>NC_089498.1:46073938-46392523 GCF_036850765.1 Saccopteryx bilineata
CTCAGACAACACCCAGCAGCTGCTGCCCCCAGGACTCCTCCTCTCTTATCACCAAGGCCTAGGCCTCTGGGAAGTCAGGGAGGGTGGGGGCTTTAACCTCTCCACCCAAGGCAAGTTCCCAGAAGGAGAGATAAAGGCTCAGCGTTGACTTGAACCCAAAGTCAACCAGGAAAATGAAGTGAGTATACAAGAGACTGGATAAAGCCAGAGCTATCAAGAAACAGTCAGGGTAGGGGGACCTAAAGAGGGTGAGAGCTTTGGAGAGAGGGGTGCCTGGGTCCCTGAGGAGTCTGGGGATGGGTAGAGGGGTGTAAAACCAGTAGCCATGGCCACCATCACAGCCTCCTGGCCTATGCAGGTTCTCATTTGATTCAGATAGATGATAATGAAACAACGGAGCCGAGAACTGGTGGGCCATTACATTTAATCCTAGTTGCACCCGGCAGGCGAGAAATACACACAGTGGGAAAACAATTCCCTTTCCATTTAGGGCTCCCAAAGCCACTGACTTATTCAAGTTTCCTAGAATCAAAGGTTTCTACCTCACCAGCCTATTCACCTCTGTTCTCTATCTCCTTCTCTCTGCACAAACTCTGTACAAACTGGCTTCTTCCACCATCTTGGCTGTTTCTCCTTTGCAATGCTAATAGCAGGAACTGAGAGAGAAAGCCCCTGGTCTCCCTTATTTTATAGTGTAGAAATCAAAACCTTTAAGCCAATATACAAATAAGGAAGTCTCTGATACAAAGTCACTTATCTGAGGCATAAATGGGATTCCTCATAAGAGTGCACCACCCCACATCGTGCAACAGTCAAGGGTGTGGGGAAAAGCTTAGTTTTGAAAACTTAGTATTGAAAGGGCAAGAAAAGCTTAGTCTTAAAACTAAGCCTTAGGCCCTGGCCGGTTGGCTCAGTGGTAGAGCGTCGGCCTGGCGTGCAGGGGACCCGGGTTCGATTCCCGGCCAGGGCACATAGGAGAAGCGCCCATTTGCTTCTCCATCCCCCCACCCCCCTTCCTTCCTCTCTGTCTCTCTCTTCCCCTCCTGCAGCCAAGGCTCCATTGGAGCAAAGATGGCCCGAGTGCTGAGGATGGCTCCTTGGCCTCTGCCCCAGGTGCTAGAGTGGCTCTGGTCGCGGCAGAGCGACGCCCCAGAGGGGCAGAGCATCGCCCCCTGGTGGGCAGAGCATCGCCCCTGGTGGGCGTGCCGGGTGGATCCCGGTCGGGCGCATGCGGGAGTCTGTCTGACTGTCTCTCCCCGTTTCCAGCTTCAGAAAACAAAACAAAACAAAACAAAAACACTAAGCCTTAGCCTATAATGACTTTGCCAGTTTATAGCCTGTCTCCCACACCCAATGCAAACTATAAGAGAGCAAACATATATATCATATTTACAAACTTATTTGACCAACAAGGGGCCATCTGAATCCCTGAAAGAAAGAAGGGAGGCGTTGCGCAGATAAAATGTATTATGCTCACTTTGTTAAAGATGGAGGCTGTTGCCCAGGTGAAATTAATGTGTGTTGAGAATCCCTGTAGCCTGGGGCTTGGTTTTGGGATTAAGCCTTTCCTACCCTTTTTTGATGTGGGGTGGTACAATCCAATCATGCCTCAGAAGTGACTTTGTATTAGAGACTTCCCTATTTTGTATATTGGATTAGAGGTTGTGAAGCTACACTATAAAATAGGGGTAGAACGGGAACGCGCTCTCGGTTCCTGGGATTAGCGTTAGAGAGCAGAGCAGAGAAAGGCCCCATGGAGGAGGCCAGGAGAAGCAGCCAAGATGGTGGAGTGCTGAGTGAGATGCCAGTTTATGTAGAGTTTGTATTTGGGATAAGGAAGGAGATGGGGAACAGAGGTGAATAAGTCTGGTGAGCTAGAAACCTTTGATTCTAGGAAACTCGGATAAGTCAGTGGCTTTGTGAGCACTGAATGTGACTGGGTTTTGGAGCCCAGTGTATGTTTTTACTTGCCCGCCAGGTGCAAGCTAGAATGAAAGATGACAGCCCATCTGCTTTTGGCTCCTTTGTTTCTTTGCCAACTGTCCGAATCCAATGCGATCCTGCATGGGCCAGGCGGCTGCTGTGATAGTGGCTCTGGCCCTGCCTTCTGGCGTTACAGGAGGGGAGATACTGGGATTCCTGATGAGAAAGAAGCTGTTGCAAACCAAGTTGTCAAAAGTAGTCTGATACACTCAGAAAAGAGGTGGGGAGAGGGACAGAAAATTAGGGTAAGTCTCAGGGGTGATTTTGACCCACCCCTCAAATCTCCTCCAAGCCTTGAGGTCTACGCTGGTTGACCCTGGAGAGAAATATTCCCCTTCAAGATCTGTCATTGCTCTCTGTAGCCACAGTTCCAGATGTAGGGTAGTAGTGCAAAATCTTTTATATTTGGATTTGACACCCTTGAGACCTCCTCAGTCTTTTCAGGAAGTATGTGTGTGTGTTATGCTGTACCCTGTACCTGAATCCATATCATTTCCATTCTCAGAAATCCCAGTGATGGAGTGGAGAGAACCTGTGAGAACACTTTCTTGGTGTGGTTGGAAAAACCACATCTATCCTGCCACTGGCAGCCTTTTTCAGGGGAAAGCGGGGTGGCTGTGTGTTTGACCTTTCTGGCCTCTCCCTGCAGGCAGGATTTTTGGGGGCAGATCTGTACTATTTATACCACCTGAGATGCCTGAGGCCCTCTGGCTTGCCTGGGCTTTAGAGCTCCAGGGCACAGCTGGAGAGAATATACTCTCTGCAACTAAATTTAGATTTTTTTTTTTTTGTATTTTTTTGAAGTTGGAAACAGGGAGGCAGTCAGACAGACTCCAGCAGGCGCCCGACCGGGATTCACCCGGCATACCCACCAGGGGGAGATGCTCTGCCCATCTTGGGGTGTTGCTCTGCCGCAATCAGAGCCATTCTAGAGCCTGAGGCAGAGGCCATGGAGCCATCATCAGCGCCCGGGGCCAACTTTGCTCCAATGGAGCCTTGGCTGTGGGAGAGGAAGAGAGAGACAGAGAGGAAGGAGAGGGGGAGGAGTGGAGAAGCAGATGGTGCTTCTCCTGTGTGCCCTGGCTGGGAATCAAACCCAGGACTCCTGCACTCCAGGCCGACACTCTACCACTAAGCCAACTGGCCAGGGCAACTAAATTTAGATTTGCCAGCAATTTCTAACTTCACTCTTTCATGCTCTGAATTCAACAATGGTCTCTCTACCCAGTTGCGAAACTCCTTCATCTTGCATAAGCTGCCACTAACCTCCCTGAGGCCCAACCTTGATCTTGTTCCTCTCCTGCTCAGAACATTACCTGCTTCTCTGTCCCTATGAATGCAAGTCCACACTGTGGGCAGGATGATCGTAAGCCCTGATGCCCCATTTCCTGCTGCCTCCACCTTGCCATTGCCTGTGCGTTTCTTCCATTCGCTGCACCCTTCCCCCACAACCTACCTGCTAACTCCTTGTCCGGAATCCAAACATCACTTTCTGTATGAGTCATTTCTCAAGAAACCAAGCTGAGGCTAATCTATTTTATTCCTCTTATACGACACTGGCTATTTGCTCTCTGATTTAATGGAAAACAAAAATCCCTGTGTTTTTGTTTATAGCCACTTGGAACGGAGAGTTCTGCTATATCTCTGCTGTTTCTGTACCTCCCCACCAATCTCTCTTTACCCACCATGATCTAATACAATTGGCATTTAGACTGTCTTGCTAAACTCTCCAATGACCTCTTATTTGCCACTTGGTTCAAGCTCCTTCTCTGTAATATTTAATGTGAACGTTTCCTCCTTTAAAAATTATAATGCCTAACTGTAAAGCCAGAAGCCAAGGCCAAGGCCACTATCAAAGCAGCCTTCTGGCCTATGCAGGTTCGCATTGGATTCGGACAGTCGGTAAAGAAACAATGGAGCCAAAAACTGGTGGGCCATAGTCTTTAATTCTAGCTTGTACCTGGCGGGCAAGTAAAAATACACACTGGGCTCCAAAACCCAATCACATTCAGTGCTCACAAAGCTACTGATTTATCCGAGTTTCCTAGAATCAAAGGTTTCTAGCTCACCAGACTTATTCTCCTCAGTTCCCCATCTCCTTCCTTATCCCAGATACAAACTCTACACAAACTGGCATCTCACTCAGCACTCCGACATCTTAGCTGCTTCTCCTGGCCTACTCCACGTGGCCTCCTTCTGTTCTCTGCTCTGTTCTCTCCTCTAATGATCCCAGGAACCAAGAGCCAAGTCCCGTTCTGCCCCCATTTTATAGTGTAGCTTCACACCTTTAATCCAATATACAAAATAGGGAAGTCTCTAATACAAAGTCACTTCTCTGAGGCATGATTGGATTGTACCACCCCACATCAAAAAGGGTAGGAAAGGCTTAATCCCAAAACCAAGCCCCAGGCTACAAGGATTCTGCCTGCCTTTAGCCCACCCCAACACACATTAATATCACCTGGGCGTCGGCCTCCTCGTGTTATCTTTAACAAAGTGAGCATAATACATTTTATCTGCCCAACACTAACAAACAAAGAAAAAAGAGAGAAAACAAAAAACAAAAAAAGAAGAAAATTTCTAATGCCTTGGCTTCCAAGACATCGCTTTCTTATGGAACTTGTGTTACTTTGATCCATTTTCTACAATAACCCCTTCAACATTGTGGTTTTCAGATTCTCTTTCTCTGCTTCTTTCTCCAGGAGCTCTTTTCTATGTCCACCTATGCTGTTGTCAACATAAAACAACTTCCAAACCTGTAAGAATTTTTTATGAGTTTATTTAAGCTAAACTATCAACAATTGCCAGGAAGCAGTCTCAAAGGACTGACAAAGTGCTCCAGAAAATGGCAGTTTCACCATTTATTTTACATATCAGGATGAAAGGGACAATGTGAGGGGGTTACATGAAATTGATTGTGAAAGACAGAAACCTCTTCTGAATCAAAAACATAAGGCTAAGTGTGTTCTAAAAGGAAAGTTTATTTTAAAGATGCCTGGATGTAGGCGGGCTGAGACCAGCAAAGGGTGTCAGCCCTGAGGGAGGATTGGGGCAGAAGTTATATGGGTTTGTCAAAGGGCCTTGGGAAAAGGCAGCTGCATGATAGCTTCTTCTGTTTGTAGTTGGGAGTGGTGCCACTATTCGTCAAAATTATCTGCACTCTAATCCAATCGTCCCTTATAAGCATCCAGCTATAAGGGAGATCTGAGCCGGATTATTGAGTAGGCAAGTTCTTTCTCCTTCAGGCCTGCATTGTTCTTAAGAAAGATGGTGGGTGAGTAGCCATTTTACCTATCAGATTGGTGATAGATTAGGTAGGTGGGAGAAAGCAAAATGGAGAAATCTCTGGGATTGGATAAAAAGTGAAAATGTATATGTTGTTGAAACTTTCACATAGGTAGGAACAAGACAGTTAACAGTTAACTTGGGCAAACAAGTGTGTTAGGTTTACTTGCCTTGTACTTTGCATGATTGGTGCATGAGCGTGGGGCAGCACCATAGATGTATAGTCTATGTAAGGCTGCAGATGCTTGCCCTCAGGGCAGCAGATTGTAAATTGCAGATCGCCTGTTGCCATTGGCAGGGATCATTGCTTGTTATTGTTTGCTGGAGAAGGGTGTTTTTTTTTTTCCCCCAGACTGTTTTGCTTGTGAGTCCTGAGAGAGAGAAGTTTGCCCTGTCTGCTCGCTCATCCACCATTGCAAGACTCTAATAAACAGAATGGCCCACCATCCTCCAGTTCCACAGTTCCTTTACCATCTCCCTGAATCCAGTGGGAACCTATATGGCCACGGCCACCAGCCTTATAATGGTTCACATAACAATAACAATGAGGGGGTGTTGGTCAAATAAGTTTGTAAGTATGATGTATATTAAGGTGACCAACTTTTTTATAATGAAAAGGAGGACAAAAATAAGGAAACTATCATAAATAAAAGAAACATTTTATTCATTGCCAAAATAATACACTATTGTTGGGCAGATAAAATGTATTATGCTCATTTTGTTAAAGAGGCCGTTGCCCAGGTGATATTAATGTGTGTTGAGAATTGTTGTAGCCTGAGGCTTGGTTTTGGGATTAAGCCTGTCCCACCCTTTTTGGTGTGAGGTGGTACAATCCTATCATGCCTCAGAGAAGTGACTTTGTATTAGAGACTTCCCTATTATGTATATTGGATTAAGGGTTTGGATTTCTACACTATAAAATGGAGGCAGAACGGGACTTGACTCTTGGTTCCTGAGGTTAGCATGAGAGAGCAGAGAGAGTAGAGCCAGCAGTGGAAGGAGGCCACGTGGAGGAGGCCAGGAAAAGCAGCCAAGATGGCGGAGTGCTGAGTGAGATGCCAGTTTGTGTAGAGTTTGTATCTGGGAGAAGGAAGGAGATGGGGAACTGAGGAGAATAAGTCTGGTGAACTAGAAACCTTTGATTCTAGGAAACTCGGATAAGTCAGTGGCTTTGTGAGCACTGAATGTGATTGGGTTTTGGAGCCCAGTGTGTATTTTTACTTGCCCGCCGGGTGCAAACTAGAATTAAAGACTATGGCCCATCAGTTCTTGGCTCCGCTGTTTCTTTACCGACTGTCCGAATCCAATGCGAACCTGCATGGGACTGGCTGCTCTGATGGTGGCCCTGGCTGCGGCTCATGGCATTACAACTATAATATGATAAATGTATAATAAAAACATTTGTAATATTTTATATTGTAATTATGCTTACATGCTATTTGATTTTTTTTAATTTTATTTTTATTTTTTATTTTTATTTTTTGTATTTTTCTGAAGCTGGAAACGGGGAGGCAGTCAGACAGACTCCCGCATGCGCCCGACCGGGATCCACCCAGCACACCCACCAGGGGGCGATGCTTTGCCTATCTGGTTCGTTGCTCTGTTGCAACCAGAGCCATTCTAGCACCTGAGGCAGAGGCCATAGAGCCAACCTCAGTGCCCGGGCCAACTTTGCTCCAATGGAGTCTCAGCTGCAGGAGAGGAAGAGAGAGACAGAGAGGAAGGAGAGGGGGAGGGGTGGAGAAGGAGATGGGCACCTCTCCTGTGTGCCCTGGCGGGGAATCGAACCCGGGACTCCAGTACATCAAGCCAACCGGCCAGGGCCTAATTTTTAATAATAATTGTAAGAAAAAAGTACTCATTTAGGTACAAATACATCACATCACACTTGTTGGTCAAATAAGTTTGTAAATATGATATATATGTTTGCTCGTTTGTGACTTATATTGGGTGTGGGGGACAGGCTATAAGCAGGCCAGGTCATTGTAGCCTAAGGTTTGGTTTTGGGACTAAGCTTTTCCCCACACCCTTGACTGATTATATGATCTGGGTGGTGCACTCTCATGAGGAATCCAATTATGCCTTGGATAAGTGACTTTGTATCAGAGACTTCCTTGTTTGTATATTGGATTAAGGGATTTTGGTTTTCTACACTATAAAGTGGGACAGACCAGGAGCTTGGACACACAGTTCCTGCTATCACAATTGCAGGGGCTTCCCTGATCCCCTGCCCTTCATGGGAAGAGCTGGTTTTCTGCTTTTCCCTTGTCTTCTGTTGTGGTTTGCCTGTCTTGGTGAGACACCAATAAATAGGATGGCCCCCCATCCTCTGACTCCGCCATTTCTTTATCGTCTGCCCGAATCCAATGGGAACCTGCATGTGAATGGCCACGATGGCGGCTCCTGGCCTTACAACTGGCAGAGTCGGCAGGATTCAGAGATTGGTATGGAGCCACCACCCTTGATGGGTGGGATAGAGTACTGGTTGCTGCTCTGGCTCCCCATGGCTGTCCTTTTAGGGGCCATGGGCTACATGTTTTTTACTCAAGAGGAAACTGCCCGAGGTCAAAAGCTTCAGTATGAATTGCAAATAGAACGGCAGAAAAGGCTGGAATTGGAGCGAGCACTGGAGAAGGAATTACACATTCGCGAGTTGCAGTTTACCCTGGAAGCTGAACGTTTTCACCGGCAGTTGTTGGAGAAACAACTGCGGATTCAAGAGCTCGAGTCTCAGCTCCTGGCCAAAAGCCAGCAGCCACAGGAGCCTAAACGGTCACCAAAGGAGCAGCAGCATCCGTGCCGGTGGATTGGCTTTGAGTTAGCGGGAGCAGGCGCTTGCGACTCCTCTTCTGAGGATGAGAAGGCTCAGGCTGAAGCTGCCATATGCACACTGAGAGCCCGACCAGTTGTCGCCAAGAAGGTAAAAACCCAGCAACAAAGAGTCCCTCAGGGGCAGCCACAGCCTCCTGCCCAGGTAATGGAACACTCTGTGGTCCAGCCCTATACCCAGGCAGAGCTGATGGAGTTGGGGGCACAATTTAGGCAGAAACCTACTGAATCCCTGGTAGCCTGGTTACTACGATTATGGGATATAGGGGTGGATGGCATCATGCTCTCCGGAACAGAGATGGAGAAATTGGCCGCCATTACCACACACTCTTCCTTGAGGCAGCGTCTTCAGAACTGCCATGGCAACCCAGGAGACCATACCCTATTAGAATGGGTGATGGCTGCCATTCGTATGGTCTGGCAGAATGCTGGAGAACTGCTGGGGGCAATGAGTCGGTGGCAGTGCTACAGTGAGTTAGTAAAGGTCCTTCGAGAACTAGGTATGAAGAATGCTGTTTTCAACCCTGGGTCTCCTGGGCCAGACGAGGAAGTGTTTACGGCCAAAATGAGGGAATTTGTCCTTGCTAGCACCCCGTCAGCCCTTTTTGGGTCACTTGTGGCTATCTTGGGCCCCTATGTGGGGCAGCCCATCAATGCAGTTACACAGATGGTAGCAGATTTGGGAGAGCTGGAGGCCGCTCGGGATCATAAAGCAGTGAGGGCTGCTGCCTATGTTTCCCCCCCCAACTAACAAGGGAAACGGGCCTGTAAAGGTTACCTGAATGCAGATGTGGGTAGACTTGATTGAGGCTGGAGCAGATAAGGGGAAATTGGATGGCCAATCTAATAAAATTCTTTTGGAGCTTTGGCGGCAGCTTAAACCAGAACAGAAGTTCCAGCCACTGAGACGAAAGGCCCCAGCAGCTACCAATAAAACGTTTGGTGCGCACACAGCTCGGTTACAAGATTATATGATAGAGACGGCCGAGGGAGAGGGGAACTCCCAAGACCCATTGTACCAGTTTGAATAGGAAAAAGGCCGAGGGACCCATCTAACGGGGATGGGCGGGGACTGGAGGCCACATGTGGAACTGGCTATCCACTGGTCCCCTTCCAATGTACAACAGGTGTTGGCCTTGGTGGATACAGGTGCAGAATGTTCCCTTCTCTATGGAAACCCAGAGCGGTTTGCTGGGACCCCAGTGGCCATTGACGGTTATGGGGGCCAAACTGTTCAAGTGAAGCCAATAACTATTCCATTGGGGATAGGGAGACTGCCTCCTAAGACTGCCATATAAGGTGTATGTATCTCCTATTCCTGAATATATTTTGGGGATAGATGTCTTGCAAGGACTGTGGTTGGAAACTACAGCTGGGGAGTTCCGGCTGCGGATCAGGGTTGTGAAGGCAGTATTGCGGGGACATGCATCACATTCCCCTTTGCAATTACCCGTCCCTCGGCGTGTGACTAACACCAAGCAGTACCGCCTGCCAGGTGGTTATGAAGAAGTCACAGAGACAATCCTTGAACTAGAAAAGGTGGGGATCATCCGGCCAGCACACAGTCCTTACAACTCCCCAGTATGGCCAGTGCGCAAAGCAGATGGAACCTGGAGAATGACAGTAGATTATAGGGAACTTAATAAAGTTGTTCCCCCTTTGCATGCTGCTGTTCCCTTGATAGCTAACATGATGGATTGGCTAAGCCATGAGTTGGGGACATACCACTTTGTGGCAGACTTGGCCAATGCTTTTTTCTCTATTGATATAGCCGCAGAGAGTCAAGACCAATTTGCCTTCAGTTGGGAAGGGAGACAATGGACCTTTACAGTGTTACCCCAGGGCTATTTGCATAGCCCCACCTTGTGCCATGGGCTGGTGGCTGCTGACCTGGCTAAATGGAAACAGCCAGAGGTAGTCCGCATGTACCATTATATTGATGATATTATGCTAACTAGTGATTCTCTTTCAGAATTGGAGCAAGCAGTCCCTACCCTGCTATCCCATTTGAAAGCATGTGGCTGGGCAGTTAACGAGAACAAATTACAAGGACCTGGGTTATCTGTTAAATTCTTGGGAGTTGTCTGGTCGGGTAAGACAAAAGTTATCCCTGACGCAGTTATAGATAAGATTCAAGCATACCCCGTGCCCACTACGGTAAAACAGTTACAGGAATTCTTAGGTTTGTTGGGGTATTGGCGAGCATTTATACCGCATTTGGCTCAGTTACTAGGCCCCTTGTACAACCTTATTCAAAAGGGGGTTCGCTGGGATTGGACTGAGCAGGCGCAAGGTTCATTTGCAGCTGCTAAGAGAGCTGTCAAGGTGGCACAGGCCTTGAATGTGTTTGATCCTGCTAGGCCCTGTGAGCTGGATGTTCATGTAACCTCAGAGGGGTTTGGATGGGGCTTGTGGCAGCGGACAGAGTGCCTACGGCAACCTATTGGATTTTGGTCCCAATTGTGGAAAGGTGCTGAAGTTCGTTACTCATTAGTAGAGAAGCAGCTGGCAGCTGTGTATGCTGCCCTCCTGGCATCTGAGAGTATTACAACCACAACACCAGTTACAGTCAAAACAACATACCCTATAGCTGGATGGGTGAGAGATTGGGCAACTAAACCACGTAGTGGTATGGCCCAAATGTCTACCCTGGCCAAGTGGGGTGCCTATCTGCAACAACGCTGTGCTCTTAGCACCAGCCCATTGAGGGCAGAACTGCAGGAAGTCTTGGGTCCAGTCACCTATGCGACCTTAGAGTCAGGTGCAACTGGGGCTCAGGAGGCAGAACCTGAGGTCAGTCCCTACCAGGAGGGGCGGGTGCCCATCCCTGAAGATGCCTGGTATACTGATGGTTCCAGCAGGGGCCAACCTGCCAAATGGACGGCTATCGCCTTCCATCCGGCCACTGAGACTATTTGGATGGACACGGGTACAGGCCAAAGCAGCCAATGGGCAGAATTAAGAGCTGTTTGGCTAGTTGCCCATAATGAACCTTCACCTCTGGTGATCTGTACTGACAGTTGGGCTGTCTATCGTGGACTGACCCTTTGGATTGCTACTTGGCACATTAACCAGTGGATGGTAATGCACCGTCCATTATGGGGTCAGGACATGTGGCAGGACTTATGGGAAATAGGACACCAGAAGCAGGTGACAGTATATCATGTCACAGGGCATGCCCCTCTATCCCATCCTGGGAATGATGAGGCAGATACGTTGGCAAGGGTGCGATGGTTGGAGACTGCACCTGCAGGTGATGTGGCACAGTGGCTCCACCGGCGCCTGCTCCATGCAGGACAGAAAACTATGTGGGCTACGGTTAAGGCTTGGAACTTGCCCGGGTCCTATGCAGAGGTACTTGCAGCCTGTGAGCAATGTGCAGTATGTTCCAAGGAACACCCTCGGAGACCACTGGTGTCACCTGGACAGATCCAGAGGGGTCATGTCCCACTGACCCGGTGGCAGATAGACATCATTGGACCCTTACCAAAGTCCATACTGGTACTGGACCTGTACCAGTATGCAGTCACTTGTGTAGATACTGCCACCGGGGTGCTTGCTGCTTACCCTGCTCGTAACCCTGACCAGAGGGCAGTCATACAGGCTCTGGACCGCCTGAGTGCTGCATACGGGCAACCGCTGGTCCTTGAAAGTGACAATGGTACCCACTTCACTGGTTCAACGGTGAGGCAATGGGCTCAAAGGCTGGGGGTGGACTGGAAGTACCATGCTCCCTACCACCCCCAGGCTGCTGGTATCATTGAGCGTTATAATGGACTCTTAAAGCAGGGACTGCGACAGGAGGGGGGCACCGGCTCTCTTACTGGATGGACACGCCGCTTATGGACAGTACTTTGGATTTTGAATGAGCGACCTCGACGGGGAAGCCCAGCTCCAGTAGAGGCCCTCCTGCATCGGACAGCTGCCCCTATTCAGTTGCAGATATGCACCAAGGACATTTTACTCAAGCCAGGTTTCGGACAGAAGGGCAACGTGCTCTTGCCTGCTCCAACAGCCCTTCTTAAAGGACAATGGCTTCAATGGACTTGGCCCTGGACTGTACAGGCCCCCCATCTGAGATGGGTGGCCTTGTTGGCACCATGGGGAAAGGGGTTAGAGGTGGACCTCCAGTTAACTCCTTGGGCAACCAGCACCTGGCCACCTAAGGTAGAAGTGTATTATCCCTTGAGTGCTCAAGGGGACAGTATTTTGAAGGGCACCTTTGTAATTTCTTTATGGCCAATAATGAGTTCCCCTATTTTACTACACATAGAACCAGCAGATGCTGGTGTATTGGCCAATAAGGTTTGGTATGCCCGCTCAGGGCGGCCTCTGGTGCCAGCTACGGTGCTGTCTGCAGACAAAACTCTGGCCTGTATTCTGCCAGAGGGAAAAGATTTGCCTCTCTTGGTGCCACTGACAGCTCTCTCATTTCGCCCATAGTTTTTGATCTGTTAATCTTATTGCTGTAGTTGGTACTATTTCTGTTTATGCAATGTATCCTACTCCTTGCACAGTGACCATCATGGAAGATGCCTGTGGTTTAGATTGTAAAGCGAGCAAAAGAGGTGGAATGTTGGTCAAATAAGTTTGTAAATATGATATATATGTTTGCTCGCTTGTGACTTATATTGGGTGTGGGGGACAGGCTATAAGCAGGCCAGGTCATTGTAGCCTAGGGTTTGGTTTTGGGACTAAGCTTTTCCCCACACCCTTGACTGATTATATGATCTGGGTGGTGCACTCTCATGAGGAATCCAATTATGCCTTGGATAAGTGACTTTGTATCAGAGACTTCCTTGTTTGTATATTGGATTAAGGGATTTTGGTTTTCTACACTATAAAGTGGGACAGACCAGGAGCTTGGACACACAGTTCCTGCTATCACAATTGCAGGGGCTTCCCTGATCCCCTGCCCTTCATGGGAAGAGCTGGTTTTCTGCTTTTCCCTTGTCTTCTGTTGTGGTTTGCCTGTCTTGGTGAGACACCAATAAATAGGATGGCCCCCCATCCTCTGACTCCGCCATTTCTTTATCGTCTGCCCGAA
Organism: Saccopteryx bilineata; assembly: GCF_036850765.1. Taxonomy (NCBI): domain Eukaryota; kingdom Metazoa; phylum Chordata; class Mammalia; order Chiroptera; family Emballonuridae; genus Saccopteryx; species Saccopteryx bilineata. Next base: position 46,087,083 of record NC_089498.1, read on the forward strand.
TCCAATGGGAACCTGCATGTGAATGGCCACGATGGCGGCTCCTGGCCTTACAACACTCAATGGATTGATTCTGCATTGATCGAATACAGACATTTACAGATTAGTCTTCCAATATCTAAAAGGAGGACATGTAGAAGGACCCTTTTCGAGGGAGAATGGAATTTACAAAAGAAGGACTGTGCCTGACCTGTGGTGGCGCAGTGGGTAAAGCGTCGACCTGGAAATGCTGAGGTCGCTGGTTCGAAACCCTGGGCTTGCCTGGTCAAGGCACATATGGGAGTTGATGCTTCCAGCTCCTCCCTACCTTCTCTCTCTCTCTCTCTCCCTCTCTGTCTCTTTCTCTCCCTTTCTCTCTCCTCTCTAAAATGAATTAAAAAATTTAAAAAGAAAAGAAGGACTGTCCTCTCTAAAGGAGGACAACTGGTCACCTTATGTATATGTTTGCTCACTTATAGTTTGCATTGGGTGTAGGAGATAGGCTGTAAGCTGGCAAAGCCTTTATAGCCTAAGGCTTAGTTTTAAGACTAAGCCTTTCCCACCATTTTAATACTAAGATCTTTTCAACTTCCTTCAAATACTAAGATCTTCTCAAATCTAAGTTTTCCCCCACACCCTTGACTGTTGCATGATGGGGGGGGTGTGACTCTTATGAGGAATCCCATTTATGCCTCAGATAAGTGAATTTGTATCACAGACTTCCTTACTTATTATATATTGGCTTAATGACTTTAATTTTCCATTAAAATAAAGCAGACTGGGGGCTCTCTCGCCTGGTTCCTGGCATTAGCATTGTAGAGGGGATTGAGTGAGGCTGGTAAGGCCTTTGATTCTAGCAAAAACTGGAGAAAGTCTGATTTTGGGAGCCCTGAATGAAAAGGGAAGTGTTTTCCTGCTGTGTGTATTCTCTCGCCCGCCGGTAGCGAGCAGGAATAAAGGATGGCCCACCAGTTCTTGGCTCTGTTGATTCATTATCATCTGTCCTAATTCAATGAGAACCTGCATGTGAATGGCCACAATGGCAGAGGCGACCCCCGGCCTTACAGGGGGTCTGCTGGTTCCCACTCTGGTGGGATGTTTGGCCTGATGGAAAAAGAAGATGAACCCTACATTCCAAAGTCATGTTATCAGGTATATTATCATAGGTGCAAAAGACAACACACAGGCTCGAGTAAAGTAGACATTAACCTTTGTTTAGAGATAGATCACTTCCCTAGGACATGACTACCCACCATGAACTGCTTTTAGTTAGAAAGTGTTGCATAATATAAGGTTATAGTAATTAAATATATAGAAATATGGAAAAGCATGGAAGATATATAAAAATAATTAGGATATAATATTAAAAGCAATTAAGGAAATTAAATAAAGTTATGTCATCTGGGTAGGAATTAATATAGTGTGTACAGATATGATTAACAGATTCTGCCTTTTACACAGGGCTCAGTTAGTATGTGTGTTAAGTTACATATAGATAAGAAGTGGCTCGATGTCATAACTCTGTGGGTTGACTTAGAGCAGAGGCTTCCCTAGGAACACCTTAAAAATGGCATGATGTAACATTTCAGTAGATTAACATAAAAAGGGCTCTGTAAAGCCAGTAGCCAGGGCTACCATCACAGCAGCCTGGCCCATGCAGGTTTGCATTGGATTCGGACAGTCGGTAAAGAAACAACGGAGCCAGCCTGGCCTGTGGTGGCGCAGTGGATAAAGCGTCGACCTGGAAATGCTGAGGTCGCCGGTTCGAAACCCTGGGCTTGCCTGGTCAGGGCACATATGGGAGTTGAAGCTTCCAGCTCCTCCCCCCATCTCTCTCTCTCCTCTCTCTGTCTCTCTCTCTCCTCTCTAAAATGAATAAATAAAAAAAAAAAATTAAAAAAAAATTAAAAAAAAGAAAAGAAAAAAAAAAAAAGAAACAATGGAGCCAAAAACTGATGGGCCATCTTCTTTAATTCTAGCTTGCACCCAGCGGGCAAGTAAAAAACACACACTGGGCTCCAAAGCCCACTCACATTCAGTGCTCACAAAGCTACTGACTTATCCGAGTTTCCTAGAATCAAAGGTTTCTAGCTCACCAGACTTATTCATCTCTGTTCCTGTTGGGCAGATAAAATATATTATGCTCACTTTGTTAAAGATGGCGCTGCCCACGTGGAGGCCGTTGCCCAGGTGATATTAATGTGTGTTGGGGGCGGGCTGTGGGTAGGCAGAATCCTTGTAGCCTGGGGCTTGGTTTTGGGATTAAGCCTTTCCCACCCTTTTTGCTGTGGGGTGGTACAATCCCATCATGCCCCAGATAAGTGACTTTGTGTTAGAGACTTCCCTATTTTGTATATTGGATTAAAGGTTTGGATTTCTACACTATAAAATAGGGGCACAGCGGGAGCTTGCTCTCTTGGTTCCTGAGATTAGCAGAGAGGAGAGAGCAGAGAGCAGAGAAAGGCCACGTGGAGGAGGCCAGGAGAAGCAGCCAAGATGGCAGAGTGTTGAGTGAGAAACCAGTTTGTGCAGAGTTTGTGCAGGGAGAAGGAAGGAGATGGGGAACAGAGGTGAATAAGTCTGGTGAGCTAGAAACCTTTGATTCTAGGAAACTCGGATAAGTCAGTAGCTTTGTGAGCCCTGAATGTGAGTGGGTTTTGAAGCCCAGTGTGTGTTTTTTGCTTGCCCGCTGGGTGCAAGCTAGGATTAAAGACTATGGCCCACCAGTTTTTGGCTCCGTTGTTTCTTTACCGACTGTCTGAATCCAATGCGAACCTGCATGAGCCAGGCTGCTGTGATAGTGGCCGTGGCTTCTGGCTTTACAGTTCCCCATCTCTTTCCTTCTCCCTGCACAAACTCTGCACAAACTGGCTTCTCACTCAACACTCCGCCATCTTGGCTGCTTCTCCTGGCCTCTTCCACGTGGCCTTTCTCTGCTCTCTGCTCTCTAATGCTAATCATAATCTCAGGAACCAAGAGAGCAAGATCCTGTTCTGCCCCCATTTTATAGTGTAGAAATCCAAACCTTTAATCCAATATACAAAATAGGGAAGTCTCTGATACAAACTCACTTCTCTGAGGCATGATGGGATTGTACCACCCCACATCAAAAAGGGTGGGAAAGGCTTAGTCCTAAAACCAAGCCCCAGGCTACAAGGATTCTGCCTGCCCATAGCCCGCCCCCAACACACATTAATATCACCTGGGCAACGGCCTCCACGTGGGCAGCGCCATCTTTAACAAAGTGAGCATAATACATTTTATCTGCCCAACAGGCTCCCTCAAGAAACTCCCAAAAGGTGCTTTGAGATGATAATCTTATAGATTAACACCTGTTAGAAGGTGTTGGCCAGAAAAGGTACTAAAGCTAAGGGCCCCCTTGCTGTGGTAGTCACCCAGACTCCAAAGTGAACGTGGACTGTCTCCACACCACTGTGACCAAAGACAGCTGAGAGAAGCACGCCCATGGGGGCCCCCTTTAAGCTGTACCCAGGCACACCAGAAGGATTTGTGAGTAATAAACTGCCTGTGTGATTCCTGCAACTAACTTGTGTGTCAGTTGTGTCATTCCTCCAGTGCCAGTTGGTCTCAGCACTGATAAGCAGAATCCTCAAAGCCACCTCAAGAGTAGTCTCAAAGAGGCTGCCAGCCCTGCTGATAAGCAGGAATGTCCTACTGCATGGGGAAGTTGAATCAGGGACGCCTGATTGATGTAGAGCAGAGGTAGTCAACCTTTTTATACCTACTGCCCACTTTTGCATCTCTGTTAGTAGTAAAATTTTCTAACTGCCCACTGGTTCCACAGTAATGGTGATTTATAAAGTAGGGAAGTAACTTTACTTTATAAAATTTATAAAGCAGAGTTACAGCAAGTTAAAGCATATAATAATAATTACTTACCAAGTACTTTATGTCAGATTTTTGCTAAGTTTGGCACAATAAATCTTTATAAAACAACTTACTGTAGTTAAATCTATCTTTTTATTTATACTTTGGTTGCTCCGCTACCACCCACCATGAAAGCTGGAACGCCCACTAGTGGGCGGTAGGGACCAGGTTGACTACCACTGATGTAGAGCTTGGGCTCTACTGGGACAAGTTTCAATTTATACCATCCTGTGTATTTTCTCCAGGTTTCTGAGCTTGTCAGGTTCAGCATATAGCCCTGTCTTTTTATTTTTATTTTTTTTAATCCACAATTCCCTCTTTTTGTCATAAATCAGTCCAAAGGATGCATTGATGATCAACCTTTTGGTTGGATAATATGGTCCCATGGTGCTAGGAAGGCTCATCCCTAGGAAGTCTCAGAGTCAGTGTCTGTCTGCCTGAACAGGGTGGACCACTGGGGATGGGACAAGACCATAACCTCAGATGGCATTCAAGGCCAAATTATTATTTCTTTATTTAATTTATTTAGTGATTTTAATTTTTTTTTTTTTTTTTTTTTTTTTTTTTTTTACAGAGACAGAGAGTCAGAGAGAGGGATAGACAGGAACGGAGAGATGAGAAGCATCAATCATTGGTTTTTCATTGCGCATTGCAACACCTTAGTTGTTCATTGATTGCTTTCTCATATGTGCCTTGACCGTGAGCCTTCAGCAGACTGAGTAACCCCTTGCTCAAGCCAGCGACCTTGGGCTCAAGCTGGTGAGATTTTGCTCAAACCAGATGAGCCCGTGCTCAAGCTGGCAACCTTGGGGTCTCAAACCTGGGTCTTCCGCAACCCAATCGGACACTCTGTCCACTGCGCCACCTCCTGGTCAGGCCTAAGGCTTAGTTTTAAGACTAAGCTTTTCCCCACACCCTTGACTGTTGCAAGATAGGGGGTGGTGCACTCTAATGAGGAATTCCATTATGCCTCAGATAAGTGACTTTGTATCAGAGACTTCCTTGTTTGTATATTGGATTAAAGGTTTTGATTTCTACCCTATAAAATGGGGCAGACCAGGAACTTGTTCTCTCTCAGTTCCTGAGATTAGCATTAGAGAAGAGAGCAGAGAAAGGCCACGTGGAGGAGAGGAGAAACAGCCACGATGGCAGAGTGCTGACGGAGAAGCCAGTTTATGCAGAGTTTTTTTTTGTTTTGTTTTTTTTTTTTTTTTTTTTTTTTTAGATTTTATTTATTCATTATAGAGAGGGGAGAGAGAGAGAGAGAAGGGGGAGGAGCAGAAAGCATCAACTCCCATATGTGCCTTGACCAGGCAAGCCCAGGGTTTTGAACCGGCAACCTCAGCGTTTTCAGGTTGACGCTTTATCCATTGCGCCACCACAGGTCAGGCTAGTTTATGCAGAGTTTGTGCAGAGAGAAGGAGATGGGGAACTGAGGTGAAGAAGGCTGGTGAGGTAGATACCTTTGATTCTAGGAAACTCTAATAAGTCAGTGGCTTTGGGAGCTTTGAGTGGAAAGGGAAGTGTTTTACCACTGTGTGTATTTCTTGCCTGCTGGGTGCAAGCTAGGATTAAAGCTAATGGTCCACCAGTTCTTGGCTCTGTTGTTCATTACCATTTGTCTGAATCAAATGTGAACCTGCACGGGCCAGGCAGCTGTGATGGTGGCCATAGCTACTGGCTTTACAATTGTCATGACCATTTTTTTTGCATGCAGGCAAAATAAGTGACTTACCTAAAGTATGAGCTTTCAAATTTTTTGCTATCTGTTCTGAGACTTGATAAGAAGCGATTTGAGGTTTATCAAAAACAGTCATTATACTTTTATTTATTTATTTATTTTTAAAAAATATTTATTTATTTATTTTTTACAGAGACACAGAGTGAGTCAGAGAGAGGGATAGACAGGGACAGACAGACAGGAACAGAGAAAGATGAGAAGCATCAATCATTAGTTGTTTATTGTGCGTTGTAATACCTTAGTTGTTCATTGATTGCTTTCTCATATGTGCCTTGACCGTGGGCCTTCAGCAGACTGAGTAACCCCTTGCTGGAGCCAGCAACCTTGGGTTCAAGTTGGTGGGATTTTGCTCAAAGCAGATGAGCCCGCGCTCAAGCTGGTGACCTCAGGGTCTCGAACCTGGGTCCTCTGCATCCCAGTCTGACACTCTATCCGCTGCACCACAGCCTGGTCAGACCAGTCATTATACTTTTAAAAGAATTTGCCTCTTCAGTTTTCTGTTCAGATAATCTCTTGAAAAAAACTTACTTATTTATCATGTAAATTAGAGTGTATAGTTCTAAAATGTTTACTCAATTTATTAGGAAGTAATGATTCACTTGCCATTTTATATCCACATACTAAACATAGCGGTAAAGGATGATCTTCACTTCCAATCCAAGTGAAACCAAAGCTTAAATAACTTTCATTATACAGTGTGTCCGTAAAGTCATGGTGCACTTTTGACCGGTCACAGGAAAGCAACAAAAGACGATAGAAATGTGAAATCTGCACCAAATAAAAGAAAAACTCCCTCAGTTTCATACCTATTCAGTACAGTTTGATGTGGGCTCACACACAGATTTTTTAGGGCTCCTTAGGTAGATATTCCCTATAGCCTCTACAGACTCATCACTGACTGATGGCCTACCAGAACGGGGTTTCTCCACCAAACTGCCAGTTTCCTTCAACTGCTTATCCCACCAAGTAATGTTATTACTATGTGGTGGTGCTTTGTTATAAACGTGCGGATATTCACATTGCACTTTGGTCACGGATTCGAATTTAGCAAGCCATAGAACACACTGAACTTTCCTCTGTACCATCCACATCTCAACTGGCATGGCCTTGGGCTGCTCTGCTGTATACACAGTGTTACATCATCATCTGCGCATGCGCACATGCTGCCACATATCCTACAGAAACTGGGAGAGTTTTCCTTTTATTTGGTGCAGATTTTTTTTTCTTTTCTTTTCTTTCCTTTTTTTACAGAGACAGAGAGAGGGATAGACAGGGACAGACAGGAACGGAGAGAGATGAGAAGCATCAATCATTAGTTTTTCATTGCGCGTTGCAACACCTTAGTTGTTCATTGATTGCTTTCTCATATGTGCCTTGACCGCGGGCCTTCAGCAGACCGAGTGACCCCTTGCTGGAGCCAGCGACCTTGGGTTCAAGCTGGTGGGATTTTGCTCAAACCAGAGAGCCTGTGCTCAAGCTGGCGACCTCGGGGTCTCGAACCTGGGTCCTCTGCATCCCAGTCTGATGCTCTATCCACTGCGCCACCACCTAGTCAGGCAATTTTTTTTTCTTTATAGAGACAGAGAGAGTCAGAGAGAGGGATAGACAAGGATAGACAGACAGGAACGGAGAGATGAGAAGCATCAATCATTAGTTTTTAGTTGCAGGTTGCAACACCTTAGTTGTTCATTGATTGCTTTCTCATATGTGCCTTGACCACAGGCCTCAGCAGACCGAGTAACCCCTTGCTTGAGCCAATGACCTTGGGCTCAAGCTGGTGAGCTTTTGCTCAAACCAGATGAGCCTGTGCTCGAGCTGGCGACCTCGGGGTCTTGAACCTGGGTCTTCCGCATCCCAGTCCAATGCTCTATCCACTGCGCCATCTCCTGGTCAGGCTATTTGGTGCAGATTTTACATTTCTATCATCTTTTGTTGCTTTCCTGTGATCGGTCAGAAGTGCACCATGACTTTACGGACACACTGTATTTGCAAGTAGGCTGCGATTTTGCTCTCTTACTTGTACTTAACTTTTGCTCACTTCCAGAATCAGATTCTTCAATATCATGCTTCTTTTTGAGAAATCTATCCATTTTATTTGGGTGTATTTATCTAAAAATAATATAATGATGTGTTAATAATAAATATAACAATGATATGTTAGCAAAAGAGTGGTATTTCCATAATGAAATAGTATAATAGAGTAACTATATTTATTTTTATATCTGGGCCCATGCCGCAAACCAGCGCAGCTAGTAATTCCAGATCCTGAGTGGAAATAGTGCAGAATTAAGAAAATATTAGAATTAAAAAAATACAGGATCGGGAGGGCCCTGTAATTGCTGCTAGCAAGAACAAAGCATGCCCAAAACCCACATCTTTATTTATAGGGCAAAGTGAGGCCATTAGCAAATCTTAACTTTTCACCAAACAAAGGATAGAAGAAACTTGCCTTCAGTCTTTTCCAGGGAACATGAGGGGTAGTGTAAACAATCCAGCACCACAGCTTAACAGCCTTTTGCAACCTAATCAGGCAATTGAGGAGGGGGGTTGTGCTGACTGTCAGCTTACAGCCAATTCCCCACACCTCTGTCCCCCAAAAATCTAAAATCCAAAAACCCTGTTGGTTTTTTGGTCCTCAATAGGCACATATTTTTCTGGAATACCATAGGATGCACCTGGAAATCTTCTAGGGCGCACTAGTGTGCCCTGGTGCACACTTTGAGAACCACTGTCCTAGAGTATAAAGTATATTATCTATATATTGGATTAGAATAAAATCTGTGGAAAATTCATTACTATTCAAATCAACTTTTAGTATCTAAGACAATAGGTGGGACTCTACTTATATCCCTGGGGCATTACTGCCCAACTAGACTTGTAATCTTCCCAGGTAAAAGCAAAGAGGTATTTCTGTCCTTTCATTTTACAGACATGCTCAAACAGGTATTACATGACTTAATATCATTGAAAAATATTGGCAATCCACAGGAATAGCTGGGGATAGATTTATGTGGATTTGGAACCATAGGATGTCTGGGAATAACTATCTTATTTATAGCTTTGAGATTCTATATAAATCTCTGTTTTACTGGAAAGCTAGAATTACAAGTAATCTAGTATAATGGTCTTAATTCCAGATAGTGCATCAGATCTTAAAGGATATTGGCAAATCTTGCCAATATTTATACTGAAAAAGGCCCAAAGTTGCATTGGAATGTTCTGCAACAAACCTTCAGTCTCAAGATTATTTTCCTTTCATGGAAATTCCTTTAAAATTATTATTTTCCAATTGGTGCAGTATTTACTTCTAAATACATTTTGCCCTTCTGGAAAAGATATGTGGGCATCACTGGTTTTAAGAAAAATTTACCCTATTAGGTTAACTGGAGCAAACTTGATTAACAAAATATATATTGCCCCTCGATATTCTCTTGTTGAAAAGGGACAAGTTTTGGCCTGACCTGTGGTGGCGCAGTGGGATAAAGCGTCGACCTGGAACACTGAGGTCGCTGGTTCGAAACCTTGGGCTTGCCTGGTCAAGGCACATATGGGAGTTGATGCTTCCTGCTCCTCCCCCTTCTCTCTCTCTGTCTCTCTCTCTCACTCCTCTCTCTCTAAAAAAAAAAAAAAAAAAAAAAAAATCAATAAATAAAATATTAAAAAAAAAAAAAGAAAAGGGACAAGTTTTGAAGTTACAATCATTGGTTGATTATATATTTCTACCATTTGCACAGAAGTTTTACTCTAAGGTAGGAGGCAACTTAGTTGGGAAGGGTTAAGAACAGATAAAGTAGTCCCCAGTATTTACAAGAGCCTTAGTAATTTCTCCCTTTGTAATGGTAATTTTAATTTCTTCTAAATTGTTAGTAAGGAGAAAAGGAAATGCCCTTTCATAGTCCTTGGGACAAATATATACAGTGGTACCTTGAGATACGAACAGACCAACATACAAATTTTTTTTTTTTAAGATACGAGCTGTGACTCAGTCCGTATTTATGTTCGAGATACGAGTGAAATTCTGAGATAGAAGTTGTGATTCAGGAAGTTGCCGCTAGTTGGTGTGTTGGCGCACAGGTCCAGTATCAGCAGTTTGATATATGAGTTGACTGACTTACGAGTTCAATTATAGAACAAATTCATTTTGTATCTCAAGGTACCACTGTACTTACTTCTGTTTCTATTATTATACACATATATATATATTTAAATTCATTTCAGTTGTCTATAATTTTTTTAAAATTTATTTTATTTTATTTATTTATTTTAGAAAGCAGAGAGAGAGGGAGAGAAAGAGAGAGGAGAGAGATAGAGAGAGAAGGGGGGAGGAGCAGGAAGCATCAACTCCCATATGTGCCTTGACCGGGCAAGCCCAGGGTTTCAAACCGGCGACCTCAGCATTTCCAGGTCGACGCTTTATCGACTGCGCCACCACAGGTCTTTTTTTTTTTTTTTACACAGAGACAGAGAGAGAGTCAGAGAGAGGGATAGATAGGGACAGACAGACAGGAATGGAGAGAGATGAGAAGCATAAATCATCAGTTTCTCATTGCGACACCTTAGTTGTTCATTGATTGCTTTCTCACATGTGCCTTGACCACGGGCCTTCAGCAGACCGAGTATCCCCTTGTTGAGCCAGAGATCTCGGGTCCAAGCTGGTGAGCTTTTGCTCAAACCGATGAGCCCACGTTCAAACTGGTGACCTTGGGGTCTTGAACCTGGGTCCTCCACATCCTAGTCCGACACTCTATCCACTGAGCCACTGCTTGGTCAGGCAGTTCTCTATAATTTTTAAGGTGATCTGGCTTTTTATAATAAAAACAGATGGCTCTACCAAGAGTTTCTCAGAAAACCCTATTGTTGTAAGGTACAAAGGCTACAGAATTATTATTAATATTTTAGGAAGCTTAACGAACATTTTGTTAGTTTGGGCTAGGCATACAGAGAGATTTTGTAGATGATCTCTATACTTGTATGATTAGCATAAAACCAAGATGGCCAATGACATTGTGTTGTAAATGCAGAAAGAGAAAGCAGACTTGGATTCTCTGACCTTCCTCCATACCTACGGGGAAATGGGTGAATAGCTAGCTAGGTGTAGGGAGAGAAAAGATTAAATTAAACCTTTTCTTATACTAATGGACCTTTTATAGGCATTTGTCCCCATGGAAACTACCTCTCCCCTCCTGAAAGCATGTAGTTAATGTATGTATCTCTAGACAAAGAAATAGCAAATGAACACTAGAAAATTATAGGAATGTCTTTTAGTATGTAAAGTGACATTTTTACCATTATGTTGCCTTGTAATTTTTTTTTTTTGTATTTTTCTGAAGCTGGAAACGGGGAGAGACAGTCAGACAGACTCCCGCATGCGCCCGACCGGGATCCACCCGGCACACCCACCAGGGGCGATGCTCTGCCCACCAGGGGGCGATGCTCTGCCCCTCTGGGGCGTTGCTCTGTCGCGACCAGAGCCACTCTAGCGCCTGGGGCAGAGGCCAAGGAGCCATCCCCAGCGCCCGGGCCATCTTTGCTTCAATGGAGCCTCGGCTGCGGGAGGGGAAGAGAGAGACAGAGAGGAAGGAGAGGGGGAGGGGTGGAGAAGCAGATGGGCGCTTCTCCTGTGTGCCCTGGCCGGGAATTGAACCCGGGACTTCTGCACGCCAGGCCGATGCTCTACCACTGAGCCAACCGGCCAGGGCCTGCCTTGTAAGTTTTAATGTAGAAGCATTTTTTTTATGAATCCTATAGACAAATGTTATAAACTTGCTAATGAATTGTGTCCCATCCCCTCCCTTCATCCTTCCCCCAAACCTGTATAGGAGAAAACAAAAGGTATAGGCTTAGACCGTGATGTCAGGTTATTTCCCCACCCATGTATAATTAACGGTATATAACCAATCCCTAGAACAGGGGTCGGGAACCTATGGCTCACGAGCCAGATGTGGCTATTTTGATGGCTGCATCTGGCTTGCAGACAAATCTTGAATAAAAAAAATAATGTTAAAAATATAAAACATTCTGCCTGACCAGGCGGTGGCGCAGTGGATGGAGCGTCGAACTGGGATGCAGAGGACCCAGGTTCGAGACCCCGAGGTCGCCAGCTTGAGCATGGACTCATCTGGCTTGAGCAAAAAGCTCACCAGCTTGGACCCAAGGTCACTGGCATGAGCAAGCGGTTACTCAGTCTGCTGAAGGCCCACGGTTAAGGCACATATGAGAAAACAATCAATGAACAACTGAGGACTTGCAATGAAAAACTGATGATTGATGCTTCTCATCTCTCTCCGTTCTTGTCTGTCTGTCCCTATCTATCCCTCTCTCTGACTTTCTGTCTTTGTAAAATAAATAAAAATAAATAAATAAAACATTCTCATGTATTACAATCCATTCATTTCCTACTGCTCATGTTCATGGTTGTGGATGGCTGGAGCCAATTATAGCTGTCCTCCGGGACAACACCAAATTTTTATTGGATAATGTGTAACGTACACAGGTCGTTGTATGGCTCTCATGGAATTACATTTTAAAATATGTGGCGCTCATGGCCCTCTCAGCCAAACAGTTTCCCGACCTCTGACCTAGAATATTAATGAGACATGATTTGGGACTGACCCCGTGTAAACTATGTGCGGCTGGCATATTTAATAAATTTTTTCCTTTAATAAAACTTTTAAAAAACTTATTTGGACTATGTGCCTCTATAAAAACCCACAGAATTGTGGATTGGGTACTTTACAACACTATATAGTAGTTCTGTTGCTTTTTCAACTAGAAACCAGTAAATATATTATTTGGAATAGGTCAGAATAGCCAGAGTCACATGTACCAACAGTTAAATTTTAAATATCTTTGTGAACCCATCAGGGTCACAGATAAGATCAGGGAAAACTTTCATGTAGGTTAATTGTATTCTACTGTAAGGAACATACACAATTTCTGTTCTTCTCTACCTGAAACTAGCTTTTCTCCAAAGGGAGCTGCTAGAATTCCTAGATTATTCTTGTCTGAATTTCTATTCTTATTTTCCCCTAGGGAGTGGTAGTGGAGAAGGCAGAGATAGAAGAAGAAGAAAGTGAAGTGCAGTGATACCAAAACCCTATCCATAAAACAAGTTTTGCAGGATTTACAGATGAGTAAATGAAAAGAGTTGTGTAAAAGGCCATAAATGTTCTTAAATAATGTATCTTCGGCTGCTGGGGAGTCAGGATGCTGCCTTAACAACCTCTGTAAAAGGCCAAGATAACCGAGCACATTCTTTTGCTTTTTGTAAAATGCTTCGCTGAGCACTCTCTCCCTAGTTTGTCCCAACAATAGCCAAAAGCCTGTTTTGCTTCTGTAAAATTGCTTAGTGCCTGTTTCCTGCTCTTTTCTTTCCAACTAGGATGTGGATTTTTTCCTTTAAAAAGCGAATCCCTAGCCTGACCAGGCGGTGGTGCAATGGATAGAGCGTTGGACTGGGATGTGGAGGACCCAGGTTTGAGACCCCAAGGTCGCCAGCTTGAGCACGGGCTCATCTGGTTTGAGCAAAGTTCACCAGCTTGGACCCAAGGTCGCTGGCTCGAGCAAGGGGTCACTCGGTTTGCTGAAGGCCCGCGGTCAAGGCATACATGAGAAAGCAATCAATGAACAACTAAGGTCTCGCAACAAAAAACTGATGATTGATGCTTCTCATCTCTCTCTGTTCCTGTCTGTCTGTCCCTATCTATCCCTCTCTCTGACTCTCTCTCTATCTCTGTAAAAAAAAAAAAAAAAAAAAAAAAAAAGGAAATCCCTAAGCTCATTGGGGGCCGCAAGTTCGTTAAGATGTGAATCCATTTGTGGTTGCCGGCATTAAAGACTCCTTAAGTTGGCTACTTAATTGTGTGGCAAAACATTTGGTTCCTCGCTGTCCAGATATAACAAAAGAAGGGAGGGGATGGGCGTGCCCAGACAAAGAGGCTCAGATAGAAAATATAGTAGAGAAACTGAAAATTTTTTTAAAGAATTTATCTGTGCTTCTCCCAGAAGCTTCTGTTTCTAATCAATTACCATATTTTTCACTCCATAAGATGCACCTGACCATAAGATGCACCTAGGATTTTAGGAGGAAAAAAAAAAAAAATTCTGAACCAAATGGTGTGTTAACATATTTAATAAGCCTGACCGGGCGGTGGTGCAGCGGATAGAGCGTTGGACTGGGATGCGGAAGACCCAGGTTCGAGACCCCGAGGTCGCCAGCTTGAGCGAGGGCTCATCTGGTTTGAGCAAAAGCTCACCAGCTTGGGCCCAAGGTTGCTGGCTCAAGCAAGGGGTTACTCCGTCTGCTGAAGGCCCGCGGTCAAGGCTCGTATGAGAAAGCAATCAATGAACAATTAAGGTGCTGCAATGCGCAACGAAAAACTAATGATTGATGCTTCTCATCTCTCCGTTCCTGTCTATCCCTCTCTCTGACTCTATCTCTGTGAAAAAAAAAATTAAAAAGACCCATTTAACAATATTTTACCACAATATGTCAACAATGTAAACTCAATAGCAGTATTAACAATCGTTAGCACTGTTATTAACAAATGAGAAGAGAATGTAATGTTCAAATACTCTTCTAGTTGTCTGGGAATCCACAGCAGCTAAAAAAAATGGACATTCTCTTCATAAGATGCACGGGCATTTTCCCCTCCACTTTTGGGGAAAAAAATACGTCTTATGGAGTGAAAAATACGGTATATGCTTTACATTCCTTCAATATTAACTTTAGAGCCAATATTCTTCAATTGAGTGCACATAAAAAAAATCACTTTGAGAGCGTCGGCCTAGCGTGCGGAGGACCCGGGTTCGATTCCCGGCCAGGGCACATAGGAGAAGCGCCCATTTGCTTCTCCACCCCTCCGCCGCGCTTTCCTCTCTGTCTCTCTCTTCCCCTCCCGCAGCCGAGGCTCCATTGGAGCAAAGATGGCCCGGGCGCTGGGCATGGCTCTGTGGCCTCTGCCTCAGGCGCTAGAGTGGCTCTGGTCGCAATATGGCGACGCCCAGGATGGGCAGAGCATCGCCCCCTGGGGGGCAGAGCACCGCCCCCGGTGGGCGTGCCGGGTGGATCCCGGTCGGGCGCATGTGGGAGTCTGTCTGACTGTCTCTCCCTGTTTCCAGCTTCAGAAAAATGAAAAAAAAAAAAAAAAATCACTTTGGAAGTAGCACAGGTTCCCCACTTTGGCCAGTTTAAGCTAAGAATTTTCCATTTCAGTAGATACTTGCAAGTTAACCTGCAATATTATTTAAAAAAAAATTTTTTTTTTAGTGATTTTTAAAAATTTATTTATTTTAGAGAGGAAAGAGAGAGAGAGAGAGAGAAGGGAGGAACAGGAAGCATCAACTCCCATATGTGCCTTGACCAGGCAAGCCCAGGGTTTTGAACCGGTGACCTCAGCATTTCCAGGTTGATGCTTTATCCACTGCGCCACCACAGGTCAGGCAACCTGCAATATTATTAATGCAGGGGCTGCAGCTCTTTGGGCTTGTTGACCTTAAAGGTATGATTTCCCATGTTACTTTTAGTTTTCTTTGTATATCTGCAGTCTGAACAAATTTCTAGGGATATTGTGATAGTATGCCGCTTGTGGGTTGAGTTCCAAGGGAGTTTCACCTCCCAAGTCATCTCAAACCCTCCTAAGTGTCTCGATTTCTCACCCAGCTGCCTCATACAGCTGTGAGGACTCAGCGTTAGGTAAGCAACCTTCATGTGCACGTCCCTAGATGAGTCAATTATTTAATTACAGATGATTTTGGAAGTCCCTATGGGGCAACCTACACATCATGAGAAGTGATGCCCTCTCGACACCTTCACAGAGATTCTTAGTCACCTAAGAATACTCGAGATTTGGACTGAAGAAAGGAAGTGCCCCTTATCTTCAAGCTGAACAAGTTCAGTCTCTCATTTATCCAGCAAAGGCTTTTTTTTGTTGTTGTTCAGACTCGCAGTTAAGTAATTTCAATTGAAAAAGGCCAAAATTAAAAAAACAAACCAC
Source organism: Saccopteryx bilineata (assembly GCF_036850765.1). NCBI lineage: Eukaryota > Metazoa > Chordata > Mammalia > Chiroptera > Emballonuridae > Saccopteryx > Saccopteryx bilineata. The sequence goes on from NC_089498.1 coordinate 46,102,683, forward strand.
CTATCCATTATTTATCTCCTTATCCTGCCTTAGCTTGAGTTCTCTCAACACTTAACCTTTAGGTTCACCTGGAGGATTTCTAAAAACAGCTCAAATAAAGTCAGGGCCTCTAACCTTAAAACAGGGAGGTCAGGAATTCTAAGAGAAACTCACCCAAGTTCACCGAATGCTAGACGAGGATCCGATGGGACACAATGGGCCCTGCTGATACCGAAGCATGAGTCCAAACCTGCAAAGTAGTCCTAGGTGGACTTCTTTGGAATCGTGCTACACTACACCAAGTTATGTTCATGTAAAACAACTTCTAAACCTATAAGAATTTTTTATGAGTTATTTGAGCCAAACTGTTGACAATTGCCAGGAAGCAAAGTCTCAATAGATTGAGAAAGTGCTCTGGAAAATGGCAGTTTCACAATACTTATTTTGTACATTAGAATCAAAGGGGAAGTGCAAAGGGGTATAAGAATTGATAGGTGATAGACTAAGGAGGCCGGAGAAAGCAAAGTGGAGAAATCTCTGGCATTGGATAAAAAGTGAAAATGTATATGTTGTTGAAACTTTCACATAGGCAGAAACAAGACAGTTAACAGTTGATGGTTCACATAACAATAACAATGAGGGGGTCTGCCAGTTCCCACTCTGGTGGGTTGTCTGGCCTGATGGAAAAAGAATATGAACCCTACGTTCCAAAGTCATGTTATCAGGTATATTATCGTAGATGCAAAAGACAACAGACAGGCTTGAGTAAAGTAAGCATTAACTTTTGTTTAGAGAGAGAACACCTCCCTAGGACATGACTACCCACCATGAACTGCTTTTAGTTAGAAAATTTCAATGTATACTATCCTGTGTGTTTTCTCCAGGTCTCTGAGCCTGCAAGGCCATTGTGCAGGCTTTCTCTGAGCTTCGTCAGGTTCAGCATTTGGCCTCATCTTTCTTTCTTTTCTTTTTTTTTTCTTTTTTTGTCTACACTGTCTAACAGAACTTTCTGTGATGATGAAAATTTTCTATATTTGGTGCTGCCCAATGTGTTAGGCAATAGCTACACATGGCTATTGCGTTTTTGAAATGTAACTGAAGGAACTAAATTTTTTTATTTGAATTTAGAGAGAGAGAGGAAGAGGGAGGGAGAGAGAGAGAAACAACAATTTGTTGTTCTACTTATTTATGCATTCATTAGTTGTTTCCTTTTAAACAATTTTTATTTATTGATTTTAGTGAGAGAGGAAGGGAGAGGAAGAACAGAGATAGGAACATTGATCTGTTCCTATATGTGCCCTAACAGGGGATCAAACTGGTAACCTCTGTGCTTCAGGACAACGCTCCAACAAACTGAACTACCTAGCCAGGGCCTGAATTTTTAATTTTATTTAATTTTAATCAATTTTATTATTTTTATTTGCAGCCATGAAAGTGCCCACTAGTAACTCAAAAAAGGGCTGATGGAACACTACAGAGAATAAGGTCCCTCATCCCTGCTGTAAACACTTCCTTATCTGGCCCAGAGGACCTCAGGTAGAAAGCAGCATTCCTCATACCTAGTTCCCGGAGGATCTGCTGCAGCTCCATATGAGACTGCCACCGACTCATTGCCCTCCACCCCCTGCAAGTCTCCAGCATGCTGCCAGACTGTACAAATGCCAGCCATCACCCATTCTAATAGGGTAGGGTTTCCTGGGTTGTCATGGCAATTCTGAAGACACTGCCTCAAGGAGGAGTGTGTGGTTAAGGTGGCCAATTTCTCCATCCCTGTTTCAGAGAGCATGATGTCATTCACCTCTATGTCCCACAACTGCAGCAACCAAGCTGCCAGGGGCTTAGTAGGTTCTGCCTGAATTTTCCCCCTAACTCCATCAGCTCGGCCTGGGTATAGGGCCAAACCACAGACTGCTCCACTACCTGCAGAGGGGGTTGTGCCTGCTCCTGAGGGACTCTTGGCTGCTGGGTTTTTCTCTTCTGGGTGACCACTGACCAGGCTCTGCATCTGTGGATGGCAGTTTCAGCCTGAACCTGAACCTCCCCCTCAGCAGAGGAGTTGGAAATGCCTGTTCCCGCCAGCTCAGAGCCACTCTGCCGGCAGGATGCTGTTCCTTCTTCAGTCCCTGCTTTGGTTCCTGTGGCTGCTGCCTCTTCATCTGAAGCTGAAGCTTGAGCTCTTGTTTCTCTAATAACTGTCGCTGCCAACATTCAGCTTCTAAGGCAAATTTCAGCTTGCAAACCCATAACTCCTTCCCCAGCAGCTGTTGCAGTTCAAGCCACTGTTGGCGCTTAGTCTGCAGCTCATCCTGGAGGTCTCGAACTCACACACAGAGCTTTCAGTTTCTTTTCTCAGGGCTGTAAAACACACCCAGCCCACAGTCCTCAAAAGGAATAGCCATGGGGAACCATTTTCTGGAGAACAAGGGCCATGTCTCCATCTTACTCTTCAAAGGTGTCGGCAGCTCCATACTGATTTGATCTAAATCCTGCTCCCTACACTAGATGTAATGTTGGTGGCCAAAGCCCAGTAGGTCCACATCGAATTCAGGCAGATAGTAAAGGAACTGCAGAGCCAGAAAGCCTTGGGCCATTCCTGTTTAATAGAGGCTAACAATGAGAGATGAGTAAACCGACCGGGGAAAAACTGCTTCTCACAGCAGCAGGTGAACGAACAGCAAAAATGAACCCTTACAGTGGTGGCCAGGCAAACTGTTATCTGCACTGGGGGAAAGCCCTCATAGCCTTACAGAGACTATACACACATGGCACTGCCATGTGCTCATGCACTAATCAGGCAAGGTATTCTAAGTGAGCAAGCCTAACACAGTTGTTTTCCCAACATAGGTTTCTTTCATTCTCTTGGATCTAGAGTTGAAACACAACTGAGGCCTAGATGTATTTTTTTTTTTTTTTGACAGAGACAGAGAAAGGGACAGATAGGAACAGACAGACAGGAAAGGAGAGAGATGAAAAGTATCAATTCTTTGGTGCAGCACCTTAGTTGTTCATTGCTTTCCCATATGTGCCTTGACTGGGAGGCTACAGCAGAGCAAGTGACCCCTTGCTCAAGCCAGCGACCCTGAACTCAAGCTGGTGAACCTTGCTTAAACCAGATGAGCCTGCGCTCAAGCTGGAGACCTCTGGGCCTGGAACCTGGATCCTCTGCGTTCCAGTCCGACACTCTATCCACTGCGCCACCGCCTGGTCAAGCCTGTATCTTTAGTTTTATTGACACCACTGTCTGTGTGGTCAATAGACCTGAGTCTTTGTCCCTAAATTTGTTTAAGGTTGACCAAAGCCTCATTGTTCTGAGGGGTAAATAATTAAGGGAGTGGACCTGCAAAGGAGAAGGAGGTAGGTAAGTCAGGGTACTAAATGAGACCAGTTTGAATCAAGAGGAAAGAAAGGAGAAAAAGTTATATTAAAGTAATAAAGTTGCTCTTTGGTTATAACTCCCACCCCTTTTTTTGATCATTCATCAATCTTGAGGAATATAGAGCAGGTGGGTCCAGGCTCAATCAAGAGGGAGGATTAGTGGCCCTGGCCGGTTGGCTCAGCGGTAGAGTGTCGGCCTGGCGTGTGGGGGACCCGGGTTTGATTCCCGGCCAGGGCACATAGGAGAAGCGCCCATTTGCTTCTCCACCCCCACCCCCTCCTTCCTCTCTGTCTCTCTCTTCCCCTCCCGCAGCCAAGGCTCCATTGGAGCAAAGATGGCCTGGGTGCTGGGGATGGCTCCTTGGCCTCTGCCCCAGGCGCTAGAGTGGCTCTGGTTGCAGCAGAGCGACCCCCCAGAGGGGCAGAGCGTCACCCCCTGGTGGGCGTGCCGGGTGGATCCCGGTCGGGCACATGCGAGAGTCTGTCTGACTGTCTCTCCCCACTTCCGGCTTCAGAAAAATACAAAAAAAAAAAAAAAAAAGAAAAAAAAAAGAGGGAGGATTAGCTTATAAGGTGGAGTTATATTTGTCTGCCCATTGTGCCCCTCTTATCTGACTTATAATTTCACATGCCCACCTCTTCCTCAATGGTCCCTAAGCCTTCGAGATGGCATTCTAATTTTTAATTTACAAACAGGAACTACAGCTATGGTAGAAGAAGCAGTAGGCGGCTCTGACCCGTTGGCTCAGTGGTAGAGTATTGGCCCAGTGTGTGAAAATCCTGGGTTTGATTCCTGGTCAGGGCACACAGGAGAAGTGCCCATCTGCTTCTCTACCCCTCCCCCCTCTTTCTTCTCTCTCTCTCTCTCTCTCTCTCTCTCTCTCATCCCATAACCATGGCACTGAAGATGGCTTCATGGTTTCACCTCAGGCGCTGAAATAGCTCCTTTTGGAGCAATGGAGCAGTGGCCCCAGATGGGCAGAGCATCACGCCCTAGTGGGCTTGCTGGTTGGATCCTGGTTCGGGCACATGGGAAAGTCTGTCTCTCTGCCTCCCTACCTCTTACTTAATAAAAATAAATAAAATAAAACAAGCAGTAGGCCAGGATACCTGTGCTTTAAGTAATAATCAGAATTAGTCTCTAAGTCTTTACGACTGCCAGTAGGGAAGACCTCCAAATAAAACACTGAAAACTTCACTTTTGCTGGAATGAAGATAGGCAGTGACAATCCAGCAGACTCCCCTGGTCTGTAGTCTGAACATCCCTGATGATGATATCATGTGTTCAAGCAAGCTCTCTGTGTGGCTTACACGGCATAAGTCACTAAAACCATTCAAGCATAAGCTGTTGTGATAATTTCTCCAAAGTTTACATTATGTCATCTAGCTAGGGTCTGCAATTGTAAGGCTCAGAAAAAAACAGTTTTCAATAATTCCAAGGCAAAGATAGGAGAACATGAACACTAATTCAGAGGGCTGCTGCCAAACACTTTCATTAGAGAAATTCAAGATCCAGTTCAGGCAGTGAAGAATAAGATTTTAAGGATAATTAACTGAACTAGAATCTAATATCTATAGTTAGACAGTATAGTTTTTATTAAAATAAATTTTTTTCTCTAAAATCACTCTCGTTTTACCAAAGTTAGCCAATTTGAAATGGACTTACTGTATAAGTCCAGTTTCAATAAATTTAACTTGTTATTTGTTTTTGTTTTGGTTTTTTTGGGGGTATTTTTCTGAAGTTGGAAATGGGGAGGCAGTCAGACAGACTCCCGCATGCACCCAACCGGGATCCACTTGGCATGCCCACCAGGGGGCGATGCTCTGTCACAACCAGAGCCATTCTAGAGCCTGAGGCAGAGGCCACAGAGCCATCCTCAGCGCCTGGGCCAACTTTGCTCCAATGGAGCCTTGGCTGCAGGAGGGGAAGAGAGAGACAGAGAGGAAGGAGAGGAGGAGGGGTGGAGAAGCAGATGGGGGCTTCTCTTGTGTGCCCTGGCCGGGAATCGAACCTGGGACTCCTGCACGCCAGGCCAATGCTCTACCACTGAGCCAACCAGTCAGGGCTGACTTGTTATTTGTATGAGTACAACAATAGTAATTGACCATATAGGCTCTTTCAAGTTTGCTTTGCTGGAATTTCATAAGGAATCTCTACATTGAACTATAATGAGCTTCTCAGGGCTAAGAAGCCAGTCTATGTAAGGCTATGCAGTTGTCATCAGTATTTGCCTGCAATACCTATTGATTTGGGTAAATTCCTCAGGGTTTTTTTTTTTTTTTTTTGTATTTTTCTGAAGCTGGAAACTGGGAGAGACAGTCAGACAGACTCCCGCATGTGCCCGACCGGGATCCACCCGGCATGCCCACCAGGGGCGGTGCTCTGCCCACCAGGGGGCGATGCTCTGCCCCTCCGGGGGTCGCTCTGCCGAGACCAGAGCCACTCTAGCGCCTGGGGCAGAGGCCAAGGAGCCATCCCCAGCACCCGGGCCATCTTTGCTCCAATGGAGCCTCGCTGCTAGAGGGGAAGAGAGAGACAGAGATGAAGGAGGGGGGGTGGAGAAGCAAATGGGCTCTTCTCCTATGTGCCCTGGCCGGGAATCGAACCCGGGTTCCCCGCACACCAGGCCGACGCTCTACCGCTGAGCCAACCGGCCAGGGCTCCTCAGGTTCTTTTTATTCATTTATTTTTGGATGGCTATTGTTTAATTTATTGAGGTAACACTGGTTAACAAAATTATACAGGTCTGTGGTGCACAATTCAACAACACATCATCTGTACACTGTATTGTGTGTTCAATCCTCCCCAAGTCAATCACCATTATCTCTCTGATCTCCTCCTCCATCTCCCCTCCCCACAATTACCTCCTTGCTGTCTGTGTCCATGAGTTTTCTTTCTCCTTTCTTTTCTTTTCTTTTTTTTTTTTTTTTTTTTTAATCTCCTTGGGTTCTTGAAGTTTCCAAAATGTCTTGGAGTTTTCCTTTGCCTTCTCCCTGGAAAACGACCTTCATTCCTTGAAAAGACTATTGTAACCTGTGTAAGTAAGTGTGGGGGAAAGATCAGTGTGCTTGCTCACTGGTTTACTGGCTGCAAGCACTTTGTGCAAGTAGTGCATGAGCACGGGACAGCACTATTGTTAGGATATAAGTTCTTCCCCTCAGGAATGATTGAAGCAGATTGTACCCCCACCACAGGGAGGTGCGGTTTTGTTTCCTGATCCCTTGCCCTCCACTGTGAAAAACAGGCTTTCCTTTGTGTTTTGTTTTTCTTCTTTCTTTCTTCTTTTGGCTTGCCTGTCTTTGCAAGCCTCCAATAAATTGGTATGGTTCACTGTTTTCTGGTCCCATAGTTCCTCTACCGTCTGTCCGAATTCAATGCGAATCTGCATGGCCACAACCACCAGCCTTACAGTAAAGTAAGGTACAAAGCTGGTTTTCCAAGGGGCTTTTATTGGCCTCCAAAGACAATTTTAATTTTTTTTCTTTCTTTTTTTTTTTTTTCACAGAGAGAGAGTCAGAGAGAGGGATAGACAGGGACAGACAGGCAGGAACAGACAGATGAGAAGCATCAATCATTAGTTTTTCGTTGTGACACCTTAGTTGTTCATTGATTGCTTTCTCATATGTGCCTTGACCACAGGCCTTCAGCAGATGAAGTAACCCCTTGCTTGAGCCAGCGACCTTGGGTCCAAGCTGGTGAGCTTTTGCTCAAACCATATGAGCCCGCTCTCAAGCTGGCGACCTCGGGGTCTCGAACCTGGGTCCTCGGCATCTCAGTCCAACGCTCTATCTTCTGTGCCACTGCCTAGTCAGGCTTTCTCTTTTTTTTAAGGGGCCCAATATTTTCTTCTGCGCCTGGGGCCTCAACCGACCTTAATCCACCTCTGGCAAACAATGAAAATAATAATATCCATTGAAAGTCTACAGACTTCTGGAGGGATAGGGTAGGGAGAAAAATATTGTTTACAAAGGTGTAATTTACCAAATTGCTCTAAGTAATAGGTAGTTTGAGAGAAAACAAAGTACCTTATGTTGTAAGATGTCTTTAATTTCCAAATCCAGTGCAAATTCTAGACCTAGGGTTTTTCAGTTTCTGTTTCTTGCACTGCAAACCAGAGCACCTTAGGTCAGAATCATTCAGTCATGGATCACAGTTCAGCCTCTGCCTCTGGAATTGCATGTCTGGCAGCTGCTAAGTGGGGGCCTGGTGGCAAGCCCTGGGCCAGGAGTTCCCAAAACCATAGGCAAAAGGCAGCCTCACATTGGGCATCAAAATTGTTACTGGACTGGCCTGACCTGTGGTGGCGCAGTGGATAAAGCATCAAACTGGAATGCTGAGGTTGCTGGTTCGAAACCCTGGGCTTGCCTGGTCAGGGCACATATGGGAGTTGATGCTTCCTGCTCCTTCCTTTCTCTCTCTCTCTCAGTCTCTTTCTCTCTAAAATGAATAAATAAAATAAAAATTAAAAAAAATTGTTACTGGACTAAAGATGTTGGTTTTCCTGCACACATTAAAGCCCAATAAGACACTCATAGGAGTTTGCTGACAAGAAAGTAGGGTTTATTATTTGATGTTTTTTGTTGGGTAAACAAGTGTATTAGGCTTGCTTGCTTGTACTTTGCCTGATTGGTGCATGAGCACGGGGCAGCACCTTGTGTGTACAGTATATGCAAGGCTGAAGGTGCTTGCCCTCAGGGCAGCAGATTGTAAATTGCTGATTGCCTGCCACCATTGAGAGGGTCCATTGTTTGTCAGAGAAGGGTTTTTTCCCCTGGACTATTTTTCTTGTGAGTTCTGAGAGAGAGAGAGAGAGAGAGAGAAAGAGAGAGAGAAGCAGTTTTCCCTGCCTGCTTGCTCATCTGCCATTAAGAGACTCTAATAAATGGAATGGCCCACATCCTCCAGCTCCACCATTCCATTTCATTACCATCGTTTGAATCCAATATGAACCTTCATGGCCATAGCTACCAGCCTTACATCTGTCATAGTTGAGGATTCAAATCAGGTTGGTATGGAGCTGGCAACACCCTTGAAGGGTGGGACAGAGAATGCTTATTGTTCTCCAGTGTATGGTTCCCCATGGCTCTCCTTTTTGGGGCCATGGGCTGTGTGTGTTTTGCAATCCTGCAAGAGGAAACCAGGAGTTCTGTGCGAGAAGGTGCCAGACCAGGGTGAGCTGCAGGCTGAGTGGCAACAATGGCATGAGCTGAAATGGTCACCGGAGAAAGAGCTGCAGGTTTGAGAACTGCAGGTCAGGCTACAGGCTGAGAACCAGTGACAGCTTGAACTGGAGCAAGTGCTTGAGAAGGAGGCCGACTGCTCTCGAAAGCTGTAGTGTGAGGTACAGGATGAACACCAACAGCTCCTGGAACTGAAGCAATCTCTGGAGAAGGAGTTACAAGTTTGTGAGCTCCAGTCTTACCTGGAAGTGGAATGCTGGCACCAACAGTTGGTGGAGGCACAACTGTGGGTTCAAGAGCTTGAGTCTCAGCTTTAGACCAAGAGCTGGCAGCCACTGGAGCCAAAACGGTCGCCAAAGAATAAGCATCCATGCCAGTGGAGTGGCTCTGAACCAGCAGGAAAAGATGTTTCTGACTCTTCTGAGGAGGAGGTTCGGGCTGAAGCTGCCATCCTCAGACTCAGAACCCAGCCAGTGGTCACCCAGAAGGTAAAAACCCAGCAGCAAAGAGTCCCCCAGTGGCAGCTACAGCCCCCTCCACAAGTAGTGAAGCATTCTGTGGTCTGGCCCTACACCTAGGCAGAGCTAATGGAGTCAGATGCACAATTTAAGCAGAAATCTACTGAGTCCCTGGTAGCCTGGTTGCTGCAGCTGTGGGACACAGGGGGGTGGATGGCATTATGCTCTCCAGAAAAAGAGATGAAGAAATTGGCCACCATTACCACACACTTCTCCTTAAGGCAGCATCTTCAGAACTTCCATGACAACCCAGGAAACCATACCCTATTAGAATGGGTGATGGCCATCATTCATACAGTCTGGCAGAATGCCAGACTTGCCAGGAGCAGTGAGTAGATGGCATTGCCATAGTGAGCTAGTAAAGGTCCTTCAGAAACTAGGTATGAAGAATGCTGCTTTTAACCCAAGGTTCCTTGGGCCAGATGAGGAAGTGTTTATGGTAGGGATGAGGGATCTTATCCCTGCAGTGTTCCATCAGCTCTTTATGGGTCAATTAGCAAATTGGACTTAACATTTTATAGGAATCCTTTACAAACTTAGTACATTATTATTATTATTATTATTATTATTATTATTATTTGAGAGAGAGACAGACAGACAGGAAGAGAGATGAGAAGCACCAATTCTTCATTGTGGTACCTTAGTTGTTTATTAATTGCTTTCTCATATATGCCCTGACGAGGGGTCTCCTGTGCCAGTGACCTCTTGTGGTCATATCTATAATCCCATGCTCAAGCCAGCGACCCCACACTGAAACTGGTGAGCTCACGCTCAAGCCTATAACCTTGGGGCTTCAAACCTGGGTCCTCTGCATCCCAGGCCGATGCTCTATCCACTGTGCCACCACCTGGTCAGGCTGATAGCACATTCTTACTTAGCTCTATCTTATGGCTAGTCAGGCTAATATCAGTAAGATAGGAATATAACATTTATTCCTGGTTACATTCTCAGCCCATCTTCTCTAGGCAAAATCCTGGGTAGCCAGAAGCCAGAGGGCAGATAGGAGCCTGCACCTGTAACCGCATCAGGAGGTGACTCTGCTTGTGTGGTTGTCTGCTGCCCTAACCCAGACATGAGGACTGATAGTGCCTCATGTGTGCAGCCCCTTGTGGCATCACTGACTCCTATTACTTTGACTTCCTCTTTTATTGTGATTTTAAAATGTAATTCCGTGAGAGCCATACAATATGTTTAACACTAAATACAAGTAAATGTGTGCATTTTATATAAGACCAACACTTTTAAAGTACAATAAGTCTCTGAATTCTTTTTAATAACATTGTTATGCTGTTGCTAACCAATGATGAATAAAGTACTTCTTACCATAATGCGACTTCTGGTGCTGCATGGTTTTGCTGATGGCTTTGTAGTCTGGTTGATACGTGGTGAGGTTAAGCTTCATGCAGGCGTTGAGACTTCCATCCATTAAACGTGATCATAGGTTGGTCTTACAGAGACAGAGAGAGAGTCAGAGAGAGGGATAGACAGGGACAGACAGACAGGAACGGAGAGATGAGAAGCATCAAGCATTAGTTTTTTGTTGCGCGTTGCGACACCTTAGTTCAGGGGCCGCGAGTTTGAGACCCCTGCCTTAGTTGTTCATTGATTGCTTTCTCATATGTGTCTTGACTGCGGGCCTTCAGCAAACTGAGTAACCCCTTGCTCGAGCCAGCAACCTTGGGCTCAAGCTGGTGAGCTTTTTGCTCAAACCAGATGAGCCTGCACTCAAGCTGGTGACCTTGGGGTCTCGAACCTGGGTCTTCCGCATCCCAGTTCGACGCTCTATCCACTGCGCCACCGCCTGGTCAGGCTCATTGTGATTTGAACAACCAGATCCTGCAGCTGTTTCCTGTATTCACTGTCAGTCTTGAGCTAATGTTTCCAAACCGGGGACAAGTGTTGGAGTACCCACAGCCTGTGAAAGTTGGAAACTGTGGGTTATGTAGATCTCAGGTGATCTGCTCATCCCAAGGTTAATCCCATCACCTACCGGGCAGTGGGTTTGGGGAACAAAGATGTTGCAAGTGAGTTGTACTTCTCCCCTGTATCCTGATTTTCAAAAGGACTTTAGTCTCTAAGCTGCAGCTGTGTAACTGGTTAATTAGGGGGTGATGTTAACAGGATATGTTAATAGAGGGCCTTGTGCTATATGTGCCTGAACAGCATGTCTTCCTGTGTTTGGCCTTACCCTCCCCCTGTGTGTGCACGTATGTACACACACACACACACACACACGTGCACGCACACACAGTTTGTATCCCCTGGGAGCATCTGCCACCATAGGGACTCTTCAGTGGGGCGTTGTTCCAAGAGAGCAATGCAGAGGGCCATGTCAGGACTTCTTTCTGAGCTGTCCTTTCTCTAGACCAGGTGCCTTACAAAGTGCAGCTCTTCACTCGGCCACACAGCAAACATCACCGTGCTTGAGAAGCCACAGGACACTGACTGGATACTGTGTACACTGTCATAGCTGGCATCCCGCTCCACTGTGGGGAGGGGTGTTTCACCTGAGCTGGCCTGTTATGGTGCATGTCACCTGTTAAAGTAGTGCTCTCTTTATGCACCCCTGTTTCAGGAATCCCAGACCCCAGGGGATTCCAAGGTTTTCATAAGTCAGGCGGCCAGAGAATTCTACTCCTCTTACTCAAAGATGTAATCCATCTGTGTCCAGCAAGCAGCAATTACAGAAGTATGACCACGGTTCCCATTTCTTCAAGAATGAGGACTGAAAAATCTCAGGGGGAAATTGTTAGATAGGACAAGGTCTGTATGGGTCTCACTAAATGCTGATCTTATTAAATGTTGAAATGTAGCACAGTATTTTGCAGACCAGCTATAAACAGGATGTACTGACAGGAACTCAACTGGATAAATGCAGCCAATTGCCAAGAAAAAAAAAAAAGAATCAACATGTGACCAAATAGTGTATATAAGAGATGGCTAAGCCTCCCTTCCGGGAGGCAGAGCTTTAAATATGAATGCCATCTCCTTTACTTGATACAAGTAAATAAAACTGCCCTGCAACAACCACATCTTATATTTGAATAGAGTGATAAGCCCCTTGAGTTTGGTAACTGTAAGGTTTGGATTCAAAGTGACTTTTAAAACCAGAGTCCCCATTAAAACTAAAATTCTCCTCACCCAATTTCTTACCCAGGCTCAAAGCAGTACATTTTCCTCCCTCACTGTGAGGTTGTAGTTAATTGGCTTTCTATTCTCTAGCTTAATGGCCTTCATTTTGAAATATAACAGAAACTTTATCTTTGCAAAAGTCAGGGAAAGCTTACATTGGGAAGGGATCTGACAGTTAGAGGAGTTTATATCACAATAAAAGCCTAGTTACAGGCCCAGAGGTGCTGTCTTCTGATAGTGGATCAGCACCCCCCATTCCAAGGGCAGTGCAAGCCAGTGGGGGGCTGGCTTGCTTGTAGCCTCAGCCTGCTGGCTGGCCTGGGACCTTTTGAACTAGCACAGGCCTCCTTTAGATAGTTGAGCCAGGAAGTAAATAATTTGAAGAAACTGTGGCGCCTCTCCAATCCACATATAAAAAAAATATTACTTTGTACCTACAGAGGCGGTGACGTCAGTGGCTTTTTCCAATATCCTTGACTAAACTATAAATATATTATTCCAACCCTCCCTGGGGCCAACACGGCATTTGGGTCCATCTTGGCACGCTTGCCCCCAAGCATTTTAAATAAACAATCCTTTTGGAATACACTAGCCTTGTGTTTTCAGTTCCGCTCTCCCTGGTCCCCACTCATAGACCCGGGAAAGGGTTTAGCCTGTCAGTCAGCTCTCTTATTGGGGATAATGCAGTTCTCTGGGGTTCTCTACAGGTCTGACCTGGTCAGGGGTTTATACCAACCTGCCAGTTGCCAAGAGAAGCTGAAAGGAGGCTTTCCCCTTCCCCAGTGGACCAGACACCTGCAGTTTTAACCAAACAGTAACAATTTTTATGGGGTTTTTATTCATCTTTCCATTGTTTCTTTTTGAAAATATATGCAAATACACACAGATATATGTGTGTTTGCATTTCCTTCTTTCTTAAAAAAAAAAGGTAGCATATTACTATATACACCATCCTGTAGTGTACTTTAGTTTTTTACTTAACATTTTATCATGACCATCATGCCATAGCATTATGTGAAGATTATCTCCACTACTTTTTAGAGTTGTGCAAAGTACTCTATAAATATACCTTAAGTTTATTCAATCAGTCTACTACTGATGGATATTTCGGATTCAAGTATTTTTCCATTACAAAAAATGCTACCACAACTAACTTTTTACTCACATTATTTTGCATTTTTGCCAGTGTATCTTTTTGGTAGAATCCTAAAAATGAGATTGCTGGGTCAAAGGGCATATATAATTTTGTTAGAAGAGAAAAGGGACCCCACTTTTCATCAAAGTCAAGTTTCTTTTTTTTTTTCAGTGGGAGGAGGGTAGATAGACAGAGTCCTGAATGCACCCCAACTGGGATCCACCCGGCAACCCCCGTCTGGGGCTGATGCTTGGACCAGTCAAGCCACCAGCTGCAAGAGGGGAAGAGAGAGAGAAGGGAGAGAAGGAAGGGAAGAAAAGCAGACGATCACTTCTCATGTGAGTCCTGACTAGGAATTGAACCCAGGATTCTGGGCCAACACTATCCATTGAGCAAACTGGCCAATGCCCAAAGTGAAGTTTCTTAAAAGAGATATGTATCTTTTTTTTTTTTTTTAAGGTGAGAGGAGGGGAGATAGGCAGACTACTGCATGTTACCCAACTGGGATCCACCCAGAAACCCTGGTGGGGGCTGATGCTTTAGTACTGAGCTATTTTTAGCACCAACAGAGCCATCCTCAGAGCCTGGGGCCACGCTGGAACCAATTGAGCCACTGGCTGCAGGAAGAGAAGAGGGAGAAAAGGAGGAGTTGGAAGAGGGGAGAAGCAGATGGTCACTTATCCTGTGTGGCCTGCCCGGGAATTGAACCTGGGATGTCTATCATCAGGCCAATTCTCTATCCACTGAGCCACTGGCCAGGGTTGAGGTATGTATCTTTTTTTTTCTTTTTTTTTTTGTATTTTTCTGAAGTTGGAAATGGAGAGGCAGTCAGACAGACTCCCGCATGTGCCTGACCGGGATCCACCCGGCATGCCCACCAGAGGGTGATGCTCTGCCCATCTGGGGCGTTGCTCTGTTGCAACCAGAGCCATTCTAGCGCCTGAGGCAGAGGCCATGGAGCCATCCTCAGCACCCGGGCCAACTTTGCTCCAATGGAGCCTTGGCTGCGGGAGGGGAAGAGAGAGACAGAGAGGAAAGAGAGGGGGAGGGGTGGAGAAGCAGATGGGCACTTCTCCTGTGTGCCCTGGCTGGGAATCGAACCTGGGACTCCTGCACGCCAGGCCGATGCTCTACCACTGAGCCAACCGGCTAGGGCTGAGGTATGTATCTTGATGCTAAATTCTTAAATACCCCTAAGCCAGAACTATGAAGCTGAAAAGCAACCATTTACTTGTATTCTTAGTCACTTTGAAGATGCATTGACTGAACTCAGCTGCTTTGTGTACGTATCTTGCATATAGCTAGGCCTCTCCTATAGCCAGAGGGCCCTGTGCCATTTTTGCTCACCCTACTCTTAAAGTATGAATTAATATTTCCTGGAATTGGCCCTGGCCAGTTGGCTCAGCGGTGGAGCGTCGGCCTGACATGCGGGGGACCCGGGTTCGATTCCCGGCCAGGGCACATAGGAGAAGTGCCCATTTGCTTCTCCACCCCCCCTCCTTCCTCTCTGTCTCTCTCTTTCCCTTCCGCAACCAAGGTTCCATTGGAGCAGGGATGGCCCGGGCGCTGGGGATGGCTCCTTGGCCTCTGCCCCAGGCGCTAGAGTGGCTCTGGTCGTGGCAGAGCGACACCCCAGAGGGGCAGAGCATCCCGCCCCTGGTGGGCGTGCTGGGTGGATCCCAGTTGGGCGCATGCGGGAGTCTGACTGTCTCTCCCTGTTTCCAGCTTCAGAAAAATACAACAACAACAACAAAAAATTTCCTGGAATTTTAACTTGTTATACCTCTAATTCTTAGGGCACTTTATCTAGATATAGTACTTTTTTCCTTAATAGGGCTATCATTGGAGCCCTTACATGTGGAAAAGGGGAAAGAAGTTGAAAGTGATAAGTGGAATAAGTGGAATAGAAGACCGAGTTCATTTTGTTTCTAGTACTCGTTGTGAGGTTTTCCTTAGCTGTGGAGAAACCCAAGCTAGTAAGCATCTCTTTGTTTAAAGTCCTACAGGGAAATTTTAAATACTGTATTTTTCACTCTGTAAGATGTACCTGACCATAAGACGCACCTAGGAGGAAAATAAGAAAAAAAATATTCTGAACCAAATGGTGTGTTAAAATGTTTAATAAAATAGGCCCTGGCCGTTTTGCCCAGTGGTAGAGCATTGGCCTGGCGTGCAGAAGTCCCGGGTTCGATTCCCAGCCAGGGCACACAGGAGAAGCACCCATCTGCTTCTCCACCCCTCCCCCTCTCCTTCCTCTCTGTCTCTCTCTTCCCCTCCCGCAGCCAAGGCTCCATTGGAGCAAAGATGGCCCGGGTGCTGAGGATGGCTCCTTGGCCTCTGCCCCAGGCGCTGGAGTGGCTCTGGTCGCAATAGAGCGACGCCCTGGAGGGGCAGAGCATCGCCCCCTGGTGGGAAGAGTGTCGCCCCCTGGTGGGCGTGCCAGGTGGATCCCAGTCGGGCGCATGTGGGAATCTGTCTGACTATTTCTCCCCGTTTCCAGCTTCAGAAAAAATACAACAACAACAAAAAATTTAATAAAATATACCACAATAATATTTCAACAATGCAAACTCAACAGCAGTATTAACAACCACTAGCACTGTTATTAACAAATGAGAAGAGACTTTAATGTTCAAATACTCTTCTAGTTATCCGGGAACCCCAGGAACTCATCATTGCTGGTGTCAGAATTTTTTTTAATTAATTAATTAATTTATTTATTTATTTCAGAGACAGAGAGAGAGATAGATAGGGACAAACAGACAGGAACGAAGAGAGATGAGAAGCATCGATTATCAGTTTTTAGTTGCAACACCTTAGTTGTTCATTGATTGCTTTCTCATATGTGCCTTGACCATGGGGCTACAGCAGACTGAGCAACCCCTTGCTCAAGCCAGCGACCTTGGGTCCAAGCTGGTGAGCTTTGCTCAAACCAGATGAGCCCGCGCTCAAGCTGGCAACCTTGGGGTCTCGAACCTGGGTCCTCTGCATCCCAGTCCAACGCTCTATTCACTGTGCCACCGCTTGGTCAGGCGCTGGTGTCAGAATTTAAGAAGCTCAGTTGCTCACAATCACTGGTATTACTTTCTTCGCTATTTTCATATATGATACCATCTTCAGTGCCATCTAAGTCATTGATAATGCCACATTTTTTGAATGACCACAACACAGTTTCATTCTTCACTGATTGCCATGATGTTTTCACCCATTCACAAACTTGAGTGATAGTGGGTCTCTTCATTCATCCAGTTGGTGTCAGATCATGATTACCAGCAGCCATCCATTTGTTCCACTCTTCTCACATAAAGACTTTAAACCAGGGGTAGTCAACCTTTTTATACCTACCACCCATTTTTGTATCTCTGTTAGTAGTAAAATTTTCTAACCGCCCACTGGTTCCACAGTAATGATGATTTATAAAGTAAGGAAGTAACTTTACTTTATAAAATTTATAAAGCAGAGTTACAGCAAGTTAAAGTATATAATAATAATTACTTACCAAATACTTTATGTCAGATTTTCGCTAAGTTTGGCAGAATAAATCTTTATAAAACAACTTACTATAGTTAAATCTATCTTTTTATTTATACTTTGGTTGCTCTGCTACTGCCCACCATGAAAGCTAGAACACCCACTAGTGGGTGGTAGGGACCAGGTTGACTAACACTGCTTTAAACGGTTTGTTGATGGAAACTTCGAGAGGTTGCAACTGGCTTCATTCCTGTAAGACCCCCAGGAATTACAGCTAGATGAGTCTTCACTTCTTTAAAGTTTTGTTTTTGTGTGTGGTTTCGCTAATACGTGCTCTAAACTGGTCAAGCACTAACAGGGCAGCAAGTGACATTAGCACTTCACACAGAGCTCCAGCAGCTGCAGCACAGCCCTCCACCGCTGCAGGTGCCTCTCACATCTGCCCTCAATGATGCCAGATGAATGCGCCCACACAACATCGCTTGCCTTTCCTCCTGCACTGCATGCAACTGTGGAAACTGGAACCAGGAGATTGCTCAGCAGATGCAGAGTTCCACATGCAGCTGTGGTGGGTATAATTATGCTCTCCCTGGTGCTCACTCTACATTTGTTTACTGGCGCAGCGCCCCGCAGCAGCTAAAAAAAAAAAAAAAAGAACATTCGCTCCAAAGGACGCACACTCCACTTTTGGGGGGAAAAAAAGTGCATCCTATGGAGCGAAAATTACAGTAATTCATTGTTCTTACCAAATTTCTAGGTGAATCTTTTCTTAACCAGCCTAATATAATTGAGGAAAATGTCTGGATACAAATAAAACCTTCTTTGGATCATATTGAAAGCTTTATTTACATTGTACCTGAAATAAGAGGTCATTTTGCTTCAGTTATTTACCAAAATAGCCATTTCTAACAAGGAATTTCGAGGTAGGCTTACAGCAATCTCATTGCATTTCATTTTAGATTGTAAGCTCAGTGGCAGGGACACAATATTGATAATTATTTTTTACAAACTGGGAGTGAAAGAGGTGGAGGAGGGTAGAGGGGGATAGTTAGTTAGATGGTGATGGAAGGAGACTGGACGTGGGATGATGAACACACAATGCAATATACAAATGATGTGTTATAGGATTGTTTGCTTGAAACCTGTATACTTTTATTAACCAATATCACCCCAATAAATTCAATAAAAAATTTTTAAAATTGGCCCTGGCCGGTTGGCTCAGCGGTAGAGCGTCGGCCTGGCGTGCGGGGGACCCGGGTTCGATTCCCGGCCAGGGCACATAGGAGAAGCGCCCATCTGCTTCTCCACCCCCCCTCCTTCCTCTCTGTCTCTCTCTTCCCCTCCCGCAGCCAAGGCTCCATTGGAGCAAAGATGGCCCGGGCGCTGGGGATGGCTCCTTGGCCTCTGCCCCAGGCGCTAGAGTGGCTCTGGTCGCGGTAGAGCGATGCCCTGGAGGGGCAGAGCATCGCCCCCTGGTGGGCAGAGCGTCGCCTCTGGTGGGTGGGCCAGGTGGATCCCGGTGGGGCGCATGCGGGAGTCTGTCTGACTGTCTCTCCCCGTTTCCAGCTTCAGAAAAATACAAAAAAAAAAAATTAAATTTAAAATAGTTATGTACACTTACTGATTCAATTTTCTATATTCCTCCACATTCTACATTCATTTTTTTCTATGTTCTTCAGCCTCCAGTAGTCTCGCCTTCACCCCACCACTGCACTGAGTTTATGTCAGCCATGGTTGCCAACGATGTCCTTGTAATTAAATCAGGAAATATTTTCCTGCACTTGTATGACCTCTCACAAGTACCTCTTTTTTTTTTCAGTTTTCTCCTTCTGTTGGCTTGACAGCACATATTTATGTACACACACACACACACACACACAGAGTTTCCTCCCATCCCCTCTGACTGCAACTTCCAACCTTCTTATCCTCTGTCAATTCTCATCTCTGAACCTCTGTGCCTGCTGCTTCTTACATTCTCTGCTCTTCTCAAGCCTTCGCAAACCCTTTCCTGACTTAAGATAACACCATAAGGTGACTTGTGCCCCATGATCGTTCTAAATGACCTTTTGCTTTTGTAATATTTATTATTGTAAATAAGACACCCCCCACAGAAGTAGCAGCAATCATTATTTACCCCCACGTAATGGCTTTGATGGAAAGACTAAGTCTGCTGGTGCCAGGCCAGTATAAACAACAGTGAAAAGGAACATGAAATGATAACTTTTGATAAGCCGGGTACAAGTTTAGAAGAAAAGCCCATTATCCCACACCAAGTAAGGATTTAGAAAATTTTAAGAATAGATACAGCTCTCCTTTGGTTTCCAGTGATATGTCTGTCTACTTGATATCTACTGAATGCCACCAAGGCACCAAACTCGGTATATCCCAAACCTCATTATCTTCCCCGGCCTGTTCCAGGTCCTTCTGACTCTCAGTGAATGATGTCACCAGTGGCACCAGTTATCCAAGCCAGACACCCAAGAGTAATTTGCCTGGTTTATTTTTTAAATTAACACAGTAAAATTGTATGTGTTTGTTACCACTACCACAGTCAGGATACAAAATAGTTCCATCATCCCCAAAACTTCACTCATGCTATCTTTCCGTATTCACAACCTTCCTTTCCCCCTAACTCCTGGAGACCACTGACTTGTTCTTGATTTCTATAGTTTTGCCTTTTTCTTTTCATTTTTTTTATATTTTTCTGAAGCTGGAAATGGGGAGGCAGTCAGACAGACTCCCGCATGCGCCCGACCGGGATCCACCCGGCACGCCCACCAGGGGGCAATGCTCTGCCCATCCGGGGCATCGCTCTGTTGTGACCAGAGCCACTCTAGCGCCTGAGGCAGACGCCATGGAGCCATCCTCAGCGCCCGGGTCATCTTTGCTCCAATGGAGCCTTAGCTGCGGAAGGGGAAGAGAGAGAGAGGGAGGAGAAGCAGATAGGCGCTTCTCCTGTGTGCCCTGGCCGGGAATTGAACCTGGGACTTCTGCATGCCAGGCCGATGCTCTACCACTGAGCCAACCAGCCAGGGCTTCTTTTCATTTTTTTAAGTGAGAGAAGGGCAGATAGACACACTCCCGCACACATCCTGACTGGGATTCACCTGGCAACCCTGTCTGGGGCTGATACTCGAATCAACTGAGCTATCCTCAGTGCTTGAGGCTGATGCTCTAACCAACCAAGCTATCCTCAGCACCTGGGGCCAATGCTCAAATCAATTGAGCCACTCGCTGTGAGAGATGAAGAGAGAGAGAAGGGGGCAGGGAGGGAAGAGAAGCAGATGGTCATGGTCACTTCTCACGTGTGCCCTGACCTGGGATCGAACCCAGGATGTTTGCATGCCAGGCTGACTATCTACTTAGCCAACCGGCCAGGGCAGTTTTGCCTTTTTCAAGAATGTCTAATAAATGGAATCAGACAGTAAGTAATCTGCAGACCTATGCATCCATTGAACTATGGGATATATTCCACTAGAATGTTTCACAGGTATCTTAGCACATTATCACCCTCCTTCCAAATATGCCTCTCCCCCTCTGTCTCATTAGTGAAAAATATGCCATCATCTAGCAGCCTAAGTGAGGTGTATCGTACTTGGTTCTTCTGTCTTCCTCTCATCCCCACTTCGATTAGTCCGGGAGAGACAGTCAGACAACCTTATTGCTTATACTTGCTTTACATCTCTCAATTTATTTATTTATTTCCAAGTCCACTGCCATTTTACCAAGGGAGTCAAGCAACCATCTCTCACTTGAATTATTGCAACCGCTTTCTGGGTTTTTGCTATCTTGTTCCCTTTGAATCCATATCAACACTGTAGTAAGAATGATCATCCTAAACAAACATCTTGTCAAGTGTTTCCCCTACTTAAAACCCAGCAGTAGTTGTCCCTTACTCTTGGAATAAATTTTAAACTCCTTGGATGATATTCAAGACTTTGTATAATATGCCCCCACTTCTCCTCTTCTATTTCAACTCATCTGTTTAACCCTACATGTCTCCCACTCATACTCTCGTTTGAACCTGCTTTTTCTTTTAGTCTAGAATGCCCTTCCCCTTCCCTTATTGGGCTAACTCCCACTTGTCCTTCATGTCTTGGTTTGGCTATATCCTGACTGGGTTGTGTGCCATCCTTTTTTATTCCTGTGGGAGAACCTTGGGTCCAAGCTGTTTTTCATCTTTGCCCTGGGTGGAGTGATTCTCAAAGTGGAATATGCAAACACCTATAGGTCCCTGAGCCTTTCCGAGGGTCCCTGAGGTCAAAATTGTTTTCATAATTAAACTCAGATATTATCAAGATTTCTCATTGTGTTGAAATTTTCACAGATAGTGTAAAAACAATAGTGGGTAAAACTGCCGGCCCTTGCCCCAAATGTCGTAAAAGTCATATTCTTCACTACTATTCACTCACAGAAATAAAGAATGACAATAATAAAAACAAAAACTGTTTTACTTAAGAAAGTCCTTATTGAAACAGTAAAAATTATTAATTCCATTAAATCTCTACCCTTGAGTTCACTTTTTTTTTTTTTCCTGAAGCTAGAAACGGGGAGAGACAGTCAGACAGACTCCCGCATGCGCCCGACCGGGATCCACCCGGCACGCCCACTAGGGGGCGACGCTCTGCCCACCAGGGGGCGATGCTCTGCCCCTCCCGGGGTGTCGCTCTGTTGCGACCAGAGCCACTCTAGCGCCTGAGGCAGAGGCCAAGGAGCCATCCCCAGCGCCCGGGCCATTTTTGCTCCAATGGAGCCTTGGCTGCGTTGGGGGGGGGGGAGAGACAGAGAGGAAGGAGAGGGGGAGGGGTGGAGAAGTAGATGGGCGCTTCTCCTGTGTGCCCTGGCCGGGAATCAAACCCGGGACTTCTGCACGCCAGGCCGACGCTCTACCACTGAGCCAACCGGCCAGGGCCGAGTTCACATCATTTTAATATTCTGTGTGACAAAATACAATGTATGTATAAACTGCATATTGATGTATGATAATTGTCTCAAGAAAAAGCACTGATTGCCTGACCAGGTGGTGGCGCAGTGGATAGAGCGTCCGACTGGGATGCAGAGGACCCAGGTTTGAGACACCTAGGTCTCCAGCTTGAGCGCGGGCTCATCTGGTTTGAGCAAAGCTCACCAGCTTGGACCCAAGGTTGCTGGCTCGAGCAAGGGGTTACTCGGTCTGCTGAAGGCCCACGGTCAAGGCACATATGAGAAAGCAATCAATGAACAACTAAAGTGCCACAAGGAAAAATAGATGATTTTTTTTCTTTCTTTTTTTTTCTTCTTATTTTTCTGAAGCTGGAAACAGGGAGAGACAGTCAGACAGACTCCTGCATGCGCTGACCGGGATCCACCCAGCACGCCCACCAGGGGGCGATGCTCTGCCCCTCCGGGGGGTCGCTCTGCCGCGACCAGAGCCACTCCAGCGCCTGGGGCAGAGGTCAAGGAGCCATTCCCAGCACCCGGGCCATCTTTGCTCCAATGGAGCCTTGGCTGCGGGAGGGGAAGAGAGAAACAGAGAGGAAGGAGGGGGGGTGGAGAAGCAAATGGGCACTTCTCCTATGTGCCCTGGCTGGGAATCGAACTCGGGTCCCCCGCACGCCAGGCCAACGCTCTACCGCTGAGCCAACCGGCCAGGGCCAAAAAATTGATGATTGATGCTTCTCATCTCTCTTTGTTCCTGTCTGTCTGTCCCTATCTATCCCTCTCTCTCTCTCTCTCTGTAAAAAAGAAAAGAAAAAAGAAAAAAAATAAATAAAAAGCACTGATTACTTGTACTAGCACTTTTTTTTATTATATAACTTTGTTTATATTGAAAGAACAGTTGAGGCCCTGGCCAGATGGCTCAGTTGGTTAGAGCATCATACTGACATGCTGAGGTCATGGGTTTGATCCCCAATCAGAGCACATACGAGAGTCAACTAATGACGGCATGAATAAGTGGAACAGATTTATGTCTCTCTCTCTTATTTTCCTCTTTCTCTGTCTCCCTTCTTGTCTTTAAAAAAATAATAAATACAATTTTTTTTAACATTTTTTTTTTTTGTATTTTTCTGAAGCTGGAAATGGGGAGAGACAGTCAGACAGACTCCCGCATGCGCTGACCGGGATCCACCTGGCACGCCCACCTGGGGCAACGCTCTGCCCACCAGGGGGCGATGCTCTGCCCCTCCGGGGCTTCGCTCTGCCGCGACCAGAGCTACTCTAGCGCCTGGAGCAGAGGCCAAGGAGCCATCCCCAGCGCTCGGGCCATCTTTGCTCCAATGGAGCCTTGGCTGCGGGAGGGGAAGAGAGAGACAGAGAGGAAGGAGGGGGGGGGTGGAGAAGCAAATGGGCGCTTCTCCTATGTGTCCTGGCCGGGAATCGAACCTGGGTCCCCCGCACGCCAGGCTGACGCTCTACCGCTGAGCCAACCGGCCAGGGCCAACAATTTTTTTATTATTTATTTTTTACAGAGTCAGAGAGAGGCATAGACAGGGACAGACAGACAGGAACGGAGAGAGATGAGAAGCATCAATCATTAGTTTTTCATTGTGTGTTGCAACACCTTAGTTGTTCATTGATTGCTTCCTCATATGTGCCTTGACCGTGGGCCTTCAGCAGACCGAGTAACCCCTTGCTGGGGCCAGCGACCTTGGGTTCAAGCTGGTGGGGTCTTGCTCAAACCAGATGAGCCTGCGCTCAAGCTGGCGACCTTGGGGTCTCGAACCTGGGTCCTCTGCATCCCAGTCTGACACTCCATCAACTGCGCCACCACCCGGTCAGGCTAAATACAAATTTTTTTAAAAGGAAAGAACAGTTGAAAAACTAATTATACAGACTTGAGTGTCTGGCAGAGATATTTTCTAAAAAATAAAGAATGTGAGCCTGTCCTTTCAACTGACAGAATTTGTTACAAATGATAAAATCTGAGCCTTCAAGGGGAAAAGACCTGTATCTGCCACCACGAATTTTCCAAATATAAATACTTTAAGCTTTTCTGATGAGAACAGTATAAACAAGGCAAAAAGTTCAGCAGTATAGTTTCAGATTCCACATTGCAACTAACCTTTAAGAAACTACCATTTGTAAGGTTTGGGCGTAGTATTTTAAAAAGAAGGTCTACATTTATCTAAAAATACTGTTATGTATAAATACACTTCTATGCTACAACTACTAATATGTGTGAGGCCAGATTTTCTTCGTATACTTCAATCAAAACAACATATCATAACACACTGAATGCAGAAGCAGATATCAGAATTTAGTATTTTTAAAAATTATTTTATTCATTTTAGAGAGAGAATGGGTGAGAAGCAGGAAGCATCAACTCTCATATGTGCTTTGACCAGGCAAGCCCAGAGTTTCAAACTGGCGACCTCAGTGTTCCAGGTCGACACTTTATCCACTGCGCCACCACAGGTCAGGCTCTAGCTGTTTTCTCTTAAGTTGTACATTAAAGAAATTTGTGAAAACTCATAACAATGTCACTCAATAGGTTTGTGTGTGTGTGTGTGTGCTTATGGTTCTTTTAAGATTGATTAAGCTTACTATATATAATCTCTCACTGATTATGTAGCATGCACCGGGTATTAGAACAGACGTCGGAGACTTTCAGGAGTATAGATGTTTCTTTATTGGCCAGTTTAACCTGCACAGGGGCGAATTCCCGAGATGTCCAGAGACACCGTACTCACAAGGAGCTGCAAATGGAAATCGCGCCTGGCGCTTACAGTTAGTTCCTTATATATCCTAAGTAAGCAAGCATTCATTATACAGAAGCAGATGTGACGGTTACCTATTCGCTAAGGGAATTGCACATAGCATAGCAACAGGGGCTGGGTCTAGCTCATTGGCGAATTTCAAACATAAACTTCTGATAAGGGTCTCTAACCAATGGAATGCAAACATTTGTCTTCCTTTGCTCTCAGCCTTACAGGGTCCCTATCATTACCCCTCCCCCCTTCTCTGCTTCTACACTCTGAAAATCCCAGCACACTTTCCTGACTCTAACTATAGCATAACAACCCAGATATAGAATAGAATTCTTCGGAATTCTACAAGCCTAAACACATATAGCACATATACTGTTATCAAGCCTGAACACACATACTGTTACTTTGTGGTCAGTGAGTCAGCATCTTGAACAACTTTGGGCATGGCATTCCTAACAGAACGGGAGCAGGGCCTGCCTGTAACACTTAAGTTCCCTGTTCTATTAGTGCCTTGCCTACGTCTTATTATTTTAGATATTCTGATCTTTTCTTGGTCCTTACATTCCCTACTCCTGTTAGGGCATAAATCAAACCCTTGATTCTTCATTAGAAGGAAGGATGGCATAGGTAGGTTGAGATAGGACCATTACTTTTACAGTCTCAATTCTCTCTTTAATAAATGCGAGGAGTTTATTAAAAATTACAGGCCCAACAGTAAGAGCTAACAAAAGTATTAGTAGTGGCCCAGCAATTGTTGATATGAGAGTAGTTAGCCATGGAGAGGTCCTGAACATAGAGGCATACCAGCCTGGGTTATCCTCATCTTCTATCTTTCTATTCCTTAACCTGTTTGCTAATACTTTAATATTCTCCCTGATTATTCCAAAATGATTAGCATAAAAACAGCATTCCTCACCTAAGGCAGCACATAATCCTCCTTGTTTGAGGAGAAGGAGTTTAAGCCCTCTCCTGTTCTGTAGGGTCACTTCTGCTAAAGAATCTGTTTGCTTTTCTAAGAAAATTACCTGGTTCTGGAGTATGGCAATGTCCTTAGAAAAGGTTGTGGATAATTGCCTTAATTGCCATTCCCCCTGAATAAGAGCTGCTGTTCCCACAGCTGCAGATCCTGCAATTCCTAGAGTAGCTATGATTGGGATAAGGAGTGGGGTCCTCTTGGCCCGTTTAGGTGGATCAACAAGAAACCTAGAGTCCTCTCCATATAGGTATACCTAAGGAATAATATATGCACTTACACAAAGTTCAGGATGAGTAGGAACTATGCATTTGAAGATGCCTTGAGTGCACACAAACCATAGTCCTTCAGAAGCCTTTGTTACTTTTGGGCCCTCTAGAGTGGCAGGTAGGGTTTCTTGATCAAGACAATAGTCACTATCATTGGAATTACTTAAGGTGAAATTTGTCAGAAGGTAGCAGGTTCCTTTCCCATGGAATTCTGCTAAAGTGAGGGATCCTTCAGAGAAACAATCTTTTATCTGATCCTGGTTTCGGTCCCTTGCAAGGGTTACTGTAGTAGGAGCTAATTCCCCTTCTCTCGAGATGTTGGCTCCTAGCCCCACTAGAAAGGCGGTCTGGGACTAAGGCATAGCCAACAAGACTCTGTAATTTCAGGCTGCGTACTGTTAAAGAAGGGGAATACTTTATCTAGTAAATCTAGAGCATCTATCTCTTTGTGGTGTGGTCTTTCTAGTAACAGGCTGGGGGTGTAAAAAGGCAATTTATGGTCCTGCCCTTCTGGCTCGACTGGAAAAGAGTTTGCAGTAGGAGTCGCAGTAGCTCTGGTCTGGTCTGGGCCTGTCTTATTGTCCGGGAGCTCAGGTACTGCTGGGAGGCTGACAGGGGGCCTAGGTGGCCTGAGTGGCAGCCCGCTTCCTGCTCCTTGAAGGAGAGGTCTGTACTTTGTAGGAAGTTTTCTAATGGTGAAAAGGTACCTGGGTCATTTCCCCATACATATAGTCTTATTCCCCACGTTTTCCCTGTTTTCCAACTTGGGTCTTGGGGTTTCTTAATGGTGACAATGGTGGGATTGTAATTATCTTTTTCACAATCACTATCCCAGCTGTCATCTGGCCTTTTTCCCCCTAATCGGGTTCCTAACCGAAGGAGATCAATGTCTGGGTCCGGTTGGGGGGGCCTCCATTGGCCCTCACTGACAAGAGTCTCACGTCCCCACTTTTTACAGTAATAATCTGAGTGGGACCCGCATATCCGACGTTTTCCAGAAGGGGGTTCAGGACAAGCATAGTGTGGGGTATACCATAGGGCCCTATTCTTCCTATTTGGGTCACATTCTCCAAAGGCAAATGAACCTTGTGTATCTTGCAAAGGGGTCGACCATGCATCCTGTAGAGGACTCCGCGGGGAATTTGATCCTTTCCATGCTATGGGCGAGTCACAAAACTTATCTTCAAAAAACTTTGAAAAACTACCTGAAAAGTGACTGTCTGGTTGTCTACCCAGGTAGAATTCTGTGCTACCACAATGCCATCAGCCGTCCTAATCAATACCCAATCTTGTAATTCTAACCCATTTACAGAAAAACAGTAAACTATTATCAGTTTACAGAGGAGAAAGTAAGTTTTAAAGGTTCCCCAGGAGCTTGCTTGACCCGCCGTGTTCGAGGTTCTTCCTCAGGGGGTTGAGCTGGTTTCACGTGGGAAAGGTGGATCCAATAGTGTTTCTCAGCTACCCGAACTGCAGAGGGGGTGCTGAGCAGTACCTGGAACGGTCCTTGCCACCCCGACTCTAGGTTCCCTCGATGGTGGTTAAGGATCCAAACCCACTGTCCAGAGTCCGGCGGCGAGAGCCTCTGGGTGTTGTCTCCCGATGCTGCAGCCCTCTGCTCCCGCAGCTCCCTTACTTCTCTCCGAATCTGCAGCAATGCCTGTAGGGGCTTGAGGAAGTTATGATTACACCTCTATTTCCTCTCTAGTGAGCTGGGGAACCAGAGAAACTGGTTGTCCAAACATGAGCTCATAGGGGGTCCACTTATTAGTGTAAGGTGTACATCTAACCCGGAATAGGGCAAAAGGGAATAATTCTACCCAGTTTTCGCCGGTCTCCTCTTTCAACTTAATCAAAGTTTCTTTCAAAGTCCTGTTCATTCTTTCTACTTGCCCTGAGCTTTGAGGCCTGTAAATACAATGTAATTTCCAATCAATCCCTAGCCTCTTAGCTAACTCCTGGGAAATCTTAGAGATGAAAGCTGGTCCATTATCAGATCCTATAGCTATGGGGATTCCATATCTAGGGATGATCTCCCTTAGTAGAATCTTACAAAGTGTGGAAGCGGTTTCACCCTTGGTGGGAAAGGCTTCTGTCCATCCTGTGAAAGTATCTATTAGTACAAGTAAGTATTTGAATCCTGTTTTCCCTGGAGTCATGTCTGTAAAATCTGTTTCCCATAATTCTCCTGGGCATTTTCCCCTATACCTAACCAATGGGGGAAGCTTCTTGTTAATGGCATTGACCTTAGCACAAGCCTTACATCTAGAAACTATAGATTGTATTATATTTCGAATCTGGGGTCCCAAGTAGTACTTCTTGACAAGTTGTTCTAGCTTGTTCTGCCCCAGATGGGAACTTGTGTGGATTTCCTTCACAATTTCTCCTATGACTCCTTGGGGTAGGTATAGTCTGGTGTCTGGAAGGTCTATCCACCCTTGCTTATTCCTTTTACCCCCTAACTGCTTTCCCTCTTGCTTTTCTTCAGGAGCATACTTAGGGTCTGGAGGCAGCACGGGTTGAGGCAAGAGCAGAAGAATGTCTACAGTCCCTCTTTCCGCAGCTTCTCTGGCAGCGATGTTAGCAAAACAGTTTCCTTGAATAATTGGAGAGTCCCCTTTTTGATGTCCTTTGCAATGAATTATGGCTACTTTAGAGGGAAGCCAAATGGCATCAAGCAGGGCCAAGATCTCAGTTTTATTTTTAATTTCTTTTCCTCCTGCTGTCAGCAAGCCTCTTTCTTTGTAAATGGCACCATGAATGTGGGCAGTGGCAAAGGCATACCTGCTGTCCGTGTAAATGTTGACCACTTTGCCCTCAGCTATCTGGAGGGCCTGTGTCAGTCCAATTAGCTCTGCTCGCTGCGCAGACGTACCTTTTGGCAATGCCCTTTGCCACAAGACACTGTCCTGGGTGGTTACAGCTGCTCCTGCACATCTCTGTCCATCTCGGACATAGCTGCTTCCATCAGTGAACAGCGTGAGGTCCTTCTTCTCATAGGCCTGGTCCAGAATTTCGGTCTGGCCCCTGTGACAGTGTCCAGCATCTGTCTGCAATCATGGACCACTGTTGGGTCTGGCAATGGTAGCAAGGTGGCAGGGTTTAGGGCTGCTGTTTTCAAAAACTGCACTGCCAGGGGATTCAATAGCTGTGCCTGGTACTGCGTCAGTCGAGCATTTGAAAGCCACCTATCCGGTGGGGCTCACAGCACTTGTTCTAAATAATGTTCTCCAATTACCTGAATGTCCTGACCCAATGTCAGTTTATTAGCTTCCTTAACTAGGGTTGAGGTAGCAGCAAGTGCCCTCAGGCAAGTTGGCCAGCCAGACGCTACGGGGACTAGCTTCTTGGACAAGTATGCTACGGGCCTCTTCCATGGCCCAAGCTCTTGGCTGAGGATTCCTAAGGCTACCCCTCCCTTCTCAGCAATGTACAGCTGAAAGGGTTTGGCCATGTCTGGTAAGGCCAACGCTGGGGCAGCTGCTAGGGCCTCCTTCAGTGCCTGGAAAGCCTTCCTTTCCTTGTCTGTCCAAATAAACTGTTCTTCTTTGCCCCGAGTCAATTCATGCAGAGGCCTGGCTAGTTCTGCAAACCCTAGTATCCAAAGTCTGCAATGGCCTACTGCTCCCAGAAACTCTCGTACTTGCCTCTTGTTAGTGGGTTCTGGGATCTGCAATACAGTCTGAATCCTTTGACTGGATAATGTCCTTTGTCCCTCTTGCAAGTTAAACCCGAGATAACTCATTGTTTGGGTGACAATCTGGGCCTTCTTGGCAGAGACTCGATACCCCATCTGCTGGAGGTCCTGGAGTAGGTCTAGGGTGGCCTCCTTACATTGTTCTTCTGCTGCGGCGATGAGGAGGTCATCCACATATTGAAGCAGTACAGCTGATGAATGAGTAGCTCGAAACCCCTGCAAGTCCTTGCTCAAAGCCTCGTTAAAAATAGTGGGAGAGTTCTTGAACCCTTGGGGAAGCCTGGTCCATGTATACTGCCCCACTAGTCCATTCTCTGGATCATTCCATTCAAAAGCATATATTTCCTGGCTCTTGGGGGCCAATGGAATACAGAAGAAAGTGTCCTTCAAATCTAGTACTGAGTAATAGGTATGAGTAGGGGGCAACGAGCTTAGCAAAGTGTAGGGATTTGGCACCGTAGGGTGAATAGTCTCTACCCGGGCATTTACTTCTTGCAGGTCCTGCACCGGGCAATAGTCCTGGGTCCCAGGCTTCTGGACTGGGAGCAAAGGTGTGTTCCAGGCTGACTGGCATTCCCGGAGGATGCCTGCCGCTAATAAGCCCTTCAAATGCTGTGCTATGCCTTGCTTAGCCCGTGCAGGTATGGGGTATTGCCTCACCCACACTGGGCTAGCGGTGCTCAGCAACTGCACTATGACAGGTGGCTGATGAGCAGCTAGGCCTGGTGGGTTGGTTTCTGCCCACACCCTGGGCACCTTTTTCCGTAACTCCTCTGGGACCCCAATAGCTTCGCCCTTACCTTCCTGGAGGGCTGCTATCAGGTAGTCTTCAGATATGAGCACCGTTACCTCTAGACTGCCTCCTTCGCCTTCCTCTTGAGAGCTGCTGTCTTGTTGCTTGAAGGTGATCGTGGCATGGAGTTTCTGTAAGAGGTCTCGGCCCAAAAGAGGGTAAGGACAGTCTGGAATGACTAGAAATGAGTGGGTTATGATGCCTCGGCCCAAATTAGTAATTCTTGCAGTGGCCCGTGGGTAAGATACTGCTTTTCCCGTCACCCCTACTATCTTTGTAGTTTCTTCCTGTATTTGGCCCTGTGGTTTCTTTAGAACTGAATAGGTGGCTCCCGTGTCAACTAGGAAGTCTATTGGCTTTCCTTTGACTGTTAAGGTGACCATGGGCTCCTGGGAGCCGACGGAAATGGAGCCCTGGCCCTGTCAGTCTAAGGTTTGGAGCAAGACCTCTGGGGTTTGCTTTGGCTTCTGACTGTCGGCCTTTAACTTTGGGCATTCTCTCCTCCAGTGTCCTTTCTCCTTGCAGTATGCACACTGGTCCTTGTCTATTAGCTTCCATGATGGGCCTCTTTCCTTGCCTCGTCCTTGTTGCTTCCCTTTTCCCTTCCCTTCGGACTTGTGAGCGGCAAGGAGGATTTTGACGGCAGCTCTCCCTAGGTCTGGGTCGTCCCTATTTATGTATACCTTCTGAACTATTTCTAGCAACTCACTTCTATTCTTCCCTTCAAATCCCTCTAATTTCTGGAGCTTTCTTCTAATGTCCAATGCAGCTTGTGTCACAAAGGCTATATTCACCAATCTGCGATTCTCTTCAGCCTCTGGATCTATAGGGGTATAAACCCGGTAGGCCTCCATTAGCCGCTCTAAAAATGCGGCAGGGGACTCTTCCCTTTCCTGGATAACCTCACTTACCTTACTGAAGTCAGTGGGTCTCCTGGCTGCTGCCTTTAAACCCCGTAGCAGAGCCTAGTGGTACTGGAAGAGCTCCCCCAGAAGTATTTGGGTCCCAATTCGGGGGTTGTCTAGGAAGGACATTCTCGACTTCCACATCCATTCCCCCGCCCTCTAAAACAACCTTTACTGCTTCTCTCATTATCCTGTTCCTTTCTTCTGTAGTAAAAAGAGTTTGCAAGACCTGTTGGCAATCATCCCATGTTGGCTGGTGGGTCCTAAAAACGGTCTCAAGCAAGGATGTTAATCCCTGCAGTTTCTCAGAAAAGGGAGGATTCTGATGCTTCCAATTGTACAAGTCACTGGTGGAAAAAGGCACATAGATGAGGCAAGGAAGCGCCCGTGGACCAGCATCTGGTGCCGGCGGCGCCTCCCAGAGCTGCAAAATGGCCGCGTTCCCCTCGGCTCCCCCTGCTGCAGGCTCCCTCCTCCCGCCCCATAAACCGCCTCTCCTTGGGTGTGAGGTGGACTCGAAAGCCTGTTCACCACCTGCCGCAAAGAATCAGGTCCCTCCTGCCGCCGATAGGGTGGAGGAAAATTCACCGAGTCTAGGTGGTCTTCCAGCGGCTCAGGCAAAACAGGGTAAATTCTAGATGACGGCACAGTAGGTCGTGCCGGGGGATTAGCCTTTCCCTTCTCCTTCTTATTGCCTTGCCCTGCCTTCTGATTATCTGCAGTAAGGCACACTGCCCTTCTTTTTCTCTTGCTATTCTTTATGTGCTTCCTGATATAACCTGGCTTCTCAGTGGCAATATCAATCCATACATTTATATACAAATATTGATCTGGATGTGGCACCTGATAGATGATGGCCCGAACAGCAAACACAATAGGGAGATCAAAGTGCCCTCAGTAGGCCACCCTACATTAAAGGCAGGCCATTCTAACTGGCTTAGGTTCCGGAGAGTCTCTCGATCTGGAGGCATTTCCCCGTACCCCTGTGCCCTTTTCTGGAAGTCAGAAAACTTGTTTAACAGGCACTCAAGTGGAGAACCGGGCACAGACTCTTGTTGCCCCATTCTTCTTTTTGCTTCTAAAACTTCAAGAAAGAACAGAATAAGTGTCAAAATACTACCACCAATGAGCAGTGTGAATAGGATACAGGATTGTCTCTCACTTATTTTACTCATTCAAGCTCAGACAAAGTGCAGCGCAAAGGAATTCCTAATGTGACCAGTCATTTCTAGAGTTAACTCCTAGAGTTAACAATTCCTTTCAGAAAACGGCGTCCCACTTCTGAAAGCCCTGGGTAGGTTACCAGTGGCGTCCCACCTACTACCTCAGGTTTATGCGCTCCGGAGCCTAAAAACCACACCAAATGAGGATCCTCAGTAAATGCTTACTCAGCTCGAGCTGTCCCTCTCATCTCCAACCCAAAAACTCCACCGAGGGAGATCCTGGATGAGCCCCCAGGATGTAGCATGCACCGGGTATGAGAACAGATATCGGAGACTTTCAGGAGTATAGATGTTTCTTTATTGGCCAGTTTAACCTGCACAGGGGCGAATTCCCGAGATGTCCAGAGACACCGTACTCACAAGGAGCTGCAAATGGAAATCGCGCCTGGCGCTTACAGCTAGGTCCTTATATATCCTAAGTAAGCAAGCATTTACAGAAGCAGATGTGGTGGTTACCTATTCGCTAAGGGAATTGCACATAGCATAGCAACAGGGGCTGGGTCTAGCTCATTGGCGAATTTCAAACAAACTTCTGATAAGGGTCTCTAACCAATGGAATGCAAACATTTGTCTTCCTTTGCTCTCAGCCTTACAGGGTCCCTATCATTACCCCCTGTCTCTGCTTCTACACTCTGAAAATCCCAGCACACTTTCCTGACTCTAACTATAGCATAACAACCCAAATATAGAATAGAATTCTTCGGAATTCTACAAGCCTAAACACATATAGCACATATACTGTTATCAAGCCTGAACACACATGCTGTTACTTTGTGGTCAGTGAGTCAGCATCTTGAACAACTTTGGGCATGGCATTCCTAACAGAACGGGAGCAGGGCCTGCCTGTAACACTTGAGTTCCCTGTTCTATTAGTGCCTTGCCTACATCTTATTATTTTAGATATTCTGATCTTTTCTTGGTCCTTACAATTACAACTAAAAACTTAGCCAGAATACATAAAGCCTGAGCACACTGAAAAGTAATTGAGAGCAGGTAGATAGGGGATAGAAGTCCAAATTTGAAATTGTGTGATATGCTGGTGATGTTTCTGTGGGTTTTCCCCCTCCTATATACCCCTGCTTTTATCGGAGGGAGATCTGAATCCCAGAACCGGGCAGATGATGCAGGCAAAAAAATTCTGAGCAACATTCTCTTTCTGGCCAGAAGGCTGACTGGGAAAGGTCACTGTTGCATCCACCCAGTATGAGAACAAACGTCAGAGACTTTCAGGAGTTTAGATGTTACTTTATTGGCCAGTTTAACCTGTGCAGGGGCGAACTCCCAAGATGTCTGGAGACACTGTACTCACAAGGAGCTGCAAACGAGAGTCGCGCCTGGCACTTACAGCTAGGTCCTTATATATCCTAAGTGAGCAAGCATTATACAGAAGCAGATGTGGCAGTTAGCTATTCGCTAGGGAGGTCACACACAGCATAGCAACAGGGGCCAGCATAGCAACAGGGGCCAGATTTAGCTTAGTGGCAAATTTCAAACATAAACTTCTGATAAGGGTTTCTGACTTTCTTTGTTCTCAGCCTCACAGGGGCCCTATCAGCACTCTCTGTTCCTGCTCCTTCAATAGTTACACTCTGGCAGCCACAGCACACCTGTCGGGAGCCGATCCACTAGTGCTGGCTAACAAGGTCACAGCAGAAGAAGATCCACAACTGCTGGTTGACAAAGTCACAGCAGAAGAAGACCAATGGCTGCTGGTTAGTAAAGTCACCGCAGTGAAGACTAACAGCTGCGGGTTGACAAAGTCACCGCAAAGGAAAGGCACAATGATACTTCCCCCTTTTGACCTTTTTGAATTAATCTGGCCTTATATCCCCCCTTTTCTGGATGTGTGCTATCATTTATGGCACAGGGATAATAGTACCGTGCTTTCCCTGTAGATTCATAGTAATTTCTTTGGAAATGAGACAGAGGGTGTGAGTTCCACAGAAAAGCCTGTAAGCCCCTTGAACTGGGCTCATAGACATAAGAGGCTGGCTATGATATCCCTCATAAAGGGTTAAGTTGGTAGGAGAACTTCTTCTTATTAATCATGTTAGAAAGAATAGATTGTGACTTATGAATAGGTAGGAAACAGTAACTATACACAGAGCACTTTTCAGCCTTCACTTAATTCATCACTTTACCTCCCTGAGCCTTTTCATGTAGTAGAGTAAAGAAACTTTCCTTTCTTCTTGCATACCTGACCTGCAGGTGGTGGAACACTCTGAGAAGAATAAAGTTAGAACTTAACTAGAGTATGAATATAGTAATAAATAAAATTTGATTAGACAATAGCATCATAGGTAAGGTAGAGTTGTTATTCAGTACTGATCTTTTAGAAGTTTGTACCAACATTGTTATTGCTGTTCAAGTTATTGTATAATTGTACTTTGAATGATTTATAGTTTATAGAAATGAATTAACTGTTACCTAGAAAATGTAACCATAGTGAAACAAAAACAATGATTAATCAATGTATTCTGAATACCATGTGATTGTAACTTAGTGTGTGTGCATAAAAGGAAAGCTAGACCAGCAATTGAGAGAGATGCCTGGCAGTAAATGCTAACTGGAGAATAAAGAGAAAGAAAAGAATTCGGCTCTCTCACTCGATTCGTGCTGACGCTGTCTCTTCCTGTGGGACCCCTGGATCCTTCCCCCCGGGGCTGGACCCCGGCACACACCTCCCTGAATCAACAGTCACCTATAAACAAAAAGCATCTGTGAGGGGGAGAAGGCAATAAAAAAATTATGTGAATAATTCAAATAATAAAAAAAAAAAGGTAGAGAGGGGAAAAGAGAGGCACAAAACACAGAGAGGACAAACAGAAAACAAATAATAAAATGGTAGGTCTAAATTCAAGTTACTAATACTTATATTACATGTAAATGACCTAAACATACCAATTAAAAGATAGAGATGATCAGGTTGGATTAAAAGAAAAAGAGACTCATGATTGTCTAATCACTAAGCTGTACACCTGAAACCAGTACATAATAAAAATAAATAAAATAGCTATTGAAGTTGCAATTATGAAAATTTTTTAAAAAGAAACTCAACTCTACACTGTCTACAAGAACTTGCTTTAAACATAATGATATACACAAGTTAAAAATAAAAAGATGGAGCCTGACCTGTGGTGGCACAGTGGATAAAGCAATGACCTGGAATGTTGAGATCACTGGTTTGAAATCCCGAGCTTGCCTGGTCAAGACACCTGTGGGAGTTGATGCTTTCTGCTCCTCCTCTCCTTCTCTCTCTCTCTCTCTCTCTCAAAATAAATAAATAAAATCTTAAAAAAAGAATTAAAAAAGTAAAAGGATGGAAAAGGTATATCACTCAAACACTAATAAAAAAGCAATTCTACTATCAGACAAAACAGATCTCAGAACAAGAAAAATACGCAGGAACATTATATAAATAATGTTTTACAAAAATAAATTTACCAAGAGATTTAACAATTCTAAATGTATATGCACGTAACATCAGAGCTTAAATTACCAGTACATCAAGAAAAAACAAAACTGATAGGACTGAAAGGAGAAATAGACAAATTCACAATTAATTTGGAAATTTCACACACCTTTCTCAGTAATCAATAGTACAAGTAGACAGAAAATCAGCAAGTATGGAGAAAATGTCAAGAGTACATTTTTTTTTTTTTTTTTTAGTGAGAGACAGACAGAAAGGGAGAGAGATGAGAAGCATCAACTCATAGTCACATCACTTTTAGTTGTTTATTGATTGTTTCTCATATGTGCCTTAACTGGGGGGCTCCAGCAGAGGCAGTGAACCCTTGCTCAAGCCAGTGACCTTAGGCTCAAGCCAGAGACCATGGAATCATGTTTACAAACCAAAGCTGGGGACCCCACGCTCAAGCAGGCAACCTCGGGGTTTTGAACCTGGGTCCTTAGTGTCCCAGGTTGACACTCTATCCACTGTGCCACCACCTGTCAGGCTCCAAGAAAACCATTAATTAACTTGACCTAATTGGTATTTCCACAGTATGATACCCAACAGTGGCAGAAAACATTTTTTTCAAGTGCACATAGAACATTCACTAAGATACACCATGTCCTCAGTTAGTTAGCTCAGTTAAAGTGTTGTCCTGACATGCTAAGGTTGTAGGTTTGATCCACATCAAGGAAACAACCAGTGCATGAATAAATACGTGGAACAAATTGATGTTTTCCTCTCTTTCTTTCAAATCAATGAATAAAATTTTTTTAAAAAGATACACCATACCCTGGGTCATAAAACAAATATTTAGCAAATTTAAAAGAATTGAAATCATATAAAATATGTATATACAAAGTATGTTCCCTGATCACAATGAAAATGAAGTAGAAATCAATAATAGATATCTGGGATATCTTCAAATATTTGAAAATGAATCATATGCTTCTAAATAATCCATGAGTCAAAGAGAAGTCTTAAGAGAAAATAGAGGTCCTGGCCAGGTAACTCAGTTAGTTAGAAAATCATCCTGATACACCAAGGTTTCAGATTTGATCCCTGGTCAGGGCACATACAAGAAGCAATCAATGGATGCACAAAGCAGAACAACAAATTGATGTTTCTTCTCATTCTCTCTCTCTATAATCAATCAATAAAAAAATTTTAGCCTGACCAGGCGGTGGCGCAGTAGATAGAGCGTCGGACTGGGATGCAGAAGGACCCAGGTTCGAGACACCGAGGTTGCCAGCTTGAGCGCGGGCTCATCTGGTTGGAGCAAAGCTCATCAGCTTGAGCCCAAGGTCGCTGGCTCGAGCAAGGAGTTACTCGGTCTGCTGAAGGCCCGTGGTCAAGGCACATATGAGAAAGCAATCAATGAACAACTAAAGTGTCATAATGTGCAATGAAAAACTAATGATTGATGCTTCTCATCTCTCCGTTCCTGTCTGTCTGTCCCTGTCTATCTCTCTCTCTGACTCTCTCTCTGTCTCTGTAAAAAAAATAAAATAAAAAAAAATGTTTATAAAAATAAAAAAATAGAAAATATTATATTTTCTTTTTTTGATTTTTTTTTTTAGAGGAGAGAGAAGGGGGGGAGGAATGGGAAGCATTAACTCATAGTAGTTGCTTATTTTATGTTCCTTGACTGGGCAAGCCTGGGATCTTTTTTTAATTTTTTTTAAATTTATTATTATTATTTTTTCTGAAGTTGGAAACGAGGAGGCAGTCAGACAGACTCCCGCATGTGCCCGACCAGAATCCACCCGGCATGCCCACCAGGGGGCGATGCTCTGCACATCTGGGGCATCGCTCTGTGGCAACCAGAGCCATTCTAGCACCTGAGGCAGAGGCCATAGAGCCATCCTCAGTGCCGGGCCAACTTTGCTCCAATGGAGCCTTGGCTGTGGGAGAGGAAAAGAGAGACAGAGAGGAAGGAGAGGGGGAGGGGTGGAGAGGCAGATGGGCACTTCTCCTGTGTGCCCTGGCCGGGAATCGAACGCGGGACTTCTGCACGCCAGGCCGACGCTCTACCACTGAGCCAACCGGCTAGGGCAAGCCTGGGATTTTAAACCGGTGACCTCAGCATTTCAGGTTGACACTCTATCCACTGCACCACCACAAGTCAGGTTTTTGTTGTTGTTATTTTTAGAGAGAGAGGGAGATGGCAAGGGAGAGAGAGAGGGAGGAGAGAGATGAGAAGTATTAGCTTATAGTTGCTTCACTTTAGTTGTTCATTGATTGCTTCTCATATGTGCCTTGACCAGGACCTCAAGCCAAGCCAGTGAACCCTGCTCAAGCCAGCTACCCTGGGCTTCAAGCCAGTGACCTTGGGATAATGTTGATGATCCTGTGCTCAAGCCCATGAGCCTGCACTCAAACCAGCAACCTCAGCATCCCGGGTGGACTCTCTATTCACTGTGCCACCACTGATTAGGCACTTTATGAGACTAGAAATACCTTGATACCAGAAACCAGACAAATACATTACCAAAAAAAAAATCATAAATCAGTATTCCCCATGAACATAGAAATAAAAATCCTTAACAAAATATCAAATTAAATCCAACAATATATAAAAAGAATAATAATGCATCACAGCTGAGTAAGGTATATCCTGAGAATACAAGGTTCATTTAACACTCAAAAGCAATCAATAAAATCCATTATATTAACAGAATAAAGATTAATTATTCCAATAGATGCAGGAAATATTTGATATACAGATGGCCAACAGACACATGGAAAGACATTCAACATCACTAATTGGA
Organism: Saccopteryx bilineata; assembly: GCF_036850765.1. Lineage (NCBI taxonomy): Eukaryota > Metazoa > Chordata > Mammalia > Chiroptera > Emballonuridae > Saccopteryx > Saccopteryx bilineata. The sequence goes on from NC_089498.1 coordinate 46,141,244, forward strand.
GAAATATGAATCAAAGCCATAATGAGATACCACTTCACACCTGTCAGAATGGTTATTTTCAAAAGGACAACAAAGAATATGTGTTGGCATCCCTGGCCAGGTAGCTCAGTTGGTTAGAGCATCGTCCTGATATGCCAAGGTTACGGGTTCAATTTCTAGTCAGGGCACGTACAAGAATCAACCAATGAATACATAAATAAGTGGAACAACAAAATGACCTTGCTCCCTTTCTATCTCTTTAATTCAACAAATCATTTTTTTTTAAACAAAAAGAGTGTTGGTGAGGATGAAGAGAAAAGAGAACCCTCATGCATTGTTGAAAGGATTGTAAATTATTGTAGCCACTATAGAAAACAGTATTAAAGTTCCTCAAAAAAATTAAAAATAGTTCTGGATGAATAGCTCAGTTGGTTGGAGCGTTGTCCCAAAGCTCAGAGATTGCCCTGATTCCCCATTGGGGCACATACAGGAACAGATTGACATTCCTATCTCTCTCTTCCTCTGTTTCCTCCCCCCCCTCCTTCTTCCTTACTTTCAAGTGAAAGGAGGGGAGATAGTGAGACAAACTCCTTCATACGCCCCCACTGGGATCCACTCTGCAACCCTATCTGTGGCCGATGCTAGACCCAATCAAGCCACTGGCTGGGGGAGGGGAAAAGATAGGAAAGGGGGAGTGGGAGGGGGAGAGAAGCAGATGGTCACCTCTCTTGTGTGCCCTGACTGGGAATCAAACCCAGGACATCCATATGCTGGGCCAATGCTCTATCCACTGAGAAAACTGGCCAGGGCTTCTCTTCTTCTCTCTTTGAAAGCAATAAATAAAATTTTAAAAATTAAAAATAGACTCTGGCCAGTTGGCTCAGCAGTAGAGCATTAGTTTGGCATGTGGAAATCCCAGATTCGATTCCTGGTCAGGGCACACAGGAGAAGTGACCATCTACTTCTCCACCCTCCTGCAGCCATGGCTTGAATGGTTCCAACCAGCTGGCCTCAGGCGCTGAGGATGGCTCCATGGCCTCGCCTCAGGCACTAAAATGGCTTGGTTGCCAAGCAACAGAGCAGTAGTTTTAGAGGGCTTGCCAGGTAGATCCCTGTCAGGGCACATGTGAGAGTCTGTCTCTGCCTCCCTGCCTCTCATTTAATAATAATAATAATAATAATAATAATAATAATAATAATTGAAAGCCTGACCAGGTGGTGTCGCAGTGGAGAGGACCCAGGTTCGAGACCCCGAGGTCGCCAGCTTAAGTGCAGGCTCATCTGGTTTGAGCAAAGCTCACCAGCTTGGACCCAAGGTTGCTGGCTCAAGCAAGCGGTTACTCAGTCTGCTGAAGGCCCACGGTCAAGGTACATATGATAAAGCAATCAATTAACAACTAAGGTGTTGCAATGCTCAACGAAAAACAAATGATTGATGCTTCTCATCTCTCTGTTTCTGTCTGTCTGTCCCTGTCTATCCCTCTCTCTGACTCTCTCTCTGTCTCTGTAAAAAAAATAAAAAATAAAAAAAATAAATAAAAATTGAAAGTAAAACTACCATATTACTTAGCAATTACACTTCTGGGTATTTATCCAAATAAATGTAACACTAATTTAAAAAGATATGCCTGACCTGTGGTGGTGCAGTGGGTAAAGTGTCGACCTGGAAATGCTGAGGTCGCCAGTTCAAAACCCTGGGCTTGCCTGGTCAAGGCACATATGGGAGTTGATGCTTCCTGCTCCTCCCCCCCTTCTCTCTCTGTCTCTCTCCTCTCTCTCTCTCTCCTTTCTAAAATGAATAAATAAATTTAAAAAATTTAAAAAAAAGATATATGCATTACTGTGTTCACTGCAGCATTATTTACAATAGCCAAGATATGGAAGCCACCTAGGTGTCCATGGATAGATATATGGATAAAAAATATGATATGTCACACACGCACACACATTTTATGTTTTACTCAGGCATAAGAAAGAATGAAATCTTGCCACTTGTGATAACACTGATGGACCTAGAGAGTATTATACTAAGTGAAATTAGTCAGACAGAAAAACAAATGCTGCATGATTTCACTTATATGTGTGATCTAAAACACAAAACAAATGAACAAAAAAACAACAACAACCAGAAACAAACTCAGATCTAGAGGAAAAAAACTGATGGCTGCCAGATGGGAGGGTTAGGGAGATGGACAAAAGAGGGGAAGGGGACTAAGAAGTACAAACTGCCAGTCATAAAATAAGTCACAGGGATAGTCCATAATATCACTACCACTAGGTACGGGCTCAGATGGATACTAGATTTATCATGGTGATCACTTTGTAAGGTAAATGTCCCCCCACTTTTATTTGAAGTGAGAGGAGGGGAGACAGACTCCTGCATGCACCCCAACTGGCAACCACCTGGCAGCCTTCGTCTGAGGCCGACGCTGAGACCAACTGAACTACCCTCAGCGCCCAGGCTGACACTCAAACCAATCAAGCCACTGGCTGTGAGAGGGGAAGAGAGAGAGACAGAAGGGGGAGAGGGAGGAGAAGACAAGCATATGGTTGCTTCTCATATGTGCCCTGTCTAAGGATCGAACCTGGGATGTCTGCATGCCAAGACTATGCTCCATCCACTGAGCCAACTGGCTAGGGTTTCAATGTTTAATCACAATGTACCTCAAACTAATATAACATTGTATGTCAACTGTAACTTAAAAAAATTAGATTCTCAATAAAATCTGATAAGTAAAAAGCAATGAATAAATGAATTATATAAAAAAATGAACTCAAGAGTAATAGATATGTTTATTATCTTGATCTTGGTGATGGTTTCGTGTGTGTACTTATGCCAAAATGTATCAAATTGTATACTTTAAATATGTGCAGTTTATTGTATATATATTATACCTGTTTTTATAAAGATACTATTTTAAATAGCTTGAATAAATGAAATAGGTATAAATCTACCAAAATACAAGCAAAATACATGTATCCTGAAAGTGACAGAACACTAAAGAAGGAAATCAAAGGAGAAGTAAATGAATGGAGAGACATCCCACATTCATGCATGTGAAGACTCAATATTGTTAAGAGGCCAGTTGCCCCAAATTGATCTACAGATTTAATACAATCCAACGAAAACCCCAGTAATGGTTTTTCTTAAATATATATATATATATATATCTGGATATATGTATAATATGTATGTGTGCATACACATACATATATAAAAGTATACGTATACAGAGAAAAAGAGAATGGTAAAACAAATGTGTTAAAATGTTAACATTTGGGAAATCTGGGCAAAGAGCATGTGCCATTCTTAAAAGTTTTCTATAATTGAGATTTCAAACTAAAAACGTTTCTTAAAAGAGTTTATGCTTTATTGCTTTGTCATCTATTTTTTTAAGATATTGCATATTTTGTGAACACATTGCATATTATTAAATACTCTACACCACTTTTAAAAATCATGTCATAGTCCATAATGGACGGATGGTTCAAAGTTTATTGAACTAATCAGCTATCATTAGACATTTATGTTTGATTTTTCCTAAATTTAATCCCTTTACTTCATATTCCTGCTATCTTCTGAATGACCCCTTTTTTTTCCTGAAGTTGGAAATGGGGATGCAGTCAGACAGACTCCCGCATGCGCCCCACCGGGATCCACCTCACATGCCCACCAGGGGGTGATGCTCTGCCCATCTAGGGTGTTGCTCTGTTGCAACCAGAGCCATTCTGGCACCTGAGGCAGAGGCCACAGAGCCATCCCCAGCGCCTGGGCCAACTTTGCTCCAGTGGAGCCTTGGCTGCGGGAGGGGAAGAGAGAGACAGAGAGGAAGGAGAGGGGGAGGGGTGGAGAAGCAGATGGGTGCTTCTCCTGTGTGCCCTGGCTGGGAATCAAACCCAGGACTCCTGCACGCCAGGTTGATGCTCTACCACTGAGCCAACCTGAATGACTCTTGACTCTTCCCTACACTTCCACCTTGGGACTGAGTAAAGTATTGATTCCTGGGCCTTTTATAACAATACTGAGGAGAGAGTGGGCCTAGAACCAGAGTCATCTATCTGCTGTATGAAGCCCACAGATGGATTTTATTTAAATTGATTGGTAGTTTTAAGTATTTGAATTTATTGTCAACATTAATGAGAAGATTTCACTTGAAAATCTGGAATCTTAACTTCTCTAGAACATTTCATCTGGCAATAAGGGGCCCACATTATAGTATGGCTATTATGGCTGGAGTTGAGCCACTCCCTGAAGATGTGGAATATGGTTCTTTGTCAGCCCATCTGTCTTTATTTACTTATATGCTGACTTCTGTATGACTCACCCTCAGTCCTGGCTCTCAAGACCCAGACCTGGGAACACCTTCACTCATAACAAGAGCTGCACAGGACAAGTGCTGTATGGGTCTTCTTTTGGAAGGCAGTATAATTGAGCTGAAGAAAGCCCTGGGCTTAAGCCAGGAGAGGGAAATTTCAGTCAGCTGGGCTGGTCCTGGCTCTAGTTAAATGACCATCTAGTTAAATGCCCAACTGTTAAGAACTAGATAGCTAGTTCTTTTATATATATATATATTCATTTTAGAGAGGAGAGGGAGAGACAGAGAGAGAGAGAGAGAGAGAGGAGAGACAGAGAGAGAGAAGGGGGGAGGAGCTGGAAGCATCAACTCCCATATGTGCCTTGACCAGGCAAGCCCAGGGTTTTGAACCGGTGACCTCAGCACTTCCAGGTCAACGCTTTATCCCACTGCACCACCACAGGTCAGGCGATAGCTAGTTCTTAACTAAAGAATGGGTCAAAATGGTAGAGTGCAGGTAAAGATCGATCTAGCTTGATAAAACCCCCTAAGTGATTTGACTACCTACAGTCAAAGATCATTGTCAAATCCAAATAATAACTAGCCCATGAAACTAAGAGCTCAGGCTCTGGATTTGAATACCAACTCTACCATTTACTAGCTGTGTGATCTTGAGCAAGTGACTTCACCTCTCTGAGCCTCGTTCTCATGTAGGACCTGAAAAAGTAGGAAGTAAAACAAGAGTTTCCACTTCAAATCCCACTTTAATCTGGGATTAAGTTAGGATTCCCTGTTATAAGGTAAGAACTCTGTATAAATACTGGTTACTTTTACTATCCACTTCTTCGGGTTGTGTTAAATGAGATGGTGAGGTAAAGTACTTAGCAAAGAACCAGGTACATAGCCAGTGTTCAGGAAATGGTTATTTTTATTATTTTCCATAAAAATTCCAAAAGGATAAATTGATTGGTCATTGCCAAAGGGGAAAGAGAGAACTTGGTAATGAGTGGACGGGGCTTGGAGGTATAAGGGCAAACCTCTCACATACATTTGAGTCTGAGGCCTGGAAACTGGGAGGATGGGAACGAGAGGCAAGGAGGAAAACGAGGGATTCCATTGGAAGTGATGGGTTCTAAGTCTCAAGAAGAAATCTAGGATGCCTTTTAGGAATAGGTGGAGACCTGGAAGACAGAACTAAGAGGGAAAAAAAGAAGCATTTGTTTTCCTTTTTTATAGAAATAAAAATACTAGGACCTTAAACCGTGGGGCAGGGACCAGATCTGGTCATCTCTGTGTTCTCCCAGCATAGGGCTGGCACTGAGTAGGAGCCACCAATTTTCTTTGTAACTTAGTAGAAATGATTTTCCTCTGTCTGAGCTTTAGATTCCTTATCTGTAAAATGAAGAAAAGCAAACCTACCTCTGATAGTGTTTTATGAATTCAGAGATCATGGTTTGGAAATTGCCTGGCTACAAGTAAATTCATAAATGGTGTCTGGTGTGAGAACCCACAACACACCCACCAGAATGAAAAAAAAATGTTGAAGACAGACAATATTAAGTGTATGCACAACTGGTGAGAATGTAAGTTAGTATAGTTTCACAGTGTCCACTAAAGCTAAACTCATACTTTCCCTATGACCAGCAATCCCACTCTTCAGTATATTCCCATATGTTCATCAAAGAAATGTACTAGAACATTTATAGCACCAGTATAGCCCCAAGTGGGAAATTATTCAGTTTTGGCATATTCTGTATGGCAACCAGGCAGAAATGAAAATGAAAGAACTATTCTTATACACACTATGAATCTTGGAAACACGATGTTAAGTAAAAGTGCCAAATACACATTGCACTCTATATGGGTCCGTAGAGAGTTAAACACAGACTCAAGTAATCCATGCTGTTAGAAATCAAGTAAGTAACAACTTTCAGACGGGATGGGTGGCAGAAAGAAAGCAGATGCAGAGATTCTGGGGGCTGCTAATATTTTGTGTCTTGATCTGAGTATTGGTTGTACAGGTACATTTACTTTGTGTAAATTCATTGAACAAAAACTAATTGTACATGTCGCTGTGTTTGTACTTCAATAAAATGTTTACAGGTACACCTCATTTTAGTGTGCTTTGTTTCACTGTGTTTCACAGATATTGCTTTTTTTTTTTTTTCAGAGACAGAGAGAGAGTCAGATAGAGGGATAGACAGGGACAGACAGGAACGAAGAGAGATGAAAAGCATCAATCATCAGTTTTTCGTTGCGAGATTTAGTTGTTCATTGATTGCTTTCTCATATGTGCCTTGACCATGGGCCTTCAGCAGATCGAGTAACCCCTTGCTTGAGCCAGAGACCTTGAGTCCAAGCTGGTGAGCTTTTTGCTCAAACCAGATGGGCTTGCGCTCAAGCTGGCAACCTCAGGGTCTCGAACCTGGGTCCTCTGCATCCCAGTCCAACGCTCTATCCACAGCGCCACCGCCTGCTCAGGCAGATATTGCTTTTTAAAGGATTGTGGCAACCTTTCATGGAGCAAGTCAATTGGCACCTTTTTTCCATCAGCATTTGCTCACTTCCTATCTCTGTCACATTTTGGTAATTCAATATTTTAAACTTTTTCATTATTATTATATTTATTATGGTTAACTGTAATCAGTGATCTTTGACATTTATTGTAATTGTTTTGAGGTGCCACAAACTGCGCCCATAGAGATGGTGAACTTAAGTGATAAATGTGTGTGTTCTGACTGCATCATTGACCAGCTTGTTCCCCCATCTTTCTCCCTGTCCTTGGGCTTCTCTATATCCTGAGATACAACCATATTGAAATTAGGCCAATTAATATCCCTACATTGGCTTCTAAATGTTCAAATGAAAAGTCTCAGGTCTGCTGCTGGTGAAGATACTGTGAAAATTTTTGGACAACAAAGGATTTAGAATATAACATGAACTCAGTTGATAAAGCAGTATCAGGATTTGAGAAAATTGAGTTCGATTTTTAAAGTTCTACTGTGGGCAAAAGCTATCACCCAGTATAGCATGCTACAGAGAAATTGTTTTTGAAGAGTCAGTTGATATGCCAAACTTCGTTGTTTTAAGAAACTGTTACAGTCACCCCAACCTTCAGCGACCACCACCACCCTGATCAGCAGCAGCCATCAACACGGAGGCAAGATTAGGACTTGCTAAAGGCTCAGATAATGGTTAGCATTTTTAGTAATAACATATTTTTAATTAATTTATGTACAGAATTTAGACATAATGTTATTTATACACTTAATAGACTACAGTATATATAACTTCTATATGACCGGGGAAACCAAAAATTCATATGATTTGCTTTATTTCAACACTTGCTTTATTGTAGTGGTCTGAAACCAAACCTACAATATCTCCACATATGCCTGTACTTAACAAAAAATGTAGCTGGTGTGACAGTGGCAGTGTATCCCTGGGGCCAGGAGCACAGGGTCTGGGGACAGACAGATCTAGGGCCCACAATCTTGCCCTTGTGACTGGCAAGTGGTTTCATGGTTCTGTTTCCTTCTCCAAAAAAGAGGCAACATAATGCCAAGATTCAATTACTTGATGCATGTAAGACTTAAGCACACAGGGTTTGGCAGAGGGCAGAAGGTTCCCTGTGTTCAAGAACAAAATTCGACCAAATAAATTTGTTGTTGTAACTGGCTTTATTAATGATTTGTGAATTGAAAGGCATCCCAACTAGTAACTAGAAGGGTGGTCAGGTGAGTTGTACAAAATGGAAAATTTTAATAGGTTGGACAACAAAGGTGGGACTAAGAAGTTAAAAGAATGGATTATTTCAGGCAAAGATTAGACCTTTTTTTTTAGAGGAAGGCAGGGATCTTATCAGGCAGAGTACCTCAGTAGTGTGTTGATCAGGAAACTCCAAACTGATTAGTATAAAATTCCACTCCTGAGAGAGGCTAAAACTGCAATTATGTTAGTTACTAAGTTTTAGCTTGGTGACTGCGTTAGGAAAAGTCACTCCATTTTGGCCCGTTATTTCCTTTTTTTTTTTTTTTTTTTTTTTAAACACCTATGTGACCCAACTCCTAGCACCGCTGCCTCATTTTCTCCAGCCCTCAGACGCCTGAGTTTTACTTGATGCTCTGCTAATGCACCAGGGTTTGGGGCTGGGCTCTTCACCCCGGGACTGAGCACAGGCGTCATTCCAAGGGATATCCCGGCACTTCCCGCCCCTCTGGGAATCATCGCCTCGCCTAGCTCACGTGGAGCCCCCCTGAAAGACGCCGTAGGCGTCTCCAGCCCCGCCACTAAGTGACAGCGAAGGGCACTTGGTCACCAAACTTCTTGACCGGCTTGTGATAGCCTCTTCAATGGAAAGAGCAACAGGACAGTGCCACCAACTGGTGAGAACACCGCGACCAAGAATGCCGACCAAGAATACCGCGCGAGCTGGCTCCACCGCGCGCTAGTGCGCACGCGCACCGCCAGGGCCCACCCGCTCGCCAGCGAGGTAGGGAGAGCGCCGGAGCATAACTTGGGGGCGGAGCCTAGCGCGAAGCCTTGTGTCCTACCCGGTCCGTGCTGCCCGCTCTCAGCGACGTCTTAAACTACGTTTCCCACAACCTACCCAGGCCCTCGCCTTCCGGTGGCGGCAGCGGAAGCGGTGACTAGATCAGGCTGGGCCGCACACAGGCGGCTTGGTCACTATGGAGGAGATAGGCATCCTGGTGGAGAAAGCTCAGGTCTGCTGGGGCCTGGCTCGCGGGGACGGGGCGAGACTGTTCTGAGTAGGGGACTGAGTGACTGCAGGGATCCGGTCTGGGTCAGGGTGATTTCGGAGCCCTCAGTGGAGAGCTTTGTGTCTTTCCGAGGTGCGGGCTGAGTGGCTAAGTGATGTTTGTAGGGCAGTAAGCCTCGGAAAACGGAGCTGAAGAAATGAGTGACGTTAGAGGTTCTTTGGGACTGAATGATTTAGAGGTCTAGCAGGGAGTGCTTAGTGACATCCGGGTCCTGGCGGGGTTGGGGATGAGTTGGGAGGTGAGTGATGCGTGGGACTCGGCCGTGGGGCTAAATGATTTCTGAGACTGGGCTGGGTTCCTGATAGATGTTTGAGGCTTGGCTAGTGTTGGAGGTAATAACTGTGGTCTGGCTGGGTGATGTTTAGGGCCCCCGTGGAGCTGGATGACACAGGGGCTAATGTGAGTTGGGATTCTGTTACATGAGGGATCTTTTGGGGGTAACTGGGTAATTTCAGGACTGTTTGAATGCATAGTGACTATAACAGCCGGTATGAGAGCCATGTGACTTTAGGAACTTGTTGAGGGGGGCTGGAGAATATTGGGGGCTGGTAAGAAGTTGATGAGACATTTAGGCCCCAGTTGAGTGGCACTGGGGACATGTTACAAGTGGCATGCGATAGCAAAAGATCTGTTTGGAAGGCTAGTTGACATCAGGGTCCTCCTATTAAGGAACCACAAGGTTTCCAGGGCCTGTTTTGAGGGGCTGAATGATGTCAGAAGCCTGTTATGGGATGAGTAACTTCATGAAGTCAGATTCTTTCCATGAGGGGAGCCTCTTCTTCCAACCACCATTTCCCACCTTGGTCTAGGATGAAATCCCAGCATTGTCAGTGTCACGGCCTCAGACTGGCCTGTCCTTCCTGGGGCCTGAGCCCGAGGACCTGGAGGATCTGTATAGCCGCTACAAGGTACATTCAGCCCCAACCCAGACCCTGCACAGGGCCCTGTGACCCATACTCTCTCTACCTTCCACTACTCCGAGGCCCAGCAAAGCCTAGAGCCATTGCTACCTCTCCCCTCTCTGCTCATAGAAGCTGCAGCAAGAGCTGGAGTTCCTGGAGGTGCAGGAAGAATACATCAAGGATGAACAAAAGAACCTGAAAAAGGAGTTCCTCCACGCCCAGGAGGAGGTGAAGCGAATCCAGAGCATCCCACTGGTTATTGGGCAGTTTCTGGAAGCTGTGGATCAGAATACAGCCATCGTGGGCTCCACCACAGGTGTGAGGGATGGGGAACACCTCATTCCCTCATCTGTTTGTTGAACAACTTTAAAAGTTTCCTGGCATGTGCCAGGAACTGTGCTAGGGTCTTAGAACAGCAAACTAAACAAGACAGTATCATGGTGTTTTTCAGAGTATTTTGAGTCTGATGTAAAAGTGGAAATATTTTACATTCTCTCTTTCCTTCTGTGTGTGTGTATATATATAATTTATATAGTAAAAGTTTGACTAAATGGTACTTAGCCTTACAATGTGTAACATACTCTTAATTGCTTTTCATTCTGTTCTAGTCTTTTAAAACATGTTCTGGTCATGAACTCCCTAAATTGATTTCATGACTACTTCTGGGTTGGGACCTGCACTTTGAAACCATGGGTGAAGTGTTAAGAGATTGGGCTCTGGTAAAGACTCAGTATATGGTAGCTGCTATTATTAACATGGGTCCAGGCTCTGCCTTCATGATGGTCATTGTTTCTGTATCTTATCTTTCATGCTTCTGGTCTCTGCTCCTCTGGACCAAGCCATGTTCTTGTAAAGGTGGTAGCGAAAAGTGTGTGTCTGGGCCTGGAATTGGACTGATGGGCTGGTAGTAAGGTAGTGAAGGGAGGGAGATCCAGAAGGAGGCCTATGTCTTTGAGCTGTAGGTCACAAGGGGACAGTAGGGCTTCCTTGAGGTGGCAACAGGGTCAGTGGAGTAGATTTAGAAGGAGACAGTGAGGGCAGTCTAGGACATCACAGGGAGGTGTCTGGGAGACTACTGGATAGCCAAGTGTGAAGGTCAGGAGAGAGACTGAGACTGGGAAGAGATGTGTACATGACTACCATAAATGTAGAAAGTGAATGAAAGAGGTGAGACAAGTCTGAGTGAGCGGGAGAGAGACCGGCGCAGAGACCTAGATGGGAGGACCCAAATCAGGGCAGGACTCAGGGGAAGGAGAAGAGAGATTGGTTGGGGAGACATTTAGGAGGCTGGGTGGAAGGTCATAGTGACTGGTGGGCTGTGGAGGGAAGAAAAGTCTAGGATGAGGCTTGGGGCTCTTGCTGGTGACTAGGGACTGTGGGCCTGCCTGAGACAGATCCAGGAGGAGTAGTGCAATATCGGAGAAGATAAGAACATGTAAGGACACAGTGGCTGAGAGATAGCCAGGGGAAATCCAAGGAGAGGCATTCTAGGAGCCTGCTAGAATGTGGGGGACAGACTGGAGGAGGAAGGCTGGAGGTGAGGGGGTGCCGTCTGGGAATATGAGAGATACTGGTGGCCTGGAGGGCACAACTGTGAGGAAAGGGACAGTTCTGGCACTTCTCATTTTCCCCTCTCCCTTTCTGTCCCTTTCTCAAAGGCTCCAACTACTACGTGCGCATCCTGAGCACCATCGATCGGGAGCTGCTCAAGCCCAATGCCTCGGTGGCCCTCCACAAGCACAGCAACGCCCTGGTGGATGTGCTGCCTCCTGAGGCAGACAGCAGTATCATGATGCTCACTTCAGGTGAAGGGGGAGGCTGGGGCCAGGGAGACCCATGAGGACCCTGTGGGCCAGGCTAGGAGTCCTAGTTCTGATTTCCCACCAGACCAGAAGCCAGATGTGATGTATGCAGACATCGGGGGCATGGACATCCAGAAACAGGAGGTGCGGGAGGCTGTGGAGCTCCCACTTACACACTTTGAGCTTTACAAGCAGGTAAGGAGCTAGAGGGGGCAGGGAAAGGAGGGGCCCTCCTGAGCCTCAAGTTAGTGACAGGACTTCCTGGCTCACCCTTCTTTCTCCACTTCTGCCCTTCAGATCGGCATCGATCCCCCCCGAGGTGTCCTCATGTACGGCCCACCTGGCTGCGGGAAGACAATGTTGGCGAAGGCTGTGGCTCATCACACCACTGGTAAGCCACTCCGTCTCTCCCTCAAGCTCTGACCTGGGCGTTTACAACCTTGCTCTCTGCTCTCTCATCCTCCCCAGGAAGTAGCACGGCACAGTGGTTAAGAATACAGGCTCTGCAAAGGTCACTGGCTTGAAGCTCAAGGTTGCTGGCTTGAGCAAGGGGTCACTGGCTCAGCTAGAGCTCCCGGTCAAGGCACATATGAGAAAGCAATCAATGAACAACCAAAGTGCTGTAACAACTAGTTGATGCTTCTCATCTCTCTCTGCCTCTGTCTCTCTCTTTCATTTAAAAAACAAAACAAAACAAGAAGAACTCCGGCTCTGGGGTCAAAGTCTTTATGTCTTTTACTCATTGGCTGTGCAGTCTTGGACAGGTGACTTTACCTCATGCCTCCATTTCCTCATCTAATATAAGACTCACTTCACAGCATAGTAAGTGTGAGAATTAACAAAATAATTCTGTGTTTTACTATTGGGTTGTGACCCATTAGTAATTAGGAATTCCAATTCATGGGTTGCAGCATTTTAGAAAATAAAACAACAGAAGATTCCACATAGTGAGATGTTATACTGTTTTGAGAAACTTGCTTCTCTGTGTGCACACAAACATATATATTATGGTTGTTTATAAATGTATTCTTATAGGTTCCAGGCAAAATGTCTGAAAATCAATGTATTACTATTTAGAAAGCATAAAAACAGGGCTCAGCAGATCTTAAAATTTTCATACACGTGAGGCAAGGAGCAGTAGAAGGCGGTGGTTTTAGCAGTGGGTTTTCTGGACCAGAATGCCGGGTTTGAAATCTGGCTCCCGCCTGACCGGTGGTGGTGCAGTGGATAGAGTATCAACCTGGGATGCTCAAGTCCAGGTTTGAAACTCTGAGATCATTGGTTTGCACACAAGGTCGCTGGTCGCCAGCTTGACTGTGGGAACATAGACATGACCCCATGGTTGTTGCTTGAGCCCAAAGTCACTGGCCTGAGCAAGGGGTCACTGACCCAGCTGGAGCCCCCCAGTCAAGGCACATAGAAGCAACCAACAAACAACTACAGTGAAGCAGCTACAGGTTGATGCTTCATATCTCTCTTCCTTCTGCTCTGTCTTCGTCTCTTTTTCTCTCTCGTGCACACACACAAAAAAATCTGGCTCCTTTGCACTTTATATGTTAGTTTATGTAACTACCCAGTAAGTTAGCTTGTGACTCGTGTTTCCTATTTTTCTGGGTTGTACAGAGGATTGAATCTATATAAAGGTTCTAGAAGCATACCTGGCACATATAAGTATACAGTGAATGTTAGTGATTGTCGCGATTATCCATTTACTTAGCAGTTCATTGGACGTCTGCTTTCCCAGGCCATGTACTGTGATACAACAATGAACATGACTTGTCCCCTGCCTTGGAGAAGCTGGCTGGGGGAAAAAGACTAAACACTTAGAGCTTAGTCATTTGGTTAATATTTACTGAGCACCTAATATGTGCCAAGCTGTGTTCTAGGTGCTGGAGACATAACAGTGAACAGAACAAAGTCTCTGTTCCTTATGGACTCATGGAGGTGGGATCTTACTTGGGGAAGGTCTTGAACAGATAAGTGAATAGATTGTATGTAACATGGTACTAAATTCATGAAGAGAACAACTAAGCAGAATAAGGGGATAGAGAATAATAGGGGCTACAACTTTACATGTTAAACTTTAAGAAACAAGTTAAAAAGGAGGGACTAGAACAACCTGTCTTCAACCGCATTGTCATTTGTCAATCCTATCAGAAGACGTGCCTGTGGCTCTGACTCTTGCATGATATTCAGAAGTGGGTCCTTAGAGCAAGGGGGAGGTCAGGGAGCTCACGATGAGGTAGAGCTCACGATGCCTTTGTATATTGGCAACCTATGTTTTCTTACTGATTTTTCAAGTGTTCCAGAAATCTAGATTTTTTTTTTCTGTATTGTAGACTCCACAAATACATCTCTATATAGGCATGATGAAGCACAGACACATTTTTTTTTTTTTTTTTTGCATTTTTCTGAAGCTGGAAACAGGGAGAGACAGTCAGACTCCCGCATGCGCCTGACCGGGATCCACCCTGCACGCCCACCAGGGGCGACGCTCTGTCCACCAGGGGGCGATGCTCTGTCCACCAGGGGGGCGATGCTCTGCCCATCCTGGGCGTCGCCATGTTGCGACCAGAGCCACTCTAGCGCCTGAGGCAGAGGCCACAGAGCCATCCCCAGTGCCCGGGCCGTCTTTGCTCCAATGGAGCCTTGGCTGCGGGAGGGGAAGAGAGAGACAGAGAGGAAGGTGCGGCGGAGGGGTGGAGAAGCAAATGGGCACTTCTCCTGTGTGCCCTGGCCGGGAATCGAACCCGGGTCCTCCGCACGCTAGGCTGACGCTCTACCGCTGAGCCAACCGGCCAGGGCCTGACACATTTTTTTTTTTTTTTAATGTCCTGATTGTTAAACATTGGGCCAAAAAACCCGCCAGCATATCAGTGGACAGGGTTCTTATACCAAACCCAAGCCTGCCAGGTGGACAGGGTTCATGATTTGTGCTACTGGGTTGCTGTGGCATGCAAGCAGATGGCTGGTCCTTGACACTGGATCGGTCTGAGCCCCAGCCCAGAGTGTTAGCAAATGACCTGGCTACTTGGACTGGGCATACAAAGGAAGGGATGTCCTTGGGGAATTCCCTGTTTCAGTTAAAGCAGAATGGGCCATATAGGAGGCTGATCCCATCTAACCCTTGTCATCCTGCCATCAGCTGCATTTATCCGGGTTGTGGGCTCGGAGTTTGTACAGAAGTACCTGGGTGAGGGCCCCCGCATGGTCCGTGATGTGTTCCGCCTGGCCAAGGAGAATGCACCTGCCATCATCTTCATAGATGAGATCGATGCCATTGCCACCAAGAGATTTGATGCACAGACAGGGGGTGAGTGGTGCCCAAACAGGGTCTAGGGTCTTGGGCAGGCCTGTTGGACATAATGCCCCGGACTGACTGTGTTACATACTCCAGCTGACCGGGAGGTTCAGAGAATCCTGCTGGAGCTGTTAAATCAAATGGATGGATTCGACCAGAACGTCAATGTCAAGGTTCAGTGTTTGGGATGGGCAGGGGGAGGTACGGTATGGGAATGAGGAAGGTGGGGGCTGGCATGTGAGGGGGCGGGTATTACAACAAGAAGGAGGGCATAGTGGGGAACAAGTCTGAGCTGGCCTGTCCCCGATGCCAGGTGATCATGGCAACAAACAGAGCGGACACCCTGGATCCTGCCCTGCTGCGGCCAGGACGCCTTGACCGTAAAATTGAATTTCCACTCCCTGACCGCCGCCAGAAGAGATTGATTTTCTCCACTATCACCAGCAAGATGAATCTCTCTGAGGAGGTTGACTTGGAAGATTGTATCCTGCTCTAGAAGTGAGGGGAGGGTCACAGTTCTTCACCTCCATCTCTGCCATCACCACCACCCAGATTGTGCAGGTGGGGGACCAAAGTCCAAGGAGAGGGGGGTGACAAAGACAGCCCGATGGATGGCTTCAGGCTCCAGGCATTCACTCCATCATGCCAGGAAATGTTTCCTTAACTTACCTGCTGCAGATGTGGCCCGGCCAGATAAGATTTCAGGAGCAGATATCAATTCCATCTGTCAGGAGGTGAGTGATTTTTTTTTTTCTGGATCCAGGCTGGGAGTAGGTTAAGACTCTTACTCTTTGAGACCACTCTGCCATCCATCGTTGCCTCCCTAGGGTTTTGGGCTGTCTTCCTCCTCCTCCACCATCACCGGAGGTAGTGAGTGCAGGGAGTAGATTTTAACTCTTTTTCTCTTAACAGAGTGGAATGTTGGCTGTCCGAGAGAACCGTTACATTGTTCTGGCGAAGGACTTCGAGAAAGCATATAAGACAGTCATCAAGAAGGATGAGCAAGAGCATGAGTTTTACAAGTGACTCCTCCCCTACACACACGGCCCAGGGACTTCCCTCACTGTCCCAATCTCTGTCCCTAAACCTAGCTCTCTTTTATCTCTACCCAGGATTGATTTATTCAATAAATACATGAGATTGGATCCACCTAATTTCTTCCTAGAAATTTAACTCCTTTGGTATACGTACTTGGCTTGAATAGGATCCTCTGTGCCCTTTCTAGTCTCCTGACAGGTTAGTGGGTGAGGTACATGGCTTGGCCTACAGCTTGAGAAGCAAAGAATAAGAACAAAATGACCAGAAACTTGGGAAAAGGGATGGAAAATGAACCTCAGACCATGGCCCTTGGCCACAAAATACCATATTTCCCCTTGTATAAGACACACCTTAATTTTGGGGCCCAAAATTTGAAAAACAACCTACTGTAATATACTGGTAACAAGTATGAAACAATAAGCGTAAAGACAAGTGCGAAGAAGCAGGAACTGCAAGTAAAATCTACCACCACTGTATAAGACACACCCAGTTTTTAGACCCCAAATTTTTTGGGAAAGGGTGAGTCTTATACATGGGGAAATACATAAAGCCCCTGTACATCTCCCACCATTTGCTTCAGGTAAAAAAGCCATTTGCATCTGATGGGTCCTGCCTTCCTCACAGTCAGGGAATATCAATGAAAGAGATAACCTCACAGAATCTCCCAAAGCAAGGATGGGGAGATGGAGGAGGGTTGGGTTGGATGCCTGGGTTTTGTGACTTATCTGGCTCTTCTCCATTTGATTTTGTCAGGACACATGCATCTGGCTGGACCAGTTCCCACTTTTGAGGTCTCCCTTTAGCTCTCCCTCTGGGCAGCCTTCCCTGGTGCCCCAATGGGAAGGAACCATTCCTCAGTACATCCCTGGCACCTTGCAGGTACTCTGGCTAGAGTTTCATGTGCTTACCAGTCACCTCCAGATCGAAACCTCATGTATAGTAGTCAGGGATTATAGCTTGGTCACAATTCACATCTCAGTACCTACGTACAGTAGATGAATATCCCATTAAAAAAAATTTTTTTTTTAATTCATTTTAGAGAGGAGAGGGAGAGACAGAAGAGAGACAGAGAGAGAAGTGGGGGAGGAGCTGGAAGCATCAACTCCCATATGTGCCTTGACCAGGCAAGCCCAGGGTTTTGAACCGGCGACCTCGGCATTTCCAGGTCGATGCTTTATTTACTGCCACCACAGGTCAGGCTGAATATCCCATTTCTTGAACAAATATATGAATGTCACTATATCCTTAGGAGTGAGATGGGAAGAATGTGTAAGGAAAAATATTTGGGGAATCACAAATTGAAGGGACGGGTGATTCCTCCACTGATGGGCATGGTAGGTTGAGCAGAGAAAACTTCTCTTTCCAGGAACCTCACTAAAAGGAGAGTAAGGTAAACTCATAAGGACACAGGAAGAGGAGATGGCAGTTTTGGAAAGAGGCAGCTACCTGCTCATGGATGTAGCAGACCTGAGGAAATATGAACCTGAACTAAGGGAAGCACAGAAACATTTCCATTTCAGAAATCAGAAGTACCAGGTTCTGAAGGGGAGGGCTAGAAACAGGACTATCTGAAAGGTTAGATAAAAGTCAGAATTCATACATCCAGTGCGATTAGAACCTGGCATGATCTAAATAAACAAGCTATGTTATTGCAGCCCTATGACCCTTCTCTAGCCTGGCTGAAGACCACAGGTTTATTCCAGAAAGGCTGGGCCAGCAGTCTCTGAGCTGATGGGCCAGAAGCCTGGGTGAGAAAAGGGGTTCCATGCTGAAGACAGGATTGAGTGAGAGCCCCAGGCAGGCAATTGAAGGATTCCTTATGAGGACACAGCAGAACAAGAGGAAAGAGGAAAGTGGGCTGGTCGGACACTTAAAATCCTCTTTCACATTCAGTAGCTGGTAATGCTTAAAACTGATGAGTTAACAAAGGCATATAATTTAGAAACTAAGTAAATTTCAAAAGGGGATGGGAAGTTGTTGCTTCTTAGAAGCAGACAGGAAAATATGGGGTGACGGTGCCATGGGAATGCTTTTTGTTTGTTTTGTTATACACGTTCTAGAGTATTTCACCTTTTAAATTAGGTACTTAAAAATGACAACAAAATCACAGAAAAAAAAATAAAAGCACAAAGCAAAAGCACTAGAGAAGTAAAAGGGAAAGCCCTAGTCCAGGGGTCCCCAAACTTTTTACACAGGGGGCCAGTTCACTGTTCCTCAGACCATTGGAGGGCTGGACTATAAAAAAAACTATGGGCCCTGGCCAGTTGGCTCAGTGGTAAAGCGTTGGCCTGGCGTGCAGGAGTCCTGGGTTCGATTCCTGGCCAGGGCACACAGGAGAAGCGCCCATCTGCTTCTCCACTCCGCCCCCTTTCCTTTCTATCTCTCTCTTTCTCTCCCGCAGTCAAAACTCCATTGGAGCAAAGCTGGTCAGGGCTTTCAGGATGGCTCTAGCCTCAGGTGCTAGAATGCCTCTGGTTGCAACAGAGTGATGCCCCAGATGGGCAGAGCATCACCCCTGCTGGGCATGTGGGTGGATCCCGGTCGGGCGCATGCGGGAGTCTGTCTGACTGCCTCCCTGTTTCCAACTTCAGAAAAATACAAAAAAAAAAAAAAAAACCCAAAAAACCAAAAATGGGAACAAATATAATATTTAAAATAAAGAACAAGTAAATTTAAATCAAACTGACCAGTATTTCAATGGGAACTATGGGCCTGCTTTTGGCTAATGAGATGGTCAATGTGCTCCTCTCACAGACCACCAATGAAAGAAGTGCCTCTTCCAGAAGAGTGGCGGCGGGGGGCCGGATAAATGGCCTTAGGGGGCCGTAGTTTGGGGACCCCTGCCCTAGTCCTTCCTAAAAATTGTGAAGCGCTCTCTTGCAAGGTATCCTCTGCTTGAGTCCATGTACAAGTACCACATTGTTCCCTGGGTAGGACTGTAATCTGGTGCTTCGGCTCATTTTAATGCTGTTGTGAAGTGTTAACTCAACACCCCCCACTTCCTGGCATTCTGGAGGAAGAGACCAATGCTTCAGAGATGAATCAGACTTAGTCCCTGTTGTCAGTGACTTCAGTGCATAAAGGAGGCCAATTAAGTAAATCCCAAAGTTATATTTTAATAACAGGGTCTACTTTTTCTGCTGGAGAGAGTTGGCATTTAACTGGGGTCTCTGAAAAATAAAGAACCAGAAAGATGATTAGGACGGAATCTTCTCTAGTGTTCTCAAGTCATTTTAATTATTTTTTAATTTAAAATTTTTCCCATTGATTTGAGAGAGGAAGTGAGAGAGCGAGAAGCATCAACTTGTTCCACTCAGTTGTATACTCATTAGTTGCTTCTTGTACGTGCCCTGACCAAGGATTGAGCCCACAACCTCAGTGCACCAGGATGACACTATCCACTAAGCAACCCAGGCAGGACTCAGATCATTTTTACTTTTGTCCTGATCATTCATCCAACTTAAAGTTCCTGGAGAATCTCTGAGAAGATGTGGAGATCCCAGAGGTGAAGACCATAATTTTTCTTTATTTTCCCACATGACACTTCACAGGGTCTTTTCCCATTTCATTTAGGTGAAAAGACTCCAAACTACCAGTCAAAAGTGACCTTGGTTAACCCAATTCCGCTAGAGGTCCAAGACCTGAGCAGTACTCTGCATTTCAAAATTACTTTCCACATTTTTTTTTAATTTTTTTAAATTTAATTTTTTTTTAATTTATTCATTTTTAGAGAGGAGAGGGAGAGACAGAGAGAGAGGAGAGACAGAGAGAGAGAAGGGGAGGAGCGGGAAGCATCAACTCCCATATGTGCCTTGACTAGGCAAGCCCAGGGTTTTGAGCTGGCGACCTCAGCATTTCCAGGTCGACGCTTTATCCACTGCGCCACCACAGGTCAGGCCCTTTCCACATTTTTGAAAGTAAGCATGGGCCTATGCTGGTGAGAGCAAAAGCTACCATAATGTTACAATTAGCTACACCTTTATTTTGTCCAATCAATGCCCTCCAGCCAGAGACACCCCCCTAACACCCCTGTAGTTGAACAAGTTTAGTTTTGTACTCACTACAATGAGGTTCTTGAGAATGCATGCTGTGGGGAACTGTGTGGGTCTCGGGAAAAGGGTATTAGAAAAGACTTGAAGGATTTGGGTTTGTGTAAGGTGATTTTAGAGAGGGTTTCAGGAAGTAGGACTCTGCTCTGTGTGGATTGAATGCTGTCAGGAAGCAAGAAGAATTTTATTATGACTGAGCATGGTAGTAACTTGTCTATAATGAAGACAGACCACAGTGAGGTGAAAGCCGTGATGGTTAAGAAGTAGCAGCCACTTATATTAGCTGGGGAATGGCTATTGTGTTCTGACACTCCCTACCTCTATGTCTCCAACACCCCAGTTTGGGCTCCAACACCCAATAATGAGTAGTACTCATACCCAGGTGCCCTCTTCACAACGCCTGCCCTCTGAAAGCCTCCTTACCCTGCACAGGTTGATACCCCCATGCTGGTCCATTCTGCCGCTTGGAATGCCCTCTAGGAGGCTGTCACCCGGCACCAAACCACCCCCAGAATACCCACCTACCTCATCCTACTCAGGCTCTGAAACTCTTCTCGGAGCTGGTCTATGGCTTTGGACTGAATTGTTCAGAAAGGAAAGGGAAGAGGGAAAGCCAAATGTGTTTTAATTTGAAATAATGTCATTTTCTGATGGACTGTGAAAGGTCTTCTTATACATGTTCTTTGCTTTTATGAGCTGAGGTTTTCTCTTCAGAAAATAGGACTAATGAAGTCTGAACCACAATCCAAAACAACTGACCATAATTGTGAGTTCACTGTCCTTTGGCACACTGCCTTTCCAAACACTTTCTTCAGTCCAAGACTCTCAGATTTATCTGTCAAAGACTCCTAACAGCGCCAAAACATGGGAAGATTCATCTCATATTTTTAAAAAATTATTATGATTTGCATTTTTCTCTGTGAAAAAATTCAGTTAACTCTCTAAAAAACAAAAAGGCTGGTAAATTGCAAATCTTTGGTCCAAATCTTTAAATAAAGCTCATGTTGAAAGAAGATGCAACATATTCTTTATTCCACACAACAGGCGGGTGGTGGCGTAAGATCATAGGCACACAGTCACGATTTTACCGGCACCCATGATGTCCCACATCTCCAGATATTTAGAATCACACATACTCATCTTCATACAGCCTGGCTTGCACCCAGACACTAGTGACTAGACAATCCCAGTCACACAGCGACCCACACATCCACACCATCTAACATATTATTCCAGTCACAGTTAAGCAAAGCCACACTCTCCCACCAAACCTGTCACCTCACTGCTTACTGTCACAACTCAGACTCCCGAGCTACTTACTGTGACCCACAGCCAGAGAGGCGCAATCACCCCCCTACACACTCACTCACAAAGCCAGGCACAAAGGGCCATACACCCATTCTTTAAAATACACCAGGAGCCGAGACTACCTCTGGGGAAGAAACTGACAAAATCCACCTCCTGGAGCTCCTACACTTCCCGCAAGCACTCGGCCTCAAGGTCGCACACAGGGATGCTCTCGGCTATCCAGCAAGGTAGCGGTTCCGCGAAGTTTGTGCAGCCTAGACAGCACCAACGTGTTTACCCCCCTCAGCTTTCCGTGCAGCCCGGCAGACTGGAGCCGCCGGTTCCGCGCATGTGTATTCAGTGCCCAAGCCCACCGGCTCCGGGCTGTGGACTACAGTTCCCAGGAACGCCAGGGGCGGTGTTAGCTGCGACTCTGAGAGTCCTACCAGGGGTCCCCAAACTTTTTACACAGGGGGCCAGTTCACTGTCCCTCAGACCGTTGGAGGGCCGGACTATATAAAAAAAACTATGAACAAATCCCTATGCACACCGCACATATCTTATTTTAAAGTAAAAAACCAAAACGGGAACAAATACAATATTTAAAATAAAGAACAAGTAAATTTAAATTAAACTGACCAGTATTTCCATGGGAACTAGGCTCCTCTCACTGACCACCAATGAAAGAGGTGCCCCTTCCGGAAGTGCGGCGGGGGCCGGATAAATGGCCTCAGGGGGCCGCATGTGGCCCGCGGGCCGTAGTTTGGGGACCCCAGTCCTAGACGGTACGTCCTGGGTGGTTCAGCCACCGCGGTTGACATTTGTCGCAGCCGGGGAAGAAGTCGTCCTAGCTGAGAGGGATCGGCCTCGTTGGTGTAGGAGTGGGGTGGGGGCTGCCATACAAAATGAGGAACCCCGGGATGCGGACGGGGCGCACCGTGCCGGGAGTCTCAAGGCCTGTGCGTGCGTGAGGAGCAGAGGAGGGGGGCTGTGTGATTGTGACAGGGTGTGCGCGTGCGTGTGCGCGCGTGCGCCTACCTGTCCGGTCCAGGTTGGACCTCCGTGACCGTGCAAGCGGTTGTGAGACTGATCCTGGTACTTTCCCCGCCCTCTCCTCAGAACCGGACATGTATGCACAGAACGGTGTCCCCAAAGAGGAAAGTCAGATACTGTGTTGTCTCTAGGATGAGGCACAGTCCTGGACTTTGGGATGGGACTTTGGGAGGTAGAAGTGTCTATGCGACTGACTCTGGGAAAAAGAGATGGGAGGGTTTCTACTTGGAAGTGCTGTGGGTGTTGCTACATTTTAAAGAACCACAGCATTTCCATACCTCTAATCCTAGGATTCTGCTGTGAATTCAAAGACAGATTCCAGCCTCTCTCTCCCATATGGTTACTGTGTGAGATCACAGTGGATGTGGCCCTGGAGGGGATTTTCTCAGTCCATCTGTGATCTGAGAAAGGGTTGGTGTCTCATGTGTTCCTTCTTCCCCAGTCCTATCATTCTCCAAAACAAGGCTCCTGAGGAGGAGGGAAGTTGTTGCACATCTGAAAGTTCACATCAGGTGAGTTTGCGTTTCCTCTTTGTTCTTCCTGCATTTCTGTTTTTAGGAAATGGAAACATTGTTTTCGTTTTCCTGAAATGTCCAGCGGCCTATCCTATACCTTTTTCCCCCCAGTGACTGATGGTCCATGCAGATCCTCTTGTCATGGCCCTCAAATGCTCCCTCTTCATTTTTCATGTTATTCCTCTGCACTTACCTTTTTATAATAGTAAGAAAGACTTATCCTGGAGCCTAACGTTAAAGCTTTTTAAAATTGAGATTAATGTGGATCAACATCATTTGACCTCCAAAACCTCAGTTTAAAAGTAAGGCAAGGCCCTGGCTGGTTTGCTCAATGGAAAGAACATTGGTGGGGTGTATGGAGGTCCCGCGGTAGATTCTGGTTAGGGCACAGAAGCAAAGCCACTGCTTGTTTCTCTCTCCCTTCCTCTCCCCCTTCTCTCCCTCTTCCTCTCCCGAGCTAGTGGCTTGATTGGTTCCAGCATTGGCCCCTGGTGCTGAGGATAGCTGGTTAGTCCCAGGTGGGCCTCAGGCACTAAAAATAGCTTGACTGATTCAAGCATTGGACCAAAACAGGTTGCCGGGTTGATCCCCGTCAGGGAGAATGCAAGAGTTTGTCCCATTGTCTCCCCTCCTCTTACTTAAAAAAAGAAAAAGAAAAAGAAATAAAAGTAAGGCAAGATCAGAGGTGGTTTGACTAGTGTTAATAAGTGACATGGTCATCTGCTTTTTTTTTTGTATTTTTCTGAAGTGAGAAGTGGGAAGGCAGAGAGACAGACTCCCGCATGCCCCCGACTGGGATCCACCCAGCAAGCCCACCAAGGGGTGATCGATGCTCTGCCCGTCTGAGGCATTGCTCCATTGTAACCGGAGCCATCCTCAGTGCCTGGGCCAACTTTGCTCCAATGGAGCCTTGGCTGCGGGAGGGGAAGAGAGAGATAGCGAGGAAGGAGAGGGGGAAAGGTAGAGAAGCAGATGGGCCCTTCTCTTGTGTGCTGTGGCCAGGAATTGAACCCGGGACTTTCACTTGCTGGGCTGACGCTCAACCACTGAGCCAGCTGTCCAGAGCCTCATCTGCCTTTTTTTTTTTTTTTTTAAGATTTTACTTATTGATTTTTAGAGAGGGGAAGAGAGGGGGAGAGAGGAGAGAGAGAAAGAAAGAGGAGAGAGAAGTGGGAAGCATCAACTTGTAGTAGTTGCTTCCTGTATGTGCCTTGACTAGGCAAGCCCAGGGATTTGAACCAGTGACCTCAGCGTTCCAGGTCTATGCTTCATCCACTGTGCCACCACAGGTCAGATGGTCATCCACTTTTTAAAGGCTTCTGGTAGCAGGAATATGATTGAAAGTCTGAACATGGGAATCTGTGTCATCATGTGCAGGATTTTTCAGGGAATCAATGGGTTCAGATTTATGTTTATAAAGTTTGTCATAAAAAAGTATACATGAGTAAAGTAATATTGTACACTTAAGATTATGAAATCAATGCTCATTTTTTTTAAATAAAAAATCAGTTACTCAGTTATATTGCATAAAGAACTTATAAAGAAGTTAAAGTAGCTCCAACATCAGTATTAATATTTTAGGAAGGTATATTTTAGCAAAGTTTTTTGTGCACCTGTTTGTGTGTTTCTGCAGAATAAAAATTATACTAATTGAATATTCAAAGGACACAGAGTCTCCAACTCCTTTTTGGAAAAAGTAATTCTACCTAACCATAGGTTTCTTATACCTCCATGAATATAAGAAGAAGAGGAAAGTGCCATTATACCCCTCTAGTATGATTAACCTTTCAGGTATTTATACCTTTTAGGGTTATATAAATTAATTAAAAATAATTATTATGGCCTGACCAGGTGGTGGCACAGTGGATAGAGTGTTGGGCTGGGAGGTAGAGGACCTAGGTTAGAAACCCTGAGGTCTGGCTTGAGTACGTTCTTATCTGGCTTGAGTGCGGGCTCACCAGCTTGCATATGGGGTCACTGGCTTAGGCGTGGGATCATAGACATGACCTTATGATTGCTGGCTTGAGCCCAAAGGTCGCTGGCTTGAAGCCCAAGGTCACTGGCTTGAGCCCAAGGTCGCTGGCTTGAGCAAGGGGTTGCTTGCTCTGCTGTAACCCCTTGGGCAAGGCACATATGAAAATGTAATCAATGAACAATTAAGGAGCTGTAACAAAGAATTGATGCTTCTCATCTCTCTCCCTTCCTGTCTGTCCTTATCTGTCCCTCTCTCTGTCTCTGTCACAAAAAAAGAATAAATATGGCACAGTTTATCAAAAAGATAGCCCTTCAGGATTACTCATATTTTAGATTTTTAAGGTTGCTTTCACAGGACATAACAATACCTTCTCCTGTCCCCATTATGCAAATAATATTCTGTAGAACAGATTTATAGTGGTAGAAAGCAGAATAAAGAATAAAATGGGGCCCTGGCCGGTTGGCTCAGCGGTAGAGCGTCGGCCTGGCGTGCGGGGGACCCGGGTTCGATTCCCGGCCAGGGCACATAGGAGAAGCGCCCATTTGCTTCTCCACCCCCCCCCTTCCTCTCTGTCTCTCTCTTCCCCTCTCGCAGCCAAGGCTCCATTGGAGCAAAGATGGCCTGGGCACTGGGGATGGCTCCTTGGCCTCTGCACCAGGCGCTGGAGTGGCTCTGGTTGCAAAAGAACGACGCCCCGGAGGGGCAGAGCATCGCCCCCTGGTGGGCAGAGCTTCGCCCCTGGTGGGCGTGCCGGGTGGATCCCGGTCAGGCGCATGTGGGAGTCTGTCTGACTGTCTCTCCCTGTTTCCAGCTTCAGAAAAATACAAAAAAAAAAAAAAAAGAATAAAATGGTAATAATTATATGGTCTACCAGAAAGTTCTGTCCGTTTTTGGAATAAAACAAAATACAAATTTTTCTTACTGTTAATAAACTTTATTAAATAATATAATTGCCATTATTATTAATGATTTCTTGCCAGCGTGAGGGCAATTTGTATATCCCATTTTTGAAAAATGTTTTATCTTTTGATGCGAAAAATTGAACCAGTGCTTGTTTGATATCTTCTTCATTTTTGTATTTTTTGCCCTTCAAAAAATTTTGTAAGGACAAAAACAAGTGATAGTCAGAGGGTGCTAAGTCCGGGGAATATGGTGGATGCGACAGACATGCTTCTGTAGCATTTCTTCCTTGTTGAAATTCATAAAAATTACAGTGGCATAAATGAATTTTATCAGTAGCCATGGGTACACTATCACTTCACACATAAGACTAATGTGAATCAATTTTGTTTTAGTTAATTTGCTACGTCAGTATGTATACATTAAGTGATAAAAATAGATAGGCACACATGCACCAAATAAACATGTGCTTATGTGTCAAAACTTGTGATAGAAACGGACAGAACTTTCTGGTAGACCTTATATAAATATTCATGTAAATCTTTACATAGGACAGAAGAATAAGATAGAACCCCTTATTCTTTGCTGTGGACCAGTGCAACTCATGATTGTCCAGGTCCTGAATGAGAATGGTGTGGAATGCAGAAATAAACTCAGAGAAAAGAAGTATGGGATTGGGTGTCTCTGCAAGCTGATGGCGAGCCAGAGCCAAGCGAAACCCCCAGTATGCTTTATAATATAGTGCAGAGCCATATGCAAAATAAGGAAGTCTCTGATACAAACTCACATATCTGAGGCATAAACAGGAATCCTCTTAAGGCATAAACAGGAATCCCCCCACCATGCATAACTTAAATCAACCTACAGCAGAACAAACAAAGGGTGAGAGGAAGGGCATGTAAATTGCCTTTAGAAACTTAATCAAGCAGGTGAGGTGGGGGGATGGGCAGCAAGGACTCTGTCAGCTTCCTGCCAGTCCCCCACACCTCTGTCCCCCACAAATCTAAACTGCAAAGACTCTTGTCAGCTTGCAGTTTCCCACAATTCTTCACTTGATTTAATTCTCTATATAATGCCTTATTCAGTTCTTTTGATTAGTTTTATGTTGAAGAATGGTGTCTCCTCTTTGGTAGCTGTAGGGACAAGAGTAGACTTCTTAAAATATTTAGAATATCATTATAAAAAGAATGGGCATGATATTAAAATCTTATTATAAAAACTGTAGAAAATAATTTTATTTAATAACAGTGTGATAAAGAACATGTAATATCCTTTATTTTAATAATACTAACTTTTATTAAGTAATTATTTGACCCTGCTCAGTTGGCTCAATGGTAGAGTGTTGGCCCAGAGTGTGGATGTCTCGGGTTCAATTTCTTGTCAGAGCACACAGGAGAAATGACCATCTGGTTCTCCACCCCTCCCCCTTCTCTCTCTCTCTCTCTCTTCCCCTCCCACATCCATGGCTCAATTTTTTCTAGTAGGTTGACCCCTGGGATGAGGATGGCTCCCTGGAGCCTTACCTCTGGTGCTAAAAATAGCTCAGTTGCTGAACAGTGGAGCAAGGCCCCAGATGGGCAGAGCATTATCCCACAGAGGGCTTGCTGGGTGGATCCCAGGGTGCATGCAGGACTCTTTGTCTCTCTGCCTCCCCTCCTCTCACTTAATACAAAAAAAAGTAATTATATGTCATTAAATAGTATACAGTGTGTCCGTAAAGTCATGGTGCACTTTTGACCGGTCACAGGAAAGCAACAAAAGACGATAGAAATGTGAAATCTGCACCAAATAAAAGAGAAACTCTCCCAGTCCATATCTCTCTCTCTCTGACTCTCGCTCTGTGTAAAAAAATAAAAATTAAAAAATTTTTAAAAAAGTGTTATTTAGTATTGTATTCTTACCTTGGAGACAGATGAGTGCGGCTAACGGAGGTGATTGGCGGAGGAGGAGGGAGGGAGGAAGGGATGCAGGCACTGTAGACACGTAAACTAAAACTGAACTTTCTTAACACTAAATGTAAACTAAAACTGCACTTTCTTTACTTAAAATGAAACCACAAAAACATAATTGTAAAAAAAAATGCACTTTCTTAACTTTAAACTTAAGCTTAACATTACATATTTTTCATTTAATCATTACCTGTTTTTGCTTTTTTGGCTGCACTTTCTGCACTTTCACTTGCAGGACCATTGAATAAAAATCTGTCCAAAGAGGTTTGCTTTTGCCTGCCTTTCAAAATGTTACAGAAATGTGACAAACAAGCATCATTAAAAAGTGCTGAAGCACGACCAGTTGAAACTTTTTCTGGGTGTTTCTTTCCAGTGAAACTTGAAAGCTTCTCCCACATTGCCAGCATGTCTTTAATTTCACTTGTAGAAATCACTTCCTCCGACTCTACCTCCTCCTCACTACTAATCTTTTGCAGA
Source organism: Saccopteryx bilineata (assembly GCF_036850765.1). NCBI lineage: Eukaryota > Metazoa > Chordata > Mammalia > Chiroptera > Emballonuridae > Saccopteryx > Saccopteryx bilineata. Next base: position 46,169,547 of record NC_089498.1, read on the forward strand.
AGCTCCGTATGTTGCATCATCTGTAGCTCTTCAACTCCTCAGTTGAAAGTTCCTCCTCATGTTCTTCAACGAGCTCGTTTAAGTCACCCTCATCTACCTCCAGTCCCATTGACTTTCCGAGGGACACAAGCTCCTCCAATGCTTCTACCTTGGTCTCAGTCTCTGGTTCGAATCCTTCGAAGTCCCTGTCTGCAACAACATCAGGCCATAACTTTTTCCATGCCGAGTTCCAGGTTCTTCTTGTAACCTCTTGCCATGCCAAGTCAATAATGCGTAAACATATTATGATGTTGTAGTGATCTTTCCAAACTCTCAGAGGGTTAGAATTGTATTCTCAGTTACCTCCAAGCAGCGGCAAAACAAGTGCTTTGTGTAAAGCTCTTTAAAGTTGGAAATGACCTGCTGATCCATAGGTTGCAAGATTGAAGTCAGGTTGGGTGGAAGGTAGAGGACTTTCACGAATTTGAACTTATCAAGAATGTCATCTTCGGCCTGACCTGTGGTGGCGCAGTGGATAAAGCGTCGACCTGGAAATGCTGAGGTCACCGGTTCAAAACCCTGGGCTTGCTTGGTCAAGGCACATATGGGAGTTGATGCTTCCAGCTCCTCCCCCTTCTCTCTCTCTGCCTCTCCTCTCTCTCTCTCTCTCTCTCTCTCTCTCTCCCTCTCCTCTCTAAAAAATGAATAAATAAATTAAAAAAAAAATTAAAAAAAAAAAAAAAGAATGTCATCTTCAAGACCAGGTGGGTGGACTGGAGCATTTTCAAGGATTAGTAATGCTTTCATTGGGAGTTTATTTTCTTGAAGATATTTCTTCACTGCAGGACCAAAGATGAGATTTACCCATTCAATAAAAAACTGCCGTGTAACCCATGCCCTAGCATTGGCGCGCCACATAACCTGCAGTTTTTCTTTAAGAATCTTGTGAGCTTGACCAGGTGGTGGTACAGTGGATAGAGCATGGGACTGGGATGCGGAGGACCCAGGTTCGAGACCCTGAGGTCGCCAGCTTGAGCACAGGCTCATCTGGTTTGAGCAAAGCTTGCCAGCTTGGACCCAAGGCTGCTGGCTCAAGCAAGGGGTTGCTCAGTCTGATGTAGCCCCATGGTCAAGGCACATATGGGAATGCAATCAAGGAACAACTAAGGTGTCACAAAGAAAAACTAATGATTGATGCTTCTCATCTCTCTCTGTTCCTGTCTGTCTGTCCCTATCTATCCCTCTCACTGACTCTCTGTCTCTGTAAAAATAAATAAATAAATAAATAAATAAATAAATAAATAAATAAAATAAGAATCTTGTGAGCCTGACCAGGTGGTGACGCAGTGGATAGAGCATTGGACTGGGATGCCGAGGACCCAGGTTCGAGACCCCGAGGTCGCCAGCTTGAGCATGGGCTCATCTGGTTTGAGCAAAAGCTCACCAGCTTGGACCCAAGGTTGCTGATCTCGAGCAAGGGGTTACTCGGTCTGCTGAAGGCCCATGGTCAAGGCACGTATGAGAAAGCAATCAATGAACAACTAAGGTGTTGCAACGCTCAATGAAAAACTAATGATTGATGCTTCTTATTTGTCCATTTCTGTCTGTCTGTCCCTGTCTATCTCTCTCTCTGACTCTCTGTCTCTGTAAAAAAAAAAAAAGAGAGAGAGAGAATCTTGTGAGTCTTAAAGGCTAGAGAATTTTCGGAAAGATACACTAGCGGGGGCTTTACTTTACAGTCACCGCTAGCATTTGCACACAATGCAAGGCTCAGACAGTCCTTCATGGGTTTATGGGCTGGCAGCTTCTTCTCCTCGGTGGTGATGAAAGTCCTCGGGGCATTTTTTTCCAAAACAATCCTGTTTCGTCACAGTTGAACACTTGTTGGGGGATGTAGCCTTCCTTTGCAATAAGTGCAGCAAAACATGTGATGTACTCCTCAGCTGCCTTATTGTCAACACTCGCAGCTTCACCATGCCTCACCACGGAGTGGATGCCAGATCTCTTCTTGAAATTTTCAAACCAGCCGTGACTTGCCTTAAATATATCTTCTGCTGCCTCTTTAAAAAAAAAAAAATTTTTTTTTTGTATTTTTCCGAAGCTGGAAATGGGGAGGCAGTCAGACAGACTCCCGCATGCGCTCGACCGGGATTTACCCGGCATGCCCACCAGGGGGCAGTACTCTGCCCATCTTGGGGCGTCGCTCTGCTGCAATCAGAGCCATTCTAGCTCCTGAAGCAGAGGCCACAGAGCCATCCTCAGAGCCCAGGCAAACTTTGCTCCAGTGGAGCCTTGGCTGCGGGAGGGGAAGAGAGAGACAGAGAGGAAGGAGAGGGGGAGGGGTGGAGAAGCAGATGGGTGCTTCTCCTGTGTGCCCTGGCTGGGAATCGAACCCAGGACTCCTGCACGCCAGGCTGACACTCTACCACTGAGCCAACTGGCCAGGGCCTTCTGCTGCCTCTTTTGAGGTTGATGGTTCTTTCTTCTTCAAGTCGCCGTAAATAATATGTGACTTTTTGCATATTACAGTCTCCATCACTGTATCTTTGGCCAGCTATTTGTCTTTCACCCACACCAGCAGAAGCTTCTCCATTTTTTCATGGAAATTTGTCCTTAATTGGGACAGAACTGTAGTTCTTTTCACTGGATTTGCGCTTTTGGTGGTATCCTTTTGTTTAAGGATGGTACAAATTGTAGATGTATTGTGGTTTTACAGCCTTGCCAGTTCAATCACTCATACACCCCACTCATGTTTTTCTATTATTTCTTGCTTCTATTGACATCATTCTCTTCTTCTTCTCACCACTGTTCTTTACACTCACTTTCTTCAGCCCCATGATAGCACACAAAAAATGTTAGTAAAAAATGCAAAAATTATGCAAGAACAAGTATACAAAATTCGACTTGATTCTGCAGGTAACACGTGAGAAAGAATGAGATGCTGGTGTGCTGCCGATACTGGACCCGTGTGCCAACATGCCAACTAGTGGCAGCTTCCTGAATCACGACTTGTATCTCGGAATTTCGCTCAGATCTCAAACAAAAATATGGACCGAGTAGCAGCTCATATCTTAAAAAAATTTTGTGTTTTGCTCTGCTCGTATCTCAAGGTACCACTGTATGTGCTATTATCCCTAGTTTATCGGTAAACTAACTGAAAAGTTAGTAGCTATCAGACTTAAGATTCACATTCTGAAAGCCTGACAACAGAATCTGACAACATATTTCTATAAGTTCCCTGTATCAATCAGTAATTCATCAGAATGTATTTCTTTAACAATAAATATGAATCAATATAATCAGTATTAATAAGGCCTCAGTATGCCATATGACCATAATTTATTTAATCTGTTGCCTCATGCAGGTTTTTATATTTATAATATTTGATTACTCTAAGTTGTTTATTGATAAACATCTTATGTATATATCTTAATGTGCTTTTATAGCCATGTCTAAGAAATACTGCCTAAAAATGGAATTTTAGTCAAATATAAGGGCTCATAATGTGCTGAATCTTATGATAGTAATTTATTAGATGTATACAAGCACTGAAAACATAATTGCTACCCTCAATGTTGTTGTGAGTCAGGGGTGCAGAGAGAGATCAGCAGACAAAATGTCATTGAAGTAGCAAAGGACCACAGCTCACTCAGGCAAATGGCGCTGAGTTTGTGCTGTGTCGTATTTTTATTCACAAGATTTCAAAAAGCTTGTTTACTTAGAAATTGGCATAGCATCAAGCATAACCTTTACCTAAAGATACATGGAATACATCTGCATGATAGCTTAATAACAATACAATATCAAAAGGTATTAACTGCTATTGCTTCTATGGTTCTCACAACATTCCTCTCTTTATCTCAAGGAATAGCTTTGAAGGGAGCAGTAAAATCTTATGAGAATGTTTTACTGGGAAGAGAGTCTGGCCTGACCAGGCGGTGGCGCAGTGGATAGAGCGTCGGACTGGGATGCGGAAGTACCCAGGTTCGAGACTCCGAGGTCCCGCGTGGGCTCATCTGGCTTGAGCAAAGAGCTTGCCAGCTTGGACCCAAGGTCGCTGGCTCCAGCAAGGGGTTACTTGGTCTGCTGAAGGCCCACGGTCAAGGCACATGTGAGAAAGCAATCAATGAACAACTAAGAAGTCACAACGCACAACGAGAAACTGATGATTGATGCTTCTCATCTCTCTCTGTTCCTGTCTGTCTGTCCCTGTCTATCTCTGCCTCTGTAAAAAAAAAAAAAAAAAAAAAAAAAAAAAAAAAAAAGAGAGTCTAGCAACTGCCTTCAGTCACATAGACTTGTTTCAGTGACTCGCCTTCAAATCACAAAACAATTCTCTTGGCAAAACATTCTTTTCTTGTTGACTGTGTTCCAATTCAAGGTCACATGATGGATTATTCCACTACATGTCCTCTTTTTTGTTTATGCTGAATGTTATGAAGTACTACAGAAAACATAGCCTTCTGTCGTTCATCCCTTATTTCTTTGCTTTGATTCGTGGACAGACTATATATAAAAGAAAACAGAATTAATACTATTATAAAAAGTCCCACAGTGGATCCCAAAAATCCTTTAATATGTTCAATAGGATTTAATTGTGGTAAATTATCCATTAATCCCTTCAATATAGGGTGACCTGTCAGAATTTCTAATTTTCTTTGAAAAGCTTCATGAATATGTCTTTGTAATTTAATGATTTCTTTAGTTATATTATCATGATTTAACAAATGCTTTTTAATATTTTCCTAAGGGAAATAAGTATGATTCTAAGGAATAGGGGTAACACAAAAAGCAGTTACATTCTAATTACATCTTAGCTTAATTTGTCTTTGCAGGCTAACAATTTGATCTCTTAACATAATCATAGTCTGTTCTAAATCATTAACTTTAGTATTAATGTTACTATCTATACGTTATTGAGAAGTCCACAGTTGTTCAGAATCTTCATGCCATTTTTGTACAAAGTCCACAGTCTGTATACTTTGATGTAATGCAACTCCAGATACAGCAGCCGCGGTGGTTACAGCTATTAGTCCTATAATGATGGTGATGATCAGTCCAACCAGTCTCTTGGTTCGCTTCAAGGACTTAATAAGATGTTGTAACAGCATCATGGAAGGGGAACCTTGCCACATCTGATGCATCTGTACTGGAATCCAGACTCCTGTTAGAATTCTTAAAATGTATAGACTTTGACTGTTTTCATTAAAAAGAATAGAAGAGTGAATACATGTATAAAAAGCACACTTATTGCAAGTTATTGAATAATTTTCAGCTGTCCATTTGGTTTCACCTATAATAAACATATAAGGCAAATCTAACATAAGCAGATATGAAATGTGTTTCATTCCTCTTAAAGGTTAACATATTATGATTAGAAAGATAATTTCTCCAGATTTTTCCTTTCCACGCTGACATATGTTTAAGTGCTGTGGCTACTTTCCACAAATGATATTGTGTAGGACCAGATTTTATATGTGGAGCTTGAGGTGACATCCCTACTTCATGCCATATGATAGTATGATTACCTTGACCATCAGCTGTAATTGAACCATTGTTCTTATGCCACCTTAAATCAGCACCCTGACCTTTTACTCGGGCGGATCCATGAGGGCTCCAATCTATGACATTTCCATAGGAAATATTAAGTAAAACCCAAGCAGTTTCTCCTCTGCAATTTTTCCAATGTACCCATTCACTTAGCTGATTAAATATTGCAGTTTGACAGGGTGGTAAATCAGGTGGAGGTTCAGGACCATGTACAGATGTATTACCTTTAAATCCATATCCTTGTAACAAAAACAAACGTTTCTTTCCTTCTCCTTTACTATTATTTTTGACAATAGAGAGCCAAGCTTGAGCTTCTATTTTTACACAATGTGGCTCATGTCCTATACATATAGGTAATCCCTCAACTCCTGTTGTATAATTTTCTAATTTCATGCCTTCTTCGGAAGGTACTAAGGGACCTCTATCATTAAAAGGCCCTGGAAGCCAATTAGAGTCATTAACAAAAGTAGGAAAGGCACTATCTTTCTAATGAATAGCTCTACTTAATGGAAGATTAGGAACATATGCCCAATAACTAAAATTTTCAGCTCTACTTACCGGAATTGTTACCAAAGCAATCATTGCTAAAAACAGGTTAGTATGCCTGACCAGGTGGTGGCGCAGTGGATAGAGCGTCGGACTGGGATGCGGAAGGACCCAGGTTCGAGACCCCGAGGTTGCCAGCTTGAGCGCGGGCTCATCTGGCTTGAGCAAAAAGCTCACCAGCTTGGACCCAAGGTCGCTGGCTCCAGCAAGGGGTTGCTCGGTCTGCTGAAGGCCCGCGGTCAAGGCACATATGAGAAAGCAATCAATGAACAACTAAGAAGTCGCAACGTGCAACGAAAACCTAATGATTGATGCTTCTCATCTCTCTCTCCGTTCCCGTCTGTCTGTCCCTGTCTATCTCTGCCTATGTAAAAATAAATAAATAAATAAAAGAAAAAAGAAAGAAAAAAAACAGGTTAGTAGCATTTTCTTCTTTTCTAGTAGCTTGTAGCATCTTTTTACCATTAAAGGTCAGCTTTTTAAGTTGACCCCAACTTGGTATTTTAGCATTTTTAATACCAAGCAGCAGCACCTTTAAGGTTCTTCTTTCGAAATTCATTTCTTTCATCTCAGCAATGGGCAGATATGGAAAGAATCTATTGTTCTTATTCATGTTGTTAGTTTAATTCTGCGAGCAGGAATCCAAAGGACTTCACCGATTCTGCAATGACACAAGCAAACCCTCTTCCCCAGTCCAACTCATTTTTATAACGCACAGGTTGATTAATCTTAGAACTGTTATTTTTTTGTCCAATGTCTGTCTGCAGCAGTCAAATTATCTTCTCCTGTATTTAAAAAATTTAAAGTAAATAAGGCTTCATGTAACATAAGTCTAGGGGATAATATTCCTTCTCCCCCCTTTTGTTTAAGTAACATATTTTTCAGAGTGCAATTACTGTGTTCAATAATCGCTTGTCCTTGTGGATTATATGGAATTCTAGTAGTCTGTTTAATATTCTAAAATGCTAAGAATTGTTGAAATTTAGCAGAAGTATAGGCCAGACCACTGTCAGTTTTAATTGCTTTAGAAATGCTTATAACATTAAAAGTTTCAATGAGATGTTGAATGACACAATTAGCCTTTTCTCTAGGCAAAAATGTGGCCTATCAAAAGGAAGAATATCAATAAAACTGTACATAAGATAGTTTTCTAAAAAAAGAAATATGAGTAATATCTATTTACTATAGGTTATTACTGTGTTGTCCTCTAGGATTTATTCCTCTCAGTAATGGAGGAGCATTTATAATACTATACTGAGGACAGTTTCTAACAATATTCCGAGCTTCTTGCCTGGTCATTCTAAATTTTTGCATTAAACCTTTTCTATTTGTATGAGTCTCTGCATGAAACATAGTACCTATTCCCATTGATCCAATTAGTAATTGATTAACTTCATTATCTGTAGTAGATATAGGTTCTGGTAAGGCTGTATGAGAACAAATGTGAGTTATATAGACAGGCGAATTTCGTTCCTACAATAAAAGTTGTAACTCTTGAAACAATTTGTGCAATCTAGAACTATCATTTGAAATATAAACAGTTTCTATAAGTTTAACTGTATGTTCTACATATTATGAATCAATAACAATGTAAATAGGACAGGAAAAATCATTATAAATAATAATACAGCAGATAATTCTATCCCTTGAACTGATGTATATGGAATCTTTATTACTTTAGTCACTGGTCTAGTTTATCTAGAGATACCTAATCTTGCATCAGTATAAAAAGTAGAAGCTTTTTGAATTGGCTGAGCTGATACTCTAGTCGGCAAAATCTATTGTGTTCTTTTCAGAAACTGAACTCTTCAATTTGTAGGATATTGATTACCTACAATACCAAAATAATCAGCCAATGCAATTTGCCAATCAATATTTAACTTCTAGTTGTCTGAAATCTGATTACATGTCAAAGGTGCAATAATTTTATTTGGATCATTTCTAGTTAGTTGTCCTATCCAAGTCTACTTTTAATAATTAAAGTACAGATTTTCTCTAAGTAAGCACATAATTTCTTTTGAGTTCTATGTGGCAGAAATTGCCATTCTAATATCTTGTTTTCTTTTCATATAATTTTAGAAGGAGAATGTTTGGAGGGAAAATAATTAATTGAATAGGTTGATGTGTATCAATTCGTTTAAATAAGCAGTATGCATAATTTTTTTAAGTGATAATTCTTGTTTTGCCATTTCTGTTAACTGTCTAGGACTGTTTAAATTAGAATCTCCTTGAAGAATATTGAATAAATTCTTTAGTGCATAAGTAGGGATTCCTAGAGAGGGTCTCAACTAATTAATATCACCTAATAATTTTTAAAAGTTATTTAAAGTATTCAAGGAGTCAGTTTGTATGATTTTAATTTCTTTTCCTTTTTAATGGCATGCATTGGGTTTTTTTTGTATTTTTCCGAAGTTGGAAACAGGGAGGCAGTCAGACAGACTCCTGCATGCCCTCGACCGGGATCCACCTGGCATGCCCACCAGGGGCGATGCTCTGCCCATCTTGAGGCCTCGCTCTGCCGCAATCAGAGCCATTCTAGTGCCTGAGGCAGAGGCCATGGAGCCATCCTCAGCGCCCGGGGCCAACTTTGCTCCAATGGAGCCTTGGCTGCGGGAGGGGAAGAGAGAGACAGAGAGGAAGGAGAGGGGGAGGGGTGGAGAAGCAGATGGGCACTTCTCCTGTGTGCCCTGGCTGGGAATCGAACCTGGGACTCCTGCACGCCAGGCCGACGCTCTACCACTGAGCCGGTTGGCCAGGCCAGGATTCAGTTTGTAAATTAACCTTTTCAAGAATAATTCTTTGATTTTCAATCATATTTCCTAAATATGTAAAAGGACAAGATGTTTGAATTTTGTCTTCAGCTATAGTTAAACTATACTGACTCAAGGTTTTCAGAAGCATCTTTAAGGATGACTGAAAGTTCAGCATTATTTTCACAAGCTATTAATATGTCATCTATATAATGGATTATTAAAGGTTGAGGATATTTCTGACGAATTTTTTCTAAAGGTTGATTTATATAATGTTGATACCGTGTCGGGCTATTCAACATTGTTTGTGGAAGTAATATAAATTTAGTAAGAATAGTTAGTTCTGCATATTGTTATAGACATAACAGCTAGCATTGCTAGAAACAGAGTCAAGGATGTTTTTGAAGTCTTAGTCTTAATTAAAACATTTTTTGCCTCCTGGATAAGTTTTTTTAATTGTCAAATCTCCCTTTCTTCTATTTTCAACTCATGCCAAGGCTTAAATCTTCTGGAAGGTATCTACTGGTCTCCTGTATCTGTGGAGATAAGAGCAAATCCTCACCCCTACATTTTGCCTACATTGCTGTTGTAAATTAGCAAACTGTCAGTCTAAAAAGTTCATCTTGTGTAATATTAACAAAAGAGTTAGCATTAGCATTTCAATTAGCTTGAATACAAGCCTGATTCTCCTACTAAGTCATAAATTGTAACCTTTGCTTTTGAAAGAACAGTCCAAGCTAACATTTCTAAATTTTTTGAGATAAAACATTCAGAGTCTATGAAGGAGGATAGTAGTTCCTGCATATAAAGACAGTTCTATACTGGGAGCAAGCTGTTTTTAACTCTTTAAAAGCTTTGACAGAAATTTGGTCATAGTGACCAATGCAGCCGAGGCTCCATTGGAGCAAAGTTGGCCCGGGCACTGAGGATGGCTCCATGGCCTCTGCCTCAGGCACTAGAATGGCTCTGGTCACAACAGAGAAATGCCTCAGATGGGCAGAGCATCGCCCCCTGGTGGGCATGCCAGGTGGATCCCGGTCGGGCGCATGTGGGAGTCTGACTGCCTCCCTGTTTCCAACTTCAGAAAAATACAAAAAAAAAAAAAAAAGGTTTCATTGATGTATAATTGTCATCAATAAACAACATATTTAAAATGTACAGTTTGATAAGTTAACTGATGTACATTGTGGAACTATTACACAATCAAAATAATAAATGTACCCTTCACCTCCAAAAATAATCTTTCTCATACTGCTCTCTGTCCCCTCCACAGACAACCACTGATCTGCTTCCTGCCAAGTATAGATTAGTTTGCATTTTCTAGAATTTTGTATAAATGAAATCATACAGTTTTATTTAGCTTCATTCCCTCAGGATAATTGAATTTTCATCCAGGTTACACACATCAATAGTCAATTCTTATTTATTGCTGAATAGTATTTCATTGTATGGATATGCCACAATTTATTTATCCATTTACCTCCTGCTGGACATTGAGCTCTTTCCAGTTTGGGAGGGTAGTGAATAAAACTGATATAAATATACATGAATATATATGTCTTTGCATAGATGTATTTTTTTATCTATCTTGGGTAAATATCTGGAGAGAAATGGGTGAATCATATGGTAAATATATGCTTACATTTTTAAGAAACTGGCATACTGTTTTCCAAAATGGTTGTACCATTTTACCTGCCCACCAGAAGTATATGAGAATTCCAGTTTTTCTTCATCCTTGTCAGCACTTGGTATGGTCAGTCTTTTTCATTTTTACTCATTCATCCCACAGATGCTCAAACTTAACTTACTTTTTTTCAATAATTATACTACAGGTACTGGCTATTAGGGTAAGACAAGGAAAATAACACGAATGAGTAAAAATAAGACTCATGCCTGACCTGTGGTGGCACAGGATAAAGCGTCGACCTGGAATGCTGAGGTTGCCGGTTCGAAACCCTGCACCTGTCTGGTCAAGGCACATATGGGAGATGATGTTTCCTGCTCCTTCCTCATTTCTCTCTCTCTCTCTCTCCTCTCTAAAATGAATAAATTTTAAAAAAATTTAAAAAAATGAAACTTATTTGGTGCATACTATTGTAAATAAAACATCTGAGTACTTTAGTTGGGGTAGGGACAAAGAAAAGCAATAATGACTATGCACGTGGTGGAGTGTAAACAGTGGTGGAGATATCTTATGTTCAAGGTGACAATAGGAAATTTGAGAACGATGTAGTATAAAAATGACATTTTTCCATTTATACTTTTAACTGAGCAATCATTCGAGGTACACGTGTTTCCTTTTTGTAAGGGAAGCAATGTAGGAAAGAGTATATATAATCACCATAGTAAGATGAGAAAGATTGGGACCAGGGAGCTATATTCATAACTGTGGTGCAATTTGGGGAAGTTAAATTATTATACTGATCCCACTTCTTCGGTGACTTATTTATAACACTTATTTATAACATTGAATACTTTTATTATTGTCCTAATTATCTCCAGTGGTGTATTTGTTCTACAGTTATTTAACAGGTACTCTGTAGATCTTGTTATTCTGTGGCAGGAATTGAGACAGAGATTATATCTCTACTTAGGAAATTATGGGTATAAGAAAATACACAAAACAACAAATGAGAAAAGTAATGACTATATAATTGAGAAAAGTCACAGAACTAGGTGCTGGAGTATGGAGTCAAGAGCACAGACTGACTTAGATGTCTGTATGACAGCCTTTCTGAGGAACGGATATTTAACCTGAGACCTGAAAGGTGAGAAAGAGCAGCTATGCAAAGAACAAAAGTCAAAGGTTTCTGGGGAGAGGAAGCTACCTATAAAAAAACCCTTAAGATGTAGGAAAATTTAGCCCTGGCCGGTTGGCTCAGTGGTAGAGCGTCGGCCTGGCGTGTGGGGGACCCGGGTTTGATTCCCAGCCAGGGCACATAGGAGAAGCGCCCATTTGCTTCTCCACCCCCCACCCCCTCCTTCCTCTCTGTCTCTCTCTTCCCCTCCCGCAGCCAGGGCTCCATTGGAGCAGGGATGACCCGGGCGCTGGGGATGGCTCCTTGGCCTCTGCCCCAGGCGCTGGAGTGGCTCTGGTGGCGGCAGAGTGATGCCCCGGAGGGGCAGAGCATCGCCCCTGGTGGGCAGAGCTTCGCCCCTGGTGGGTGTGCCGGGTGGATCCCGGTTGGGCGCATGCAGGAGTCTGTTTGTCTCTCCCCGTTTCCAGCTTCAGAAAAATACAAAAAAAAAAAAAAAAAAAAAAAGATGTAGGAAAATTTGTGGCATGTTTTAGATCTAAAGGATGCATTGCATAACATTAAAAAAAATGATGCATTGTGATAGGAGATTAAGAACAAAGATGACAGTGTCTTGAACAATAAGATAAATAATATGCTGATATATTTATCTGTGGCAATATATTTGGATTTTATTAGAAGGGTAAAGAGAAACCATTGGGAAAATAATCAGGTATAGATTCTCAAAATGATCTACATCAAAATTGTCTGATGATGGCCTGACCTGTGGTGGCGCAGTGGGATAAAGCGTCGACCTGGAACACTGAGGTCGCCGGTTCGAAACCTTGGGCTTGCCTGGTCAAGGCACATATGGGAGTTGATGCTTCCTGCTCCTCCCCCTTCTCTGTCTCTCTGTCTCTCTCTCTCACTCCTCTCTCTCTAAAAAAATCAATAAATAAAAATTTTAAAAAAAAATGGAAAAAAAAAAAGAAAAGAAAAAGTTTTAAAAAAAAAATTGTCTGATGAAAAACATTAAAAATCCAGGGCTTGTTTCTGTAGATTTTGATTGTTTGTCTGGATTGGTGCCTGAAGAGTAGTATATATAATATATGGAAGGAACTTCCCTACATTTATCCTAAACAGGAGGGCCACTGGTTTAACTTGTTCTTCTAATCACCTACTTTACCCTCTTCTAAAGTCAGTTTATTTCTGAAGTCTCTTGCCTTCATTCAAATTGTATTACAATAATTTAGAGTTCTTTAAATCAGTATCCAGCAAACTATGACCCATGGACCAAAGAGCTCACCACCTGCTTTTGTATGGCTGTCAGGTTAAAGTTTGTTTGTACATTTTTAAGTGATCAAAAAAATCAAAATAGCCTGACCTGTGGTGGCGCAGCGGATAAAGCGTCAACCTGGAAACACTGAGGTTGCTGGTTCAAAAACCCTGGCTTGCCTGGTCAAGGCACATATGGGAGTTGATGCTTCTTGCTCCTCCCCCTTCTCTCTCTCTCTCTCTCTCTCTCTCTCTCTCTCCTCTCCTCTCTAAAATAAAAAATAAAAATAATAAATAATAAAAAGCTAAAGAACAACCACATTTAAAAAAAAATCAAAATAATTTTTGTGACAAAAATTTTATGAAATTTAGATTTCAGTGTTCATAAATAAAGTGTTGCTATAACACAGCCACACTGGTTCAATTACATATTGTCTATAGCTGCCTTTGCTCTATAACAAGAGAGCTGTGTAATTGTTTCAAAGATCATATACCCTACAAAGCCTAAGTTATTTTTATTTTATTTTTTTTTGTATTTTTCTGAAGCTGGAAATGGGGAGAGACAGTCAGACAGACTCCCGCATGCGCCCAACCGGGATCCACCCAGCACGCCCACCAGGGGCGACGCTCTGCCCACCAGGGGGCGATGCATTGCCCCTCCGGGGCGTCGCTCTGCGGCGACCAGAGCCACTCTAGCGTCTGGGGCAGAGGCCAAGGAGCCATCCCCAGTGCCCGGGCCATCTTTGCTCCAATGGAGCCTTGGCTGCGGGAGGGGAAGAGAGAGACAGAGAGGAAGGAGGGGGAGGGGTGGAGAAGCAAATGGGCGCTTCTCCTATGTGCCCTGGCCGAGAATCGAACCCGGGTCCCCCGCACACCAGGCTGACGCTCTACCACTGAGCCAACCGGCCAGGACGAAAGCCTAAGTTTTTTACTATCTGGCTCTTTACATAAAGTTTGCTGACCCCTGCTCTAAACCTTTACTTCTGATGTGTGTTATTTTTAGTTTATCTTTTATTTCTACTATGACATGTAACCCTTCACCCACACCCAACACACAAAAATTACATTCTAGTGTTTGTTTCCTTTCTGCTTTATTTTTTGTCTTCCAAGTTTGAAGTCTAAGCGTGTCACCAAGAAGTTATTTCCAGGAAAAGATATGTGTGAAATATATTTCTCTCAGTTGAAGACAATGGAAAAAAGTAAAATTTTCATCCATGAGGACACCATTTTCAGAAATGATTTTCAGTGTAAACATGAATTTGAGAGACAGAAAGGACATTAGATGGGATGTATTAATCAAATGATAATCCAAAAACATATATCTCTTCCTTTACATCAGAAAATTCAAGCTGGAGAGAAATGAATGTAAGGAATGTAGGAAGACTTATAGACAACAGTCATAACTTATTCAACATATAAGAATTTATACTACCCTGACCAGGTGGTGGCACAGTGGATAGCGCATTGGATAAGGAAGCAGAGGACCCAAGTTCGAAACCCTGAAGTCGCCAGCTTGATCGCAGGCTCACCATCTTGAGCGGGGGGTCTCTGACTTGAGTGTGGGATTATAGACATGACTCAAAGGTCGCTGGCTTGAAGCCCAAGGTCGCTGGCTTGAGCAAGGGGTCACTTGCTCTGTTGTAGCCCTCCCAACCCCCCATCAAAGCACATATGAGAAAGCAATCAATGAACAACTAAGGAGCCACAATGAAGAATTGATGCTTCTTATCTCTCTCCCTTCCTGTCTGTCCTTATCTGTCCCTCTTTCTGTCTCTCTCTGTCTCTGTCACAAAAAAAACATACTGGTGAGAGACCTTGTAAAATATAAGGAATGTGAAGGCCTTTAGTCGTCTTAGAGACCTTAGAGTACATCAAACAATCCATGCTGGGAGAGACCCTATGAATGTAAAGAATGTGGGAAGGCCTTTAGACTTCATTATCACCTTAGCAAACATCAGAGAATTCATACTGGTGAGATACCTAACAAATATAAGATTTGTGGAATGACCTTTCAGGTATGTTGGGAAAATAAGTTTGTAAAATTTGTGTTATTTGGTTTTTCTCACTTTCATTGTTAAAAATGGTGCTGCCCATGTGGGGTGGCTAATTACCTTCATGCTTGGGAAGGGGCTTGGTTATACTAATATGTGCTGGAGGAGGGGCTTTTTCAGTGAAAAGTTTTAAAAGGAGGAGCTAAGAGGCCATTTTGGGAGAAGACCATGTTGTTACAGGGAGAGAGGCCATGCGGTGGCAGAGAGGAAGCAAGCAAGACGGCGGGGAGCTGAAAGGGAACAGAGGTGAGTGGCTTTGTAAGCTCCACTGAACTGGTGAGATGGGAGCCTTCGATTCTAGGGAAAACTGGAAAGATTCTCCTGGTTGTGGAACAGGAGACCGTGAGTGGGTTTTGGTGCCCCGTGTGTGTGTGTGTGTGTGTTTTCTCGCCCACCGGTTACGAGTCTAGAATAAAGGATGACCCACCAGTGCATGGCTCCGTTGTTTCATCACCATCTGTCCAAATCAAATGCAAGCCTGCACAGGCCAGGCAGCTGTGCTGGTGGCTGCGGCTACTGGCTTTACAGGGTACAGTGACATATCAGTCAACATCAGAAAATTCATACTGGTGTAAAACCCTATAAATCTAATGAATTTGGGAAAGCCTTTAATCATGGTTCATACTTTGTTCAACATAAAAATATTCATACCAGTAAAAAACCCTATGAATGTAGAGAATGCAGTCAGTCCTTTAGTTTTCATGCAGAACTTACTCAACACATAGAATTCATACTGGTGAGAAACTCTATGAATGTGAAGAATGTGGGAAAGCCTTTCATCTTCAAACAGAGCATACTTGGCATCAGAGAATGCATACTAGTGAGAAACCCTATGAATGTGAGGAATGTGGGAAGACCTTTAGTCATCGCTACCATTTTACTCAACATCACAGAATCCATACTGGTAAGAAACCCTACATATTGTAATGAATGTGGAAATGCTTTTATCTGTAGTTACCTTACATCAAAAAATTCACACTGGTGAGGTTCCATATAAATGTAAGGAATGTGGAAAGACCTTTAGTCATCAGTATCATTTACTCAACATCTCAGACTTTATTCTAGTGAGAAACCATATGGATGTAATGAATATGGGAATGCTTTTTGTCTTCAAGCAGAAGTTACTCGACATCACATAATTCATACTGGTGAGAAATGGTATAAATGTAAAGAATGTGGGAAGGCCTTTAGTGTTAATTCCGAAATTACTTGACATCACAGAATTTATACCGGTGAGAAACCCTACAAATGTAAAGAATGAGGGAAAGCCTTTATTCATAGTGATCAAGTTACTTTACATCAGAGAAATCATGTTAGTGAGAAAACCTTATACATAATGTAAAGAGGGTACAATGGCCTTTAGAAAATGCCTTTTTAAACAGCAGCGAACTCAATTTAAGAAAATTCTTGCTTGTTAGATACCATGTGGAAATCCCTTGTTTCATGCTCAAAACTTAATGGAAATAGTTTTATACAATATATTGATTTAAAGAGCTGAGAAATAGCATCACCCAGTCTTGGGTAAACTACAGATAGATACTGTTGCAGTGCATCTCAGACCAAAGTGAAGGGCTTCCCTTCTTACCAAACTGTTGTTGACCAGTACTTTTATAAAATACAATAAAATTAAATTACTAGGGGAAAAAGTGAAATGGAAAGAAATACACATACAAAAGGAAGGTCCTCGCTGTGACGTCACGGAAATGGCGCCGTGAGCAGCGCGTCCGACAGATCTCCCCAAAATCACAACAAATTTATCAACTAGAAACAGAAAAATTTATCCTCGGAGCATTCCAGAGTTCCACACAAACTGAAAGCGAAAGGACTGTTATCACTTGAATCTGAGAGACGAGGGTGTATTCAAGCCGCGGAGGGAGTACGCCTGGGGTGAGTCAGCCCACACTCGGGAGCCATGAGCAGCCGCTGGCGCGCGCCCGGTCCGGTTGCAGAGCGAGCACCGCTAACGTTCCCAGCGGCCCGCGCACTGCGAGTGAGAGTCCCCAGCCACCGGTGCCCGGAGCACCCCATTCGCGTGTGTGCCCTGGGCATTCCATGCGCCCAGAGCGCCCTACTGGCCCGCACACCCAGGGTGCCCCATTATCCTGTGCCCGGTGCGCCCCAGCCGCCAGCGGCGGGGCCGAGCGGGAGAGGCGCCAGGGCAGACTTCCCTACTTGGGAGATTCTCTCCGTGGGCGGGGCACCTCACCCAGCCATTCAAGCTAACAATCAAGCATTGGGGGAGGGGCGTGCAGGCAGCCTGAAATACCTTCGGGAGCACAGCTGCGAACCCAATCACTGAAATTAGCTTAACCCATGAAATCTGCGCACCCATGGGTTCTAATTGATAAGATCTCTCTCAGTTCAGCGATCCAAGACAAGAGGACCCATCAAAGCTATCCTTCAAGTACGAAGGAGATATAAAAACATTCACAAATACAGAAAAGATGAGAGAATTTATCAGCAGAAAGCCCCCACTCCAGGAAATACTAAAGGGGGTTTTCCAACCAGATTCAAAGAACAAAAGAAAACAACACCACAAGTAACAGCTCCACCAAGAACACAATAAAACCAAACTTAAACTGTGACAACAAAGGAAAAAAGGGGGGGAGAGGATGGAGATTAACAATAGCAAAGGACGATGAAGTGCAGAAATACTCATAAGATAGGGTACTACAATGAATATGGTAGGTACCCTTTTCATTACTTAATGGTAACCACCCTTGAAAAAACCGCCACAAAAACACTTGACCTAAAAAAGGTAGCAACATGCCTTACCAGCGGTGGCGCAGTGGATAGAGCGTCAGACTGGGATGCAGAGGACCCGGATTCGAGACCAGGTCACCAGCTTGAGTGCAGGCTCATCTGGTTTGAGGAAAAGCCCACCAGCTTGAACCCAAGGTCGCTGGCTCCAGCAAGGGGCTACTCGGTCTGCTGAAGGCCTAGCGGTCAAGGCACATATGAGAAAGCAATCAATGAACAACTAAGGTGTTGCAACGGGCAATGAAAAACTAATGATTGATGCTTCTCATCTCTCTCCATTCCTGTCTGTCTGTCCCTGTCTATCCTTCTCTCTGACTCACTCTCTGTCTCTGTAAAAAAAAAAAAAAAAAAAAAAAAAAGGTAGCAACAGAGGAAAGAAGTATGGAACACAAACAAACAAAAACAAATGATAGAAAAACAAAAGAGAAGAATCAAACAAGATACAAAACCAACAGAAAGCAATTTATAAAATGGCAGTAGGGAACCCACAAGTGTCAATAATTACACTAAATGTAAACAGATTAAACTCACCAATAAAAAGGCACAGAGTAGCAGAATGGATTAAAAAAGAAAATCCAACTGTATGCTGCCTACAAGAAACTCATCTAAGCAACAAGGATAAAAACAAATTCAAAGTGAAAGGCTGGAAAACAATACTCCAAGCAAACAACACCCAAAAAAAGCAGGTGTAGCAATACTCATATCTAATAATGCTGACTACAAGACAGAAAAAGTACTCAGAGACCAAAATGGTCATTTCATAATGATTAAGGGGAAGTTGAATCAAGAAGACATAACAATCCTTAATATATATGCACCAAACCAAGGAGCACCAAAATATAGAAGACAGCTACTTATTGACCTTAAAACAAAAACTGACAAAAATACAATCATACTTGGAGACCTCAATACACCGCTGACGGCTCTAGATCGGTCATCCAAACAGAGAATCAATAAAGATATAGTGGCCTTAAACGAAATACTAGAACACCTGGATATGATAGACATCTACAGGACACTTCATCCCAAAGTGACAGAGTACACATTTTTCTCTAGTGTACATGGAACATTCTCAAGAATTGACCATATGTTGGGCCACAAAGACAATATCAGCAAATTTAGAAAAATTGAAATTGTACCAAGCATATTTTCTTTTTTTTTTTTTTTTTTTTTTTTTTTCATTTTTCTGAAGCTGGAAACAGGGAGAGACAGTCAGACAGACTCCCGCATGCGCCCGACCGGGATCCACCCGGCACGCCCACCATGGGGCGATGCTCTGCCCACCAGGGAGCGATGCTCTGCCCATCCTGGGCGTCGCCATGTCGCGACCAGAGCCACTCTAGTGCCTGAGGCAGAGGCCACAGAGCCATCCCCAGCGCCCGGGCCATCTTTGCTCCAATGGAGCCTTGGCTGCGGGAGGGGAAGAGAGAGACAGAGAGGAAGGCATGGCGGAGGGGTGGAGAAGCAAATGGGCGCTTCTCCTGTGTGCCCTGGCCGGGAATCGAACCCGGGTCCTCCGCACACTAGGCCGACGCTCTACCACTGAGCCAACCAGCCAGGGCCCAAGCATATTTTCTGATCATAAAGCCTTGAAACTAGAATTCAACTGCAAAAAAGAGGGGGAAAACCCACAAAAATGTGGAAACTAAACAACATACTTCTAAAAAATGAATGGGTCAAAGAAGAAATAAGCGCAGAGATCAAAAGATATATACAGACAAATGAAAATGAAAATACGACATATCAGAATCTCTGGGATGCAGCAAAAGCAGTAATAAGAGGAAAGTTCATATCACTTCAGGCCTATATGAACAAACAAGAGAGAGCCCAAGTAAACCACTTAACTTCACACTTTAAGGAACTAGAAAAAGAAGAACAAAGACAACCCAAAACCAGCCGAAGGAAGGAGATAATAAAAATCAGAGCAGAAATAAATGAAATAGAGAACAGAAAAACTATAGAAAAAATCAATAAAACAAGGAGCTGGTTCTTTGAAAAGATCAACAAAATTGACAAACCCTTGGCAAGACTCACCAAGGAAAAAAGGCACAGGACTCAAATAAATAAAATCCAAAATGAAAGAGGAGAGATAACCACAGACATCATAGATATACAAAGAATTATTGTAGAATACTATGAAAAACTATATGCCACCAAATACAACAATCTAGAAGAAATGGATAAATTCCTAGAACAATACAACCTTCCTAGACTGAGTCATGAAGAAGCAGAAAGCCTAAACAGACCAATCAGCAGGGAGGAAATAGAAAAAACTATTAAAAACCTCCCCAAAAATAAAAGTCCAGGCCCAGACGGTTATACTAGTGAATTCTATCAAACATTCAAAGAAGACTTGGTTCCTATTCTACTTAAAGTCTTCCAAAAAATTGAAGAAGCAATACTTCCAAACACATTTTATGAGGCCAACATAACCCTCATACCAAAACCTGGCAAGGATGGCACAAAGAAAGAAAACTACAGACCAATATCTCTAATGAATACAGATGCTAAAATACTAAACAAAATACTGGCAAACCGAATACAACAACATATTAAAAAAATAATACATCATGATCAAGTGGGATTCATCCCAGAATCTCAAGGATGGTTCAACATACGCAAAACGGTTAACGTAATACACCATATCAACAAAACAAAGAACAAAAACCACATGATCTTATCAATAGATGCAGAAAAGGCTTTTGATAAAATACAACACAATTTTATGTTTAAGACTCTCAACAAAATGGGTATAGAAGGAAAATATCTCAACATGATAAAGGCCATATATGATAAACCATCAGCCAACATCATATTAAACGGCATAAAACTGAGGACTTTCTACCTTAAATCAGGAACAAGACAGGGTTGTCCACTCTCTCCACTCTTATTTAACGTGGTGCTAGAAGTTCTGGCCAGAGCAATCAGACAAGACAAAGAAATAAAAGGCATCCATATCGGAAAAGAAGAAGTAAAGGTATCACTTTTTGCTGATGATATGATCCTATACATCGAAAACCCGAAGGACTCCACAAAAAGATTATTAGAAACAATAAACCAATACAGTAAGGTCGCAGGATACAAAATTAACATACAAAAGTCCATAGCCTTTCTATATGCCAACAATGAAATATTAGAAAACGAACTCAAAAAAATAATCCCCTTCACGATTGCAACAAAAAAAATAAAATACCTAGGAATAAACATAACAAAGAATGTAAAGGACCATATAATGAAAATTACAAAGCATTGTTAAGGGAAATCGAAAAAGATACAATGAGATGGAAAAATATTCCTTGTTCTTGGATAGGAAAAATAAATATAATCAAAATGGCCATATTACCCAAAGCAATATACAAATTTAATGCAATTCCCATCAAAATCCCTATGAGATTTTTTAAAGAAATGGAACAAAAAATCATCAGATTTATATGGAACTATAAAAAACCCCGAATAGCCAAAACAATCCTAAGGAAAAAGAATGAAGCTGGGGGCATTACAATACCTGACTTTAAACTGTATTATAGGGCCACGATAATCAAAGCAGCATGGTATTGGCAGAAAAATAGACACTCAGACCAATGGAATAGAATAGAAAGCCCAGAAGTAAAACCACATATATATGGTCAAATAATCTTTGATAAAGGGGCCAACAACACACAATGGAGAAAAGAAAGCCTCTTCAACAAATGGTGTTGGGAAAACTGGAAAGCCACATGCAAAAGAATGAAACTCGACTACAGCCTGTCCCCGTGTACTAAAATTAATTCAAAATGGATCAAAGACCTAAATATAAGACCTGAAACAATAAAGTACATAGAAGAAGACATAGGTACTAAAATCATGGACCTGGGTTTTAAAGAACATTTTATGAACTTGACTCCAATGGCAAGAGAAGTGAAGGCAAAGATAAATGAATGGGACTACATCAGAATAAAAAGTTTTTGCTCAGCAAGAGAAACTGATATAAAAATAAACAGACAGCCAACTAAATGGGAAATGATATTTTCAAACAACAGCTCAGATAAGGGCCTAATATCCAAAATATACAAAGAACTCATAAAACTCAACAACAAACAAACAAACAATCCCATAAAAAAATGGGAAGAGGACATGAACAGACACTTCTCCCAGGAAGAGATACAAATGGCCAACAGATATATGAAAAGATGCTCAGCTTCATTAGTTATTAGAGAAATGCGAATCAAAACTACAATGAGATACCACCTCACCCCTGTTAGATTAGCTATTATCAACAAGACGGGTAATAGCAAATGTTGGAGAGGCTGTGGAGAAAAAGGAACCCTCATTCACTGTTGGTGGGACTGTAAAGTAGTACAACCATTATGGAGGAAAGTATGGTGGTTCCTCAAAAAACTGAAAATAGAACTACCTTATGACCCAGCAATCCCTCTACTGGGTATATACCCCAAAACCTCAGAAACATTGATACGTGAAGACACATGTAGCCCCATGTTCATTGCAGCACTGTTCACAGTGGCCAAGACATGGAAACAACCAAAAAGCCCTTCAATAGAAGACTGGATAAAGAAGATGTGGCACATATACACTATGGAATACTATTCAGCCATAAGAAATGATGACATCAGATCATTTACAGCAAAATGGTGGGATCTTGATAACATTATAAGGAGTGAAATAAGTAAATCAGAAAAAAACAAGAACTACATGATTCCATACATTGGTGGAACATAAAAATGAGACTAAGAGACATGGACAAGAGTGTGGTGGTTACCAGGGGTGGGGGGAGGGAGGACATGGGAGGGAGGGAGGGAGAGAGTTAGGGGGAGGGGGAGGGGCACAGAGAACTAGATAGAGGGTGGCGGAGGACAATCTGACTTTGGGCGAGGGGTACGCAACATAATTTAATGACAAAATAACCTAGACATGTTTTCTTTGAATATATGTACCCTGATTTATTAATGTCATCCCATTACCATTAATAAAAATTTATTTAAAAAAAAATACAAAAAGAAAAATAAATAAATAATAAAATTAAATTAAATTAAGTGAGAAGCAGGGAGGTAGAGAGACAGACTCCCGCATGTGCCCTGACCAAGATCCATCCAGTAAGCTCCCTACTGGGCAATGCTCTGTCCATCTGGGGCTGCTGCTCTGTTGCTAGGGAACAAAGCTTTTTTAGTGCCTGAGGCGATGCCATGAAGCCATCCTCAGTACCGGGGGCCAACTTGCTTGAACCATTTGAGCCGAGGCTGCAGGAGGGGAAGAGAGAGAGAGAGAGAGAGAGAAGAAGAAAAAGAAGAAGAAGAAGAAGAAGAAGAAGAAGAAGAAGAAGAAGAAGAAGGAGGAGGGGAGGGGGAGGGGGAGGGGGGGGGAGGGGGGGGAAAAGAAGATAGTCACCTCTCCTGTGTGTTCTGACCGGGACTCGAAGCCAGGACTTTCACACGGCAGGCCGACGCTCTACCCCTGAGCCAACTGGCCAGGGCTCGTCTAATCTTAATAACCTCCTAAAGGCTCTATCTCCAAATTCAGTTGCATTGGTTGTTAGGCTTCAATATATGGATTGTGGGGGGAGCACAGTTTAGTCCATAAGAAACTGATAAGGCAGGAGGTGAGTAGAGACCAGATCAGATCGTGAAGGGCCATGGGCACATGGCTGGGAGCATGCATCTTCACCCACCCAGCCCCAAGGTTGCCTGGGAATTGGCTCCAGGGAGACTCCTCCTCTGTCCTTTAGTTTCCAGACAGGACTAAGCACTGAGCAGAGCTCAAGGTACATTTCTCAACGTTGCCCAGGTCGCAAAGACACCTGGGAAGAGTACATGCAAATTAGATATAAATGATCTGCTTACTTAGGCTTCCTTCTTTGGTCAGCTGCCCGGGGCTTTTGCAAAAAGAGTCTAAGCCTGAACAGAACAATCCCTTAATTCCTTCTTTCAAGAAATTTGACTGTTCTAGGCCCTGGTGCCCCTGCAGAGTTCATGCTCTGGGCCTGCACTGTCCAGTATGGTAGCCACTGGCACAGCTGGCTCTTAAGCACTTATAATGTTGCTGCTACTCCAAACTGAGATGCGCTGAAGAATAATATACACACCAGATTTCAAAGACTCAATATAAAATATCTCAATAATTTTTACATTGGCCCTGACTAGGTGCTCCAGGGATGCAGGTTTGATCCCCTGTTGAGGCACATGCAAGAATTAACCAATGAATGCATATATAAAGAGAACAACAAATCAATCTCTCTCTCTCTCTTTCTTCTTCTTCTTCTTCTTCTTCTTCTTCTTCTTCTTCTTCTTCTTCTTCTTCTTCTTCTCCTCCTCCTCCTCCTCCTCCTCCTCCTCCTCCTCTCTAAAATCAATTGATAAGCCTGACCTGTGGTGGTGCAAGGGATAAAGTGTCAATCTGGAATGCTGAGGTCACCAGTTCAAAACCCTGGGCTTGCCCAGTCAAGGCACTTATAGTAAGCAAGGTGCTGCTTCCTGTCCCCTCCCCATCCTTCCTCTCTTTCCCTCTCCTCTCTCTAAAATCAATAAATAAATCTTTAAAAAATAAAACAGCCCTGGCCAGATGGCTCAGTTGGTTACAGCGTCACCCCAAAGCGCAGAGGTTGCCGGTTCAGTCCCCAGTGAAGGCAGATACAGGAAGAGATTGATGTTTTTGTCTCTTTCTCTCTCCCTTTCTCTCTCTCTAAAAATCAATAAAATAAACATTTAAAAGTAAGTAAACTAAATTTTTTTAAAATTTACATTGAATAAGTGCTGATATGATAATATTTTTGATATATTGGATTAAATAAAAGATATATTATTAAAATTAATCCATCTATTTCTTTTTACTTTTTTTAAATGTGACTCCTAGAAAATTTGAAATTATACATGTAAGGTATTTTTCCCCGCCAAGGAAGAAGGAAGGGGCCACAAAGTGTGGAATAATAAAAGGCTTTATTGAGTATAGAGCGCATCCTGCCTGATGAGGTTCCCTGGTCCCGGGGACACAGAGGCCAGGGAAGTCACATGGGGTGACCCGTGTGAGAGATATTTAAAGGGCCTCTAGGTTGGTCAAGCTAATATGATGTGGTGAAATCTCACTGGCTGGCAGACGGTCGCTTTTTTCCAAAGGGCTCCTGGGAAGTTTCTTTTGGCTCGCTTGGCTGTGGGTGGTCCTAGCCAAAGTTCCCGGGTCTGGGTTCCCCACGTGACCTTCCCCCATTGCCCACCACCATACATTCTGATATTTTTGTGTTAATTAGGGGCGCTGCTTATTCGTTTGGCTATTTCCTGCTGATTAGGGGCGTCGTGGGGAGGAGGAGATCAGAAGGTGGTGGTTTTGAGGGGTGTCAGGAGGAGCATCTGTTTGGCCGTGACTGGAGAAACTTCGCAGATGCGGTCCTGTAAGGATTTTTTTTTTAAAAGAGTAATAGGGGGATCTGCTGCCTTTTGGTGAGCTGGAGATGGGTGGGTCCAGTGGTTCCAAACTGCCAGCGATTCTGCATGAGGGCAAGCTTGAGGCAAGAGACATGGTTAGAAATAGGGGTAGCATTGATTATGGGGGAGTCCTTGGTATTGAGGAATGATAGGAGTAAGTGGGAAGATGCTGTCAGCTGGATAGTGGTTCCGAGACTGTGTAGAATGTCTCGACCCAGAAGGGGTATAGGACAGGATGGCATAACTAAGAAGGAGTGCAAAGAGAGGATACCGTCCAAACTGCATGTCAGGGGTGGCGTGCGAAGGGGAAATGGGGTCCTATCTATTCCCATAACCGAGACCTGTGAGGGAACTAGAGGTCCAGAGTGTGATGGCAAAACAGAGAAGGCAGCTCCCATGTCCACAAGAAATGAGATGGACTTACCCGTTTTTGCAGCATTACCCTGGGTTTGGTGAGAATGATGGGGGGTCTCCGAGTCCAGGCTATGTTAGTCATCCATGAGGTCTAGGAGTTCGAATGATGGGCCCATCTGGCTAGCTTGGCCTTCCCATTCGGGCAGCTTGTTGAGGCACTGAGGAAAAGCCTGTTGCCCAAAGGGGCAATTGCTCCACCAGTGACCAGGCTGCTTGCAGTCAGGGCAAGGCTTAGTGGGTGGCATCGGGCAGAGGTCCTGCCAGGACCAGTGACTCTGCTTGCCACCTTTAAAGCAAGCTCCTGGTGGGATTCCTCTTTGTGGCTTGGACTTGGGTCAGGCACTTCTGTGCCTTGCCCCCATTGCTCTGGCAGCCTCGGAGTTGCCATGAGAGCCGGGGTTTGGAGCGTTACCTTCTGCTGCATGTGGGCCTGGCAAACAGCCTTGGCCTGTTTCTACTAATTGGGACCGTTAAAAACTTTAAATGCCATGTTCACAGGTCTTGGATAGGGGTTTGGGGGTTAAGAATAAGAGGAGGGGAGTTTGTGGGGAGCCTGGCACCCAGATTCTGCCAGAAATGCTGGAGCTAGAGGCAGGACAGGGCCAGAACTTCCTGCAAGAAAATTGGGGTTGGGCATCCTGCAAACCAGTGTAAGGGCCAATGCCAGGCTGAGAATGGCCTGATGAAGGAGGGGCTTAAGAACACAGTGGAGAAGGGAAGGGCCCCTGGCTGGCTGGGGAAGGGAAAGAGAGACTGGTATTTGCAGGTGAATGAGAAACAGGATTCTAAAAAAAAAAAAAGAAAGAAAGAAAAAGGCCTTGGCTGGTTGGCTCAGCGGTAGAGCATCGGCCTAGCGTGCGGAGGACCCAGGTTCGATTCCTGGCCAGGGCACACAGGAGAAGTGCCCATTTGCTTCTCCACCCCTCCGCCGTGCCTTCCTCTCTGTCTCTCTCTTCCCCTCCCGCAGCCAAGGCTCCATTGGAGCAAAGATGGCCCGGGCGCTGGGGATGGCTCTGTGGCCTCTGCCTCGGGCGCTAGAGTGGCTCTGGTCGCAACATGGTGACGCTCAGGATGGGCAGAGCATCGCCCCCTGGTGGGCAGAGCATTGCCCCATGGTGGGCATGCTGGGTGGACCCCAGTCGGGCGCATGCGGGAGTCTGTCTGACTGTCTCTCCCTGTTTCCAGCTTCAGAAAAATGCAAAAAAAAAAAAAAAAAAAAAAAGCAAAAAAAAAAAAAAAGAAACAGGATTCTGTGAAGGCTCTTGGAGGGAAGAGATCCGAGCAAAAGAGGTCTGCAGAGGGACCAGAGAGGGGTCCTGAGAGAGGGGTGCCCCCGGGGTTCAGGCGGAAGGGGGAGAGAGTTGGGGGTCAGTGGAGAAGGAAAGATTAGGAGTGGAGGTTTTAGGTGAGGTTTCTCTGGCCAGAAAAAGGGCCTGCATGATAGAACAGGTGGCACAGAGATTTAGGACGGGAGCACAAATAACT
Source organism: Saccopteryx bilineata (assembly GCF_036850765.1). Classification (NCBI taxonomy): domain Eukaryota; kingdom Metazoa; phylum Chordata; class Mammalia; order Chiroptera; family Emballonuridae; genus Saccopteryx; species Saccopteryx bilineata. The sequence continues at coordinate 46,196,501 of NC_089498.1, forward strand.
AGAAGCCCTGAATGTAAGGAATCTCCAACCAGTTCCCAGCTTTTTTGGCAACAGTTAAATTGGTGAGTGTGTTAAAACCGAAAGTCCCTTCAGGAGGCTACCTGGTTCGATTTTCCAGCGAGTTCTGTGGCCTGGCCACAGCGGAGATGAAGAACAGTTTCTTCTTCTTTAGGGAGGGAGAGATTTTGGATAAGGCAACTCCAGGAGTGTTTTTGGATTAGGTTCAGATTCCTGTGCCCCCACAGCCGCCCTCAGTCCTCAGAGTGGTCAGAGTTGAGCATTGGTGTCCCGCAGCTCAAGTTCCAGCCACCGGACAGATAAGGTAAAGTGTATGTGCTCGGGACATCTCCATGGGCACACACACACTCAGAATGGAAAGACGTCCCTGACACAGCTGTGGTTTCAGACAGGGGGTCTCTGTGGAAAGAACTGAGGGGAGGCTGGAGGCAGGGGACTTACCATACCGTGTGCCAAAGTGGGTGGAAGGTCAGAGGTCCTGGTTCTTTCTTAGAGCGGAAGGGGAGAGGAGCAGTCCTTGCAGACTTCTGACTCCTCCTGGGTTTTCGGCACCAAAATGTAAGGTATTTTTCCCCACCGAGGAAGAAGGAAGGGGCCAGAGCCATGAAGTGTGGAATAATAAAAGGCTTTATTGAGTATAGAGCGCATCCTGCCTGACGAGGTTCCTTGGTCCCGGAGACACAGAGGCCAGGGAAGTCACATGGGGTGACCCATGTGAGAGATATTTAAAGGGTCTCTAGGATGGTCAAGCTAATATGATGTGGTGAAATCTCACTGGCTGGCAGACGGTCGCTTTTTCCCAAAGGGCTCCTGGGAAGTTTCTTTTGGCGCGCTTGGCTGTGGGTGGTCCTAGCCAAAGTTCCCGGGTCTGGGGTCCCCACATGGCCATCCCCCATTGCCCACCACCCTACAGTACATGCAACTCACCTCTGTGGCTCACATTCTATTTCTCTTGGATTGTGCTGCTCCAGAGGCTCCACCCAGAGACCATGTCTGATCAAGCTCACTACAGTGCATGTAACCAGGGGGCACCTTAACTTTGACCACCACCCAATGAAGATTAAGGGATTTGGAGCAAATGCCTCTAGCTGATGATATCTGTTCTAAATGATCTGCAAAAACGGGAATAAGTGGGAAAAGGAGGGGAAAAAAAAGAGATGAGAACAACACACAGTGGGGGAGACTGGACAGGGCACAAAAAGTATGCTGATGCCTGACAGACCATTGCCAACTTGCTCCCTGTGGGAGGCAGAATACTGGTCCCCCAAAGATGTACACATCTAATCTCAGGAGCCTGTCAATATAATATCTTATGTGGCAAAAAGGAGTTTGAAGATGTGGTTAAATTAAAGATTTTGAGATGAGGAGGTTATCCAAGTGGACCCAATGTAATCGCAAAGGTCCTTACAAATGAAAGAGGGAGCAGGAGAATCAGAGAAGATGTGATGACAGAAGCAGAGGTTCGAATGATACCATTGCTGGTTTTGAAGATGGAGAGGGAGCCACAAGTCAAGGAACACATGCAGCCTCTACAAGCTGGAAAAAGCAAGTGAATGGATTTTTTTCCTAGAGCCTCCAGGAGAAACCAGCCCTGCAAAACCTTGATTTTAGCCCAGTGTGATTCATTTCAGATTTCTGCCCTCCCAAATTATTAAGATAATTAATTTGTATTATTGTAAACACTAAGTATGTGGTCATATTTTACAGCAGCAACAGGAAACTAATACACTCCCTTGCCTGCTGGATATTTCTTTGAGTCACATTCCTCATGAGCTGAGAGAACCAGTTCCCTCTAAGATGTAGTGGGAAAAGCCCTGGATTGAGTCTTCAATCTTCCCTGTAGGTCTTTGGACAAGTTCCTTTTCCTCTCTATAAAGTTGGGGGCAAGGAGATTGAAAATCTGTGCAGAGTAGTCTGCACTGGACTTCAGCATAGATGTTATTACTAAAATTAGGACAAAGCAAATGCCAAAGAACTGGATAGTACAACATGCTGAGTCATTTACACAAATCATCTCATTTAATTTAAGAACAGCCTCATGAGCTAGATAACTATTATTATCCCATTTAAAAAAAAATTTTTTTTTTGTATTTTTCTGAAGCTGGAAACGGGGAGGCAGTTAGACTCCCGCATGCGCCCGACCGGGATCCACCCGGCACGCCCACCAGGGGGCAATGCTCTGCCCATCCAGGGCATCGCTTTGTCGCGACCAGAACCACTCTAGCGCCTAGGGCAGAGGCCAAGGAGCCATCCCCAGCGCCCGGGCCATCTTTTGCTCCAATGGAGCCTCGGCTGCGGGAGGGGAAGAGAGAGACAGAGAGGAAGGAGAGGGGGAGGGGTGGAGAAGCAGATGGGTGCCTCTCCTGTGTGCCCTGGCCGGGAATCGAACCTGGGACTTCCGCATGCCAGGCCGACGCTCTACCACTGAGCCAACCGGCCAGGGCCAATTATCCCATTTTTAAACCCCTCCCATCATCTCAAGTTCCCTCACCTCCATCATTTCCTGTGTTCCTGTGTTTTTTTTTTGGCTCTACCCAGGCCTTCTCTCCCTCCATCCTTCCCAAACTCTTCCACTGTGACCCCTGTAAACTTTTCATTGAACATTCCCTTGGTAAATCCTGAGGACTTATAAGGACTCCTGGTGGTCACCTGGGCTCAAAAAAAAAAGAGGGCACAATCTCACTTCCATTTCTGTACAGTAGCCTCTTACACAAACTGCATTTCACAGAGAAGCTCTGCACTAATCTGCCTGATTGTGTACTGCTAAACCGCCAGCCTGCACTATATTCCTAGCCTCTGAGCTGGTCCTTATAAAGGAGTTCTTGGAGTCCTATTACAACCAATAAGACTGAGGCATTCCTCATCCAATCAGAGCTGTGCTTATCTGACCAATCAGAGCAGCTCTATTCTGTCCAATCAGGGACCAGGGGTGGTGACTTATCTTTATATAAGCCAGGCGCCCTCTGGCTAGGGAACATACTTTTCACCAAAGACACAAAACTGTTTCCCCAACTGATATGGATGGAGCCAAAACACTGAAGACATCAGGACAGAGCTGGCACTTGCACAGCAGAGGGAAGCAGAATGGAGGAGACAATCTAGCTGAAGAGAGGCCTGGCCCCAACACTGGCTGGCCTTGGGTCAGGTCAGCCTCATGGCCATGTGGTTTTCACATCAGCTGCATTGTAGCACTATTGAACTGTGTCATCTACAGCAGTGCTATTTTCATAGCCATGCTGTATTACTCTCCAGCTGTTTACACTAAAGTTTCCTCTTCACCACACGCCAAATTGACAGTTCCTTTTGGTGTTTGCATTCCAACAATCACTGGCTGACACCTCCAACTCTTACCTTAACTAAAGGCAGTTTCTTCTCTGAAGATCATTGCCACAACCCTAACTAAAGGTTCTTCATTTCCTTCACTTGCCAAACAGCTCAAGGTCTAAAGGAAGAGAGAAAGAGAGGTAATGTGTCTACTATGTCCAACCCTGGGTCAGCTGTGCTCTGTTTCACTTCTTTACTCGTGGGCCCAGGGTCTTCATTCATGGAGCATCCTCAGAAATATTGTCAATCTCCTGGCAGAGAGAAAAGACACATGGACAGCCATGAGCTGGCTTTTGATGCTTCCACTCATGTCTCGCTTATGTTCACATTTTATTGGCTAAATCAAGCCGCATGGGGGGTTCCAAGATGGCCACAGAGTAGGCAGATGCTCCAACTCCCACTTCTCAGAACCAAGGTGGATTACAACTTAAATCTGAGTACACTCATCATGAAAGACCAACTTTGGACTAAATTAAGATGATTCTACAGCCAAGGACCACTGAAGAACCCACACTGAGACTGGTAGGAAAGGTGGAGATATGGAAAGGGCTGCCCTGCTACTGGGAGCAAATGGCAGCCGGGAGGGATTCTCCTGATGGGAGGACTGTTGACTGAGTTGTGGGTCCTCATCCCCAAAACCGGAATCCCAGCCTAGAGCCCTGGAGCCTGGAAGGGACTTATGGACTATATTTGGCTGAGAAAAGAGCCTAGACACTATTTGAGAGAAGGAGGCAGGACTCTAAGACCCAGTCTCCATATTAAAGGGACTGCATGGAGAGCCTCTCTCACAGCCACTTTCCTGGAGAGCCAGGAACAGAGAGAGCAGGAAGGACTGGAGTACCAGGGGAGAGAGTGGTCTCAGAGGCACAGGGGGTGACACTTTGAGGGATGGACACCCTAACTCCTGGGCTGAGTCACTCCCCAAATCTAAAGTAAACATTTTTCCTGGGAACAGCATCACCAGCAAAGAAAAGAAATTCCCTGTCCACAGGAGGCTCCCCTGCCCTACATAAAACAAAGGCACTTAGAGGCAGGCAGCACGTTAGGGACACAAATAGGGAGTGCAGAGGTCTAAGCTACCTCACCCCCACACTGCTGAGTGCTCGCCTGGTGCAAGCTGGCAGGAGGCGGCAGGGTGCAGCTGCCAAAGCCAGGCTGATTTGAGCAAGCACACACAAGCTGCCTGTGGAGGCAGGAACTGCCACTGTTGCTGCAGTGGTCTGGGCTCACACACAGTCCTGCTCCCTGAGTGGGCCCACGCTTGGCAGGGGCAGAGGCCCAAGCATCAGTGGAGGGGGTATGTGCGAGCGTGCATGAACCCACCAGTGAGGGTGGAAGTCGCTGCAGCCGCTGCTGGGGTCAGGCCAGCATGCAAACCTGCCTGTGGTGCGGGCACACACTCAGTGGCAGCAGAAGCTGGGCAACCTCGGAGGTGCGCCCCCCCTCCAATGGCTGCTGAGGTATGAGCAGATACGCAGACCTCCGGCAATGCTGATGAGCCCTCCACAGCAGCAGAGGCCAAGACAGCCCCAGAGGTGGTTCCAGCAGGTGTGCACAGCACCACCCGTGGGGGTGAAAGTCAGAGCAGATGCTGCAGAGGCCCAGCCTCCCGAGCGAAGGTGCCCATGGCACAGGCTGGCCCTCAGAGGCAGTGGAGGCTGGGGTGGCCACAGAAGCAGTCCAAACAGGCATGCGTGGGCACACATGAGCCTGACTGGGGCGGCAGCAGCCACAGAGGCAGGCTGGCGCCAGCAGCCCCTGAGCCCAAAGGCCCCAGACAGCAACAGTGGTGGTGGCCCGGTAGACAGACCACACAATGGGAGCACAGGGGCCATATCCACTGGACCCTTGTAACTACACCCTACTGAGTGCTGAAAAGAAGAAAAAAACAAAATAAAATATCTGGATAGAATGACACCTGAGGCTAAGGAGTAGGCCACATCTAATACCATACCTAGTCACTGAATTACAGTACTGAACCCAACAAGTAGCCAGCAATAAGAGGCAACAGAAAGCAGATTTTAGGGGAACTTGAACTTTTAAAGGAACTTCCCCCAGGCCAAGAGTAGATAAAAGCAAGCCTAGGAGTGCAACTGATATTTACAATGGCACCTAGACCCAGCAGAGGCAGCTACAAGACCTGGATAGCGTGTAGCTCCCAAAAGGTGGATAAGACCCAGTCAGAGGCAGTGACCCCCACTGATCTGCACCAGGCCCAAGACATGGAGGTCCAGGACAGGCACATTCAGCAGCCAGATACAGAAAGCACCAGTTCAGGACCTAACAACCCTTGTTAGAGTGGAAGCTTAATGAAGGACTCCTCACACTGGACCTAGCTAAGACATAGAAAACTCTAACACAAACAGCAAAAAGAACAGTGATAGCAGATAAGTAGCCCACAGCGGATTACAAACAACAGCTGATGCCAACCCAAGAAGACCTAGAAATAACAGAACTGAAAATTGGAGGCAGACAACATCAACCCTAGACTTAGCTAGCTCTACAAACAACACACCCAAACGAGGAGGGTATACACAGACAAATGGGAAGACAGAGAAGTGCAATCCAAATGAATCAATAAGAGAAACCCCCAGAAAATAAACTGAGTGAGATGGAAATAAGCAAACTACCAGATGCAGAGTTTAAAATAATGATTATTAGAATGCTGAAAGATCTTAGAACAACAATGGATGGACACAATGAGCACATAAATAAAGAGATAACAAGCATCAAAAAGGACATTGAAATAATAAAAAAGAACCAGTCAGAAATGACAAATATAATATCAGAAATGAAAACTACACTAGAAGCAATTAAAAGCAGACTGGATGAAGCAGAGGATCAAATTAGCGATTTAGAAGACAAGATAAACAAAAACATGAAAGCAGAGCAGCAAAAAGAAAAAAGGCTGAAAAAATCTGAGGAAACTTTAAGAGAGCTCTGTGACAACCTAAAGAGAAACAACATTCACATCATAGTGGTTCCTGAAGAAGAGAAAGAACAAGGAATAGAGACCTTGTTCAATGAAATCTTAGCTGAAAACTTCCCTAAATTGATGTAGGAAAAAGTCACACAACTTCAAGAAGCACAGAGAATTCCATTAAAGAGAAACCCAAAGAAATCTACACCAAGACACATCATAATTAAAATATCAAAGCTAAGAGATAAAGAGAAAATATTAAAAGCTGCTAGAGAAAAAGGCTATCACCTACAAAGGAGCCCCCATAGGATGACATCCGACTTCTCAACAGAAACACTTGAGGCCAGAAGGGAATAGCAAGAAATATTCAAAGTAATGCAGAACAAGAGCCTACAACCAAGACTTCTTTATCCAGCAAGGCTGTTGTTTAAAATTGAAGGAGAGGCCCTGGCCGGTTGGCTCAGTGGTAGAGCATCAGCCTGGCATGCGGAAGTCCCGGGTTCAATTCCCAGCCAGGGCACACAGGAGAAGCGCCCATCTGCTTCTCCACCCCTCTCCCTCTCATTCCTCTTTGTCTCTCTCTTCCCCTCCCGCAGCCAAGGCTCCATTGGAGCAGAGATGGCCCGGGTGCTGAGGATGGCTCCATGGCCTCTGCCTCAGGCGCTAGAGTGGCTCTGGTCGCTACAGAGCAATGCCTCGAATGGGCAAAGCATCGCCCCCTGGTGGGCGTGCCAGGTGGATCCCAGTCGGGCGCATGCAGGAGTCTGTCTGACTGCCTCCCTATTTCCAGCTTCAGAAAAATACAAAAAAAAAAATTAAAATTGAAGGAGAAATAAAAAGCTTCCCAGACAGAAAAAAAACCTCAAGGAATTCATTACAACCAAACCAATGCTGCAAGAAATGTTAAAGGGCCTGCTGTAAACAGAACAAAGGGGGAAAAGAATATAGTTAAAGAGGAATGTAGCTTTAAAGAATAAAATGGCAATAAACAACTACATATCAATAATAACCTTAAAAGTAAATGGATTAAATTATCCAATCAAAAGACATAGGGTAGCTGCGTGGATAAGAAAACAGGACTCATACATATGCTGTTTACAAGAGACACACCTCAAACCAAAAGATACACAAAGACTGAAGGTAAAAGGTTGGAAAAAATATTTCATGCAAATGGAAATGAAAAAAAAGCTGGGGTAGCAATACTTATATCATACAAAATGGACTTTAAAACAAAGAATATAGTAAGAGATAAAGAAGGTCACTACATAATGATAAAGGGAGCAATCCAACAGGAAGATATAACCATTATAAATATCTATGCACCTAATATAGGAGCATCTAAATATATAAAGCAGACTTTGATGGATATAAAGGGCAAGATCAACAGCAATACTATAATAGTAGGGAATTTCAATACCCCACTAACATCACTAGATAGATCCTCAAGAAAGAAAATTAACAAAGAAACGACAGACTTAAAGGACACACTAGATCAACTGGATTTAACAAATATCTTCAGAACCTTTCACCCTAAAGCAGCAGAATATACATTCTTTTCAAGTGCTCATGGTACATTCTCTAGGATAGACCACATGTTAGGGCACAAAAGGGGTCTCAACAAATTTAAGAAGATTGAAATCATATCAAGCATCTTCTCTGATCACAATAGCATGAAACTAGAAATCAACCACAACAGAAAATCTGTAAAATACTAAAACATATGGAAACTAAATAGCATGTTATTAAATAATGAATGGGTTAACAATGAGATCAAAGAAGAAATAAAAAAAAATTCCTAGAAACAAATGATAATGAGTATACAACAACTCAAAATTTATGGGACCCCTGGCCAGTTGGCTCAGCGGTAAAGCATCGGCCTGGCGTGCAGGAGTCCCGGGTTCGATTCCCAGCCAGGGCACACAGGAGAAGCGCCCATCTGCTTCTCCACCCCTCCCCCTCTCCTTCCTCTCTGTCTCTCTCTTCCCCTCCCGCAGCCGAGGCTCTATTAGAGCAAAGTTTGCCTGGGCGCTGAGGATGGCTCTGTGGCCTCTGCCTCAGGCGCTTGAATGGCTCTGGATGCAACAGAGCGACATTCCAGATGGGCAGAGCATCACCCCCTGGTGGGCATGCCGGGTGGATCCTGTTTGGGCGCATGCGGGAGTCTGTCTCACTGCCTCCCCGTTTCCAGCTTCGGAAAAATGGAGGAAAAAAAATTTATGGGATACAGCAAAAGCAATAATGAGAAGGAAGTTCATAGCACTACAGACATACCTTAAGAAGCTAGAAAAAGCTCAAATAAACAACTTAACCCTGCATCTAAAAGAACTAGAAAAAGAACAGCAAGTAGAGCCAAGAGGTAGTAGAAGGAAGAAAATAATAAAGATCAGAGCAGAAATAAATGACATAGAGGCTAAAGAAACAATACAGAGGATCTATGAAACCAGAGCTGGTTCTTTGAAAGGGTAAACAAGATCGATGAACCTTTAGCCAAACTCACCAAGAAAAAAAGAGAGAGGACTCAAATAAATAAAATTAGAATTGAGAGTGGAGAAATAACAACTGACACAACAGAAATACAAAATATTGTAAGAAAATACTATGAAGAAAATACTGTATGCCAAAAAATTAGACAACCGCTTGACCAGGCGGTGGCGCAGTGGATGGAGCGTTGGACTGGAATGCGGAAGGACCAAGGTTCGAGACCCGGGGGTTGCCAGCTTGAGCACGGGCTCATCTGGCTTGAGCAAAAAGTTCACTAGCATGGACCCAAGGTCACTGGCTTGAGCGGGGGGGTCACTCGGTCTGCTGAAGGCCCGCGGTCAAGGCACATATGAGAAGGCAATCAATGAACAACTATGGTGTCGCAATGAGAAACTGATGATTGGTGCTTCTTGTCTCTCTCCGTTCCTGTCTGTCTGTCCCTATCTGTCCCTCTCTTTGACTCTCTCTCTGTCCCTGTAAAAAACTAAAACTAAAATAAAAATTAAAAAAAAAAGAAAGAAAATATTTTTTTTTAAAAATTAGACAACCTAGATGAAATGGACAAATTCCTTAAAACATATAATCTTTCAAAAATCAATCTGGAAGAATAAGAAAACCTAAACAGATCAATTACAACAAATGAGATCGAAACGGTTATCAAAAAACTCCCAACAAACAAAAGCCCTGGGCAAGATGGCTTCACGGTGAATTCTACCAAATATTCAAAAAGAACTAACTCCTATCCTTCTCAAGCTGTTTCAAAAAATTCAAGAGGAAGGAAGACTTCCAAGCTCCTTTTATGAGGCAAACATAATTCTGACTCCAAAACCAGGCAAAAACAACACAAAGAAAGAAAATTATAGGCCAATATCCCTGATGAATTTAGATGCTAAAATCCTCAACAAAATATTAGCAAACCAGATCCAGCAATACATGAAAAAAATCATACATCATGACCAAGTGGGATTTATTCTGGGGAGGCAAGAATGGTACAATATTCGCAAATCAATCAATGTGATTCATCACATAAACAACAGGAAGGAGAAAAACCACATGATAATTCCAATAGATGCAGAAAAAGCATTTGATAAAATCCAGCACCCATTTATGATCAAAACTCTCAGCAAAGTGGGAATACAGGGAACATACCTCAACATGATAAAGGCTATCTATGACAAACCCACAGCCAACATCATAATTAATGGGCAAGGCCTGACCAGGCAGTGGCACAGTGGATAGAGCATCAGACTGGGATGCAGAGGACCTGGGTTCGAGACCCCGAGGTCGCCAGCTTGAGCATGGTCTCATAGGGTTTGAGCAAGGCTCACCAGCTTGAGCCCAAGGTCACTGGCTCAAGCAAGGGGTCACTCGGTCTGCTGTAGCCCCCTGGTCAAGGCACATATGAGAAATCAATCAATGAACAACTAAGGAACAGCAACGAAGAATTGATGTTTCTCATCTCTCTCCCTTCCTGTCTGTCTGTCCCTCTCTCTGACTCTCTCTGTCTCTGCCACAAAAATAAAAATAAAAATAAATCAATGGGCAAAAATTAAAAGCAATCCTCTTAAGATCAGGAACAAGGCAGGGGTGCCCCCTTTCACCACTCTTATTCAGCATAGTTCTAGAAGTCCTAGCCACAGCAATCACTTAGCACCCTAATGCTGTTTCCCATGGACAGACCTTCTAGAATTACATGCAGACCCTCTTCTAGCTCTTCACAATCTTCCTGTCCCATTAGAGCCTGAGTTCTATGTCATTCAGGCATCAGACATCCCGACTTCCCTGCACAGTGGGACACTCCTGCTTAACAGCAGGGCTGGCGGCCTCTTCAAGACTACCCCTGAGGCAGCTATGAGGATTCTACTTATCAGTACCGAGACCAACTGCCACCAGAGGAAAGACACAACCGACACACAAGTTACACTGCTCACAAAAATTAGGGGATATTTCATCACTTCATATTCATTTTGAAATATCCCCTAATTTTTGTGAGCTATATAGTTGCAAGAATCACACAGGCAGTTTATTACTCATAAATCCTTTTGGCGTGCCTGGGTACAGCTTAAGGGGGCCCCATCGGCGTGCTCCTCTCGGCTGTCCTTGGTCAGAGCGGGGTCGAGACAGTCCACGTTCAACTGTTGGCGTCTAGGCGACTTCCACAGCAGGGGAGCTCCTTAGCTTTAGCACCTTGTTCTGGCCTATACCTTCTAACAGCTGTCAACCTACAGGGTTATCACCTCAAACCACCATTTTGGGAGTTCCTCACAGGAAGCCCTTTTTATGTTAATCTATTGAAATGTTACATCAAGCCACTTTTAAGGTGTTGCTAGGGAAGCTTCTTGTTTATGTTAACCTACAGAGTTATCACATCAAGCCACTTCTTATCTATATATAACTTCACACACACACTAACTGGGCCCTGCGCGAAAGGCGTAGTCTGCCTATCATATCTGTACACACTAGATTAGTTCCTATCACATGGCAGAGCCTTAGTCACTTGCCTAAATGGCTTTTAATATTATATCCTAACATTTCTATATATCTTCCATATTTTCCTATATTTCTATATATTTAATTACTAAACATTATATTACTGTAACACTTCCTAAAACCTGAGAGTCACACTTAGTTCTTCCCTGTTTCTGACTCCATATCAGGGCCTTTTAAGAGCTTCTAAATACATCAGTTTTCTCAGTCCCCACAAAAGCCACCATTATCTCTAGCCTGAACTACTCTTGCAGCAGACTTCCAAACATGATCTACCCAGCAACCCGGTAGATCAAATCACACTACTAAATCCTTCTGCAGTTTCCTAGAAAGCTCTTCCCGACAGACTTCTGCTTGCAGCCTCAGGCCCTGCCACTCACTGGTGAGCCACTGGGCTTCTTCAGTGTCTTCAACTGACACTTCAATTATTTAGCATGGTTCTGTTTGCCTGGAACTCTCTCTCTCACCCTCCTCCTATCAGGTTTCAACTTCCTCACTGAGGCTTCCAGATCTGGTTCGTTCTTTCCGTGTATCTGCTTCTGCAGTGCCCCCTACTGCCCCTTCTGAACACTCAACATCCCCTGTCTGCACATGCTCATTGTCTCTCCTGCCTGCCCAGAGTTGGAGATGCTTGAAGGGAGCTGTCCCCTCAACTGCTAGGACCCCCCAATACAGTGATCCTGCTCGGTAAATATTTTTTTCAATGAGAGAATGAATTTGTCATACATAAAGGGTGGCAGAAAGAATGAATAAAGGTTAATAGATATAATTACCTGTGATTGAATTAGCCTCCTGACTTTTAATCAATAGAGGCAGAAGAGGGCCGGGACACTTGTGCCACCTCTGAATCAGTTAGTCCTAAAATCATCAAATTTTATTCCCTTCCTGCATTTCTCTATTTCCAGACCTCACAAAATGCCTTCCTCACCCACACCTATTGAAAGAAATCGGGTTTTGTGCCTGAAAGAGTACTTCTTTCCTCTTCTCTCTCCTTAACTCCTGCTGTTCTCACCTCTCCAGTCCTCCTCCTCAGCACATCCCACAGGTTCTCTAAACTAAGTCAGCTGGAAAAGATCGGAGCATCACCAAGCTGTTGCCTGTCCTCAGATTCATTCTTGAGCAGAAGGATTTGCACGACAGCCTGAAAAGAGAAACATAACGATGCATGCCTGGGATACAGCCTAGGCCTGGGCTGTTAAGTCTGTCTGCCGAACAGGCTGTGCTGTAAGTGTGATGTGAACAGCTTTGGAAATACCCCCATGTGAAATCATAGTTCCTCCCTCTAGGCTAAAATGGAGTCTGAAATTATAGCATTGGAGATAGAGTTAGTCGCTAGGACTGCAGTAACAAAGTACCTCAGACTGAGTGGCTTAAGCAACAACAGAAACTTACTTTCTCACAGTTCTGGAGGTGAGACACCCAAGATCAAGGTGCAGGCAGGTTTGGCTGTTGGGGTCTCCCTCCTTGGCTTGCAAACAACTTGCCTTCTTGCCTCTGTGCACATACATCCCAGGTGTCTCGTGTTCAAATTTCTTCTTCTAAGAAGGATACTGATCAGATTGATTGGGGCCCACCCTCACGGCCTCATTTTAACTTAGTCACATCTTTAAAGACTCTATCTCCAAATATAGTCATTTTGAGGTACTGAGGGCTAGAGTGTCCACATATGAATTAGGGTGTGGGAGTAGAGGGAAATACTTTCAGTCCATAACAAGGGCATTCCTTGGTTTTAGGATTTACCAATCCATTGGGGTTCTCTGAATAAGGGCAGTAACTATTGGATGAATGAGTAAATGAATTTGTTGTCCATGAAGGCAAGGGACAGGATATAATTAATTTAAAAATTAATGGCCCTGGCCGGTTGGCTCAGTGGTAGAGCGTCGGCCTGGTGTGTGGGGGACCCAGGTTCGATTCCCGGCCAGGGCACATAGGAGAAGCGCCCATTTGCTTCTCCACCCCCCCCCCCTCCTTCCTCTCTGTCTCTCTCTTCCCCTCCCGCAGCCAAGGCTCCATTGGAGCAAAGATGGCCCGGGTGCTGGGGATGGCTCCTTGGCCTCTGCCCCAAGCGCTAGAGTGGCTCTGGTCGCAGCAGAGCGACGCCCTGGAGGGGCAGAGCATCGCCCCCTGGTGGGCAGAGCGTCGCCCCTGGTGAGCATGCCGGGTGGATCCCGGTCGGGCGCATGCGGGAGTCTGTCTGACTGTCTCTCCCTGTTTCCAGCTTCAGAAAAATACAAAAAAAAAAAAAATTAATTAGTATGGCTTTGGCTGTGTTGCTCAGTGGATAGAGCATCATAGTCTTTAGCAGACAGAATTCAACATAAGGGATTAGTTAAGTTGGTTAAGTCAGTGCTGAGATAACCAAATGGGAATGTATATGAACCAAGATAATAATGCAGAAATCAGCTTTTATCCCCTAGGACTGGGGCAACAAAGCAATGAGTTTGAAGATGCTGAATCTAGAAGGTGAAAGGATACTCCTCTAGAACCAAGACTCAGACCTCTGACAAGGGAGCATTAGACAGCTGGTACTGGTATGTCAGAAGCAAAAAGTGAGACTGAAGAGTATGGAAAAAACAGGATTCAACTGCTGCTGTCAGTGGGAAGAACCATCGTGGGGATGTAGACAGGACTAGAGAGCAAAACAGGAAGAAACGCATACTTTCTTCTTCTAACTTTTTTGTCTCTTTTCTGTGCTCCCTCTTGGCAGAATCTAATAGGGAGCCAGCTGGCAAAGGAGAAATGTAATCCGTATATTCCCAGCCTCAGCGCCACGAAGCCCAGTATAATTGGATGGGATTTAAAAAACAATGAATTAGTAACCCACACAGTCCATCCACACTTTTAACTACTCAGCATCCATATTTACCTTTCTACACATAGTTGACCTTCCATTTAACAACCATACAATGTCATGTTTCACCTAACCTTGAACAAAAAAGTTCTCATCTGCTGCCCAAAGAGGGGAGATACTGAATTCCTCCAGTCATTCTACTCAACCCTATTTCACTTTCTCTATTACAATATTAATATTTTCCTTTTGCTTCTTACTTTTGGACAGAGTCTCCTCCCAACACATCCATTTCCCCCCTCTATACTGCTCACAAAAATTAGGGGATATTTTATAGCTTCCTATTTATTTTGAAATATCCCCTAATTTTTGTGAGCAGTATATATTGAGAGTATTACACTTAGTTTCTCTTATTTTAGTGATTACATTAACAATGTTATGAGTATTTAACCAAATCCTTTTCATTTGTAAGCTCTTCAAGATTGTAGTTTTTTAATACCAAAATTTGACATTACTGCTATATTTTTAAAGAGATTTTATTTGTTGATTTTAGAGAGAGAAGAGAGAGAGAGAGAGAGAGAGAGAGAGAGAGGCATGGGAGAGGAGCAGGAAGCATCAACTCGTAGTAGTTGCTTCTCATATATGCAAGTCCTGGGTTTCAAAGCAGCGATCTCAGCGTTCCAGTTCTATGCCCCATTCATTGCACCACCACAGGTCAGGCTATTGCTGTATTTTTTTTTTTTTTTAATTTCTTCTGAAGCTGGAAACGGGGAGAGACTGCCAGACAGACTCCCGCATGCGCCCGACCGGGATTCACCCGGCACACCCACCAGGGGGCGATGCTCTGCCCCTCCGGGGCGTCGCTCTGCCGCGACCAGAGCCACTCTAGCGCCTGGGGCAGAGGCCAAGGAGCCATCCCCAGCGCCCGGGCCATCTTTGCTCCAATGGAGCCCCGGCTGCGGGAGGGGAAGAGAGAGACAGAGAGGAAGGAGGGGGGGTGGAGAAGCAAATGGGCGCCTCTCCCATGTGCCCTGGCCGGGAATCGAACCTGGGTCCCCCGCACGCCAGGCCGACGCTCTACCGCTGAGCCAACCGGCCAGGGCCTATTGCTGTATTTTTGATAGAGTAAATATATGTTTACCTTTCACTTTGGTCTCCTTTTTTCACATTGATTGGGGGGGGGGGGGGGGAGAAGCATCAGTTCGTTTTACACTTCAGTTGTTCCATTTAGTTGTGTACTAATCGGTTTCCTGTTGTATGTGCCCTGACCAGGGATCAGCTGCAACCTCTGGTGCGTTGAGATAACACTCTGCCCACTGAGGCTCCCAGCCAGGGCTGTTTTCCTATTTCTTTTTTCATCATTACATTTTATGTTTCATACCTTCATTCTAGGATTATCTTCCTTCCTCCTGAAGTCTTTTAGAAGTTCTTTGGGAGAGGTTACCTTGGTCATTGGTTCCTAGTTTTTGGTGTATCTAAACAATAAGTTTATTTTTGCTCTTGAAAGATAGTTCTGTGCTTACAATTCTGTTGTGACAGTTATTTTATGTCAGCACTCTCGACACTTCGGGTATTTCATTCCACTGTCTTCTGGCTACTATTATTCCATTGCCATTGAAAAATAAGAAATAACCCTTCTGGCTGTAGTCGTGATCTTCCCTGTAGTGTGCTGAGGTTTACTCCATGTCTCATGTGGATCTATTTTTAAATATCATGCATGGGATTCCTTGGATTTCCTGAATTTGAGGAAGGGTCTCATTTCTGAAAAATTCTCAGATATCTCTTCAAATATGCTTCTCTCCCTTTTATTATCTTTTTTTTTTTTTTAACATAAATTAGCCGTGGCCAATGGCTCAGTAGATAGAGTGTTGTCCTGGCAAGTGAAGGTTGGGGGTTCAATCCTCTTTCAGGGCACCTATGAGAAGTGATCAATGAGTGCACACCTAAATGGAACAACGAGTTGATGCCTCTCTCTCTCTCTCTCTCTCTCTCTCTCTTCTTTCTCCCCTTCCTCCCTCACTCTCCCCTCTCCCTTCTTCCCTTGTCTCTCTTTCTTTCTCTCTCTCTCTCTCTCTCAAAATCAATGGAAAAAACTTTAAAAGTCCATAAATTAAATGTATGTTGGACCTTTCCACTCTATTCCATATTTCTTTTTCTTTTCTTTTCTTTTCTTTATTTTTAGGTGAGAGGAGGAGAGATAGTCAGTGGTGAGATCCAGCCGATTTACACCAGTTCAGAAGAACCGATACCTAATTTTATGTTGAGTTCAGCGAACTGGTTGTTAAAATAGCACTAGTAATCAGGGTTCTCTCTAAGGAGGGTGCCTGGGCAGCCGTCCAATGTGGAAATCACAAATTTACATTCCTTACTCTTTTTTAACGTTCATCTGTGCAACAGCATATTCGAAGAGTCTGCAGTAATGTTCATCCATAAGTAAAAGAATAGGCTCCTACTCCTACAGTGAAAAATGGTTAAGGATAAATCACACAGCCGATGATGCTCGGATGAAAGCGAAGAAAATTGCAAGTGAGTATGCCAATCAGAAGCAATATGGAAATTTCTTAAATAACAGTTTTTGGTCAGGTATTATTTAATATTTTTATTAATATTTTAAAAATCTTATAACAATCTAGTTCTGTATACCTCTTTTATTGTTCTTATTTAAGTATTAAGTGCATGAAATAATAAACTACCTTTTGTTATATTGTTCTTTTATACTTAAAACCAGAGGCAGATTAAGGTCATTTGAGGCCCCGGGTGCAGGAGAAAATATTGGGCCCCTTAAAGAAAAGAAAGAGACAGGGAAAATAAAAATACATCTTAACCATCTTTTTAAATAAGTAATAATATTATGTACTATTAATGTTAAAATTGCACATATGAAACCAAACTTGGTGTCACTAGAAAAAAGTGTAAAGTTGGGGTTTTGCAGGATCCTTCAGAAGTCGGGGCCCAGGGCATATGCCTGTTGCGCCCATTAAATCCACCCCTGCTTAAAACATTTATTAGGGGCAGAGAACCGGTTGTTAAAGTATTTGAATCCCACCTCTGGAGATAGTGAGGCAGAATCCCACATGTGCCCCAACCAGGATACACCCAGCAACCGATCCACTCAGCAGAGCTAATGATTAAATTTTTTTAAATTTTATGTATTTATTTATTTTTTACAGAGACAGAGAGTGAGCCAAAGAGAGGGATAGACAGGGACAGACAGACAGTAACAGAGAGAGATGAGAAGCATCAATCATTAGTTTTTCATTGTGCGTTGCAACACCTTAGTTGTTCATTGATTGCTTTCTCACATGTGCCCTGACCGCAGGCCTTCAGCAGGCTGAGCAACCCCCTGCTGGAGCCAGCGACCTTGGGTCCAAGCTGGTGAGCCTCACTCAAACCAGATGAGCCCGCACTCAAGCTGGCGACCTCGGGGTCTCGAACCTGGGTCTTTCCGCATCCCAGTCCGACGCTCCATCCACTGCGCCACCACCAGGTCAGGCAAAGAGCTAATGCTTATACCAAGCTATTTTTAGCACCTGAGGCTGTTGCACTTTGAGGGAGCTAATCTCAGCACCAGGGCCATGCTCAAACCAGTGGAGCCTCTGGCTGTGGGAGGAGAAGAGGGAGTGGGAGGGGGGAAACCGATGGTCTGTTCTCTTGTGTGAGAACACAGAGAACAGACTGGGACTCCAACCCGAACATCCATATGCCAGGCCAACACTCTATCCACTGAGCCACCAGTCAGGGACTATTCATATTTCTTAACCCATTGTTTGTAATTTCTCTCCTTTTTTTTCTCCCTGTGCTGTACTTTGTGTAACTTCTTTAAATAAATGTGTTTTCTAGTTTCTTCTTCTTTCAGCTGTGATGTAATTAATTTGTCCAATAGGTTTTAACTTTCTCACTTCTATAATTTCTAGTTTTGTTGTTGTTGGTTTTGAGAGAGAGAAAGAGAGAGAGAAAAAAAAACACATTGATTTGTTGCTCCACTTATTTATGCATTCATTGGCTGATTCTTTTTTTTAAATTTATTTATTCATTTTTAGAGAGGAGAAGGAGAGACAGAGAGAGAGAGAGAGAGACAGAGAGAGAAAAGGGGGGGAGGAGCTGGAAGCATCAACTCCCATATGTGCCTTGACCAGGCAAGCCCAGGGTTTCAAACCGGCGACCTCAGCATTTCCAGGTCGACGCTTTATCCACTGCACCACCACAGGTCAGGCCAATTTGGCTGATTCTTATGTGTCCTCTGACTGGAGATTGAACCCACAACCTTGGTACATTGGGATGATGTTCAAACCATCTGATTTATCCAGCCAGGGCTTGTAACTTATAGCATTTCTTGTTGAAATATTTCTCACCAATCTTGATAGTGTGTTTTTCCTCCACTAGTTTTTAAATTCCATCTTTAATTTCTTTAAAATTTTAATATATCTAGTCTATATTCTGTACCATATAATTTCAATATTTATACCATTTGTGAGTCTAATACTGAGGTTTATTGCTTCTGCTTTTGTGGTTTGTAGAATTCATGTTCCTTGGAATTTTGCCTGTGGAAATCTTTTAAAGCCTGAGTTTAAAAAGCATTTTTCTAGATAGAGTTAGTGTTTGCTTATGCCATGGACCTGTGAGAATAGCTGACTTGGGATCACTCTAAAATTTTGCCTGGCGGTCTTTCAGTCTACACTGATAGTACAAATTTGGTTCCAAACCTAAAGGAATGTGGGCTTACCTTTAGGAATTTGCAGGGGAAACTTTCCCTCACTTTACTCATTATAGAGGCAGAGACAAACTTAGATTCCTATTGTCTTTTTCAGAATGAGGGGCTTTTTTATTTCTTTTGTATTTTCCTGAAGTGAGAAGTGGGAGGCAGAGAGACAGACTTCCGCATGCGCCAGACCGAGATCCACCCGGCATGCCCACCAGGGGGCGATGCTCTGCCCATCTGGGGTGTTGCTCTGTTGCAACAGAGTCATTCTAGCGCCTGAGGCGGAGGTCATGGAGCCATCCTCAGCACCCAGGCCAACTTTGCTTCAGTGGAACCTCGGCTGCAGGAGGGGAAGAGAGTGACAAAGAGAAAGTAGAGGGGAAAGGGTAGAGAAGCAAATGGGAGCTTCTCCTGTGTGCCCTGGCCAGGAATCAAACCTGGGACTTTCGCCACCGGGCTGACGCTCTACCATTGAACTAGCCTGCCAGGGCAGGGGCTTTTTTAAAAAAAGTTCTAAGGGTTGGCATTCAGGATCTGGAATTTTATATATAGGTCTTTGATCTTTCCTTTCATTCTGCTTGAGCCCCAAGATTCTTCTTCTATGAAAATGGCCTATTAACACGAGGCTTAATACAGATAACCCTGGAAGAGTAATGAATATATAGCTCTCTTCACATCTGGGTTCATGCTTTCTTGATTTCGGTCTGTAAGATATATTTAAAAGTCCTGGTTGGTTGGCTCAGTGGATAGAGCATCGGCCCAGCATATGGACATCCTGGGTTCAATTCCCAGTCAGAGCACACAAGAGAAGCAACCATCTGCTTCTCTCCCCGTTCCTCTCCCCCCTCTCTCCCTCTTCAATTCCCGCAGCCAGTAGCTTGATTGGTTTGAGCATGAGCCTCAGGTGCTAAAAGTAGCTCGAATTTGAGTATTGGCCCCAAACAGGGTTGCCAGGTGGACCTTTGTCATGGTGCACGTGGGAGTCTGTCTCACTATATCCCTTCCTCTCACTTGAAAAAAAGAAAAGAATATACTTAAAGAGTGAAACAACCACCTGACCTGTGGTGGCGCAGTGGATAAAGCGTTGACCTGGAAATGCTGAGGTCGCCGGTTCGAAACCCTGGGCTTGCCTGGTCAAGGCACATATGGGAGTTGATGGTTCCAGCTCCTACCCCCTGTCTCTCTCTCCCTTCTCTCTCTCTCTGTCTCTCTCTCTCCTCTCTAAAATGAATAAATAAAATAAAAATTAAAAAAAGAGTGAAACAACCGAGAGGAAAAACCTGGGTGTCTGGGCCCCTGGTCCTCCTCTGCAGTTCTTCCTTAAATTAGAGGGCTAATTTACATGTAATTAATTATACCCCCCCTTTTTTTTAAGCCAGGGGAGGAGAGTTAGTGAGACAGGCTCCATATGTGTCCTGACTGGGATCCACCTGGCAATCCATGCCTGGGGCTGATGCTCGAATCAACTGAGCTGTTCTCAGCTCCCTGGGTCTACGCTCAAACAAATAGAGCCACTGGCTGTGGGAGGGGAAGAGGGAGATATGGGGAAGAGGGAGTGGAAGAGAAGCAGATGGTCGCTTCTCATGTGTGCCCTGACCAGGAAATCAAACTGGGGATGTCCATATGCCAGGTTGACATACTATCCACTAAGCCAACCGGCCAGGGCCGTGTCTGTCTTTAAATGGCTGTCTTCTTAGAAGGGCGTCAGCCATGTTGGATTAGGGGCCCACCCTACTCCAGAATGACCTCATCTAAATTTAACTACTTAACATCTGCAACAATTTTATTTCCAAATAAGATCACATTCTAGAGTACTGGGGGATAGGATTTCAACATAGTGTTGAGGGAGAGAACTCAATTCAACCTATAACACCTAGTAGAAAAATTTAGACTATCTTTATGACTTCAGAGTGAATAAAGATTCTTAAACACAGAAAACATAAACCATATAGTAAAAATGAGATGAATTTCACTATATTCTTCTTCTTCTTCTTCTTCTTCTTCTTCTTTTTTTTTTACAGAGATAGGGATAGACAGGGACGGAGAGATGAGAAGCATCAATCATTAGTTTTTCATTCCTTAATTGTTCATTGATTGCCTTCTCATACGTGCCTTGACCGCGGACCTTCAGCAGACTAAGTAACCCTTTGCTCGAGCCAGCGACCTTGGGCTCAAGCTGGTGAGCTTTTGCTCAAACCAGATGATCACTCGCTCAACCTGCGACCTCGGGGTCTCAAACCTGGGTTTTCTGCATCCCAGTCCAATGCCGCTCTATCCACTGCGCCACTGCCTGGTCAGGTGAATTTCACTATATTAAAATTAAAGATTTCTCCCAAAGACGTGATTGAGAAAGTTAACTAATGAGTGACGAACTGGAAGAAGATGTTTTCAGCTTCAAAAAAGTGATTCCGGCCCTGGCCGGTTGGCTCAGTGGTAGAGCGTCGGCCTGGCGTGCAGAAGTCCCGGGTTCGATTCCCGGCCAGGGCACACAGGGAAGCGCCCATCTGCTTCTCCACCCCTCCCCCTCTCCTTCCTCTCTGTCTCTCTCTTCCCCTCCCGCAGCCGAGGCTCCATTGGAGCAAAGATGGCCCAGGCGCTGGGGATGGCTCTGTGGCCTCTGCCTCAGGCGCTGGCCTCTGCCTCAGGTGATGGAGCGACCCCCCGGAGGGGCAGAGCATCGCTCCCTGGTGGGCAGAGCGTCGCCCCCTGGTGGGCGTGCCTGGTGGATCCCGGTCGGGCGCAGGCGGGAGTCTGTCTGACTGTCTCTCCCCGTTAACAGCTTCAGAAAAAAAAAAAGTGATTCCACACATAGGTGGGACACAAAATTGAAACTAATGGACATAGATAAGAGTGCAGTGGTTACCAGAGGGAGGGAAAGGGAGGAGAGAGAGGGAGTGGAGGGAGGGAGGGGCATAAAGAGAAACAAATATAAGGTGATAAAGGATGATTTGACTTTGGGTGATGGGTATACAACATAATCGACTGTCCAAATGTGTGATGTTTTCTCTAAATCTATGTACTCTAGTTGACTAATGTCACTCTGTTAAATTTAATTCTCAATAAAAATTTTTTAAAAAGTGATCAATATCCAAAATATACAACAAAATTCTACAAATATTTAAGAAGTGGAAAACCAATAGAAAAAATAATGGGCAAGCCTATCAGGGGTCTCCAAACTTTTTACACAGGGGGCCAGTTCACTGTCCCTCAGACCATTGATGGGCTGCCAAGTACAGTGGTCCTCTCACTGACCACCAATGAAAGAGGTGCCCCTTCCAGAAGTGCAGTGGGGGCTGGATAAATGGCCTCAGGGGGCCGCATTGTGGCCCGCGGGCCATAGGTTGGGGACGCCTGCTGGATAGCTCCTTTGGTTAAAAGCATTGTCCTGTAGTGCAGAAGTTGCCAGTTCGATTCCTGGTCAGGGCACGTACAGGAACAGATTGATGTTCCTGTCTCTCCTGTCTTTTCTGTCTCTCCTCTCTCTCCCTCCCCCCCCTTTCTTCCACTCTCACTAAAATCAATCAATAAATTTTTTTTAATGGGCAAAAGCTATGACTAGGCAATTAACATGAAAGAAAATCTAAATCACTAACAAGTCTGAAGAGATGCTCAACCTCATCATAATAAGTTAGGAAATTACATGTTAGTTTAAATCCATCAGAGTGGCCAAAAGTAGAAGGTCAGAGAGGAATTTATTAATGAAATTATTAGAATTAATGAAGACATGTAGAATTTGGAACTATCATGCACCTCCATTGGTATAATACAGTGTATATCCTATGATCCAGTAATCTTAATCATAGGTATGTAATCCAGAAAAACTCCTGCACAAGTCCTAAAGAATACAAGTACAAGGTTGATGGGTGAAGTATTGTTTGTAGTAGCAAAAAATTCAAGGCAATGATGGTTTTTTACCAGTAGGTGAATAATTAAGGATGATGAATTAACAAATTGAAGTGCTATGCAGCAATCAGAAACAATGACCTAGATGTATAAAAAACAATGTGAAATGGTCTTAAAACAATATTGAGCAAAAGAAAGTAAAATAGAAATTTACTTAATACCATGTTTTATATATGTATATGTAACATATACATATACAAAACACATATAATACATATATGTAAGTGTGCAGACAAGGATGATTCCATCTTAAAACTAGTCTTCAATCTTGATGCCTAAATGACCCCAGACCCTGCACCCCATCAGGGAATATACACAAGAACTCTGTGCTCTGCCTTGGGAGTGAGATGCCCTTGACTGCTGTCTCTTAACCAGATCTGGCTCCAGAGCCTCTTGGCATGCGGCAGTCCCCACCCCGTAGACTAAACACACATTCCTTTCCCAGCACATGGACTCACTGCTTTAACTATGAAACACAGAATTAGGGTTGTGGAAGGTGCAGAGGATAGCCATGTGGGCTTGCTGCTATCCAAGACACACCTCATAGGTATGTTCCTTAATAAACTCTTCATGTAATGATGGAGTTGTCAGCCTCTTTCCTCAGGTCCCCAGCCTGGGGAATTTTACATAACACATAGGGATATAGATATGTCTATATTCCTATACATCTTCTAGAAATATAAACATATAGGCATGTTTAAGTTAGAGCCTGACCTGTGGTGGCACAGTGTATAAAGTATTCAACCCAGAATGTGCAGGTCACTGGTTTAAAACCCTGGGCTTGTAGTCAAGACACATATGGGAAGCAACCACTATGAGTTGATGCTTCTTGCTCCTCCCCACCCCCGTTCTCTCTCTCTCTTTAAATATAAATAAATAAATAAGCACATTAGAAAGTGTGTCAATGAGATGGAGGAAGAAATAGAAATGGGAATGGAGATATGAGAAAAAATAACATAAGAGAAGAGCTTTACACAACTATTGTTAATAGTGTGTCAAGGATGAGACAGTATGGAAACATCAAAACTCAGAAAAGGAAAAGAAAAGAAGAATGAACGAATGAGAAAAGAAATACATGTTAAGAAAAAGAAGCATCAAAAGCAAAATTCAGCCTGACAGGCAGTGGTACAGTGGATAGAGCATCAAACTGAGAGGCAGAGGACCCTGGTTTGAAACCCTGAGGTCCCTGGCTTGAGCACAGGCTCATCTGGTTTGAATACAGTTCACCAGCTTGAACCCCAGGTCGCTGGCTTGAGTAGGGGGTCACTCGGTTTGCTGTAGCCTCCCCGGTTAAGGCACATATGAGAAAGTAATCAATGAACAACTAAGGTGCTGGAGTGAAGAACTGATGCTTCTCTTCTCTCCCTTCCTGTCTGTCAGTCCCTATCTGTCCCTTTTCCTGTCTTTGTGACACACACACAAAAAAAGAATAGCTCTAAAAAAAAAAAAGCAAAAATCATTAGGAGAAACACAAATAGTATTTTACACTGATAAAAGAAAAATTCACTGATATATTAATATCACAAACCCTTAAGCATCTCACAACATAACTTCAAAATATATAAAGGAAAAATTGATACAGCTGAAAGGATAAATGGATATATACTCACTCATAATGGGAGACTTCATTACACTTTCCAGAAGGCAACAAGTCAAACAGAAAAAAAAGTAAACAGGGGGGAAAAAAGCAGATAATAATTAGATAATAAATTTGTATCTTCACATTTCTGACCCAAATAACTAGAATGCACGTCCTTTAAAAACACATACAGAAAACAAAACCAAAAAAAAGCCATATACTAGTTCAAAAAGGAAAGCTCAACCAATTCCTAAGATTTCTATCATTCAGAATATGTTCAATGAATAAAAGAATCAACTACAAAAAAAAACAAGGAAACATTCATGTACCTAGATATTAAAAAATACATTTTTAAATAATTTAGGGCCTGACCAGGAGGTGGCGCAGTGGATAGAGCGTCGGACTGGGATGTGGATGACCCAGGTTCGAGACCCTGAGGTTGCCAGCTTGAGCACGAGCTCATCTGGTTTGAGCAAGGCTCACCAGCTTGAGCCCAAGGCCTGCTGAAGGCCCCCAGGTCAAGACACATATGAGAAAGCAATCAATGAACAAGCAATCAGCCAACAACTAAGATGCCGCAACGAAGAACTGATGCTTCTCATCTCTCTGCCCTCTGTCTGATTCTCTATGTCTCTGTAAAAAAATTTTTTTAAAAAAGGAAAGCCAAAGGAAATATAACTAGATACAAGTGAGTCATAAGAAATAATATGTATAAAATTATGTCAATATATCTAAAATCCTAAATAAAATAGATGTTGTTCCAGGCATATGTCATTAAAGAGAATATCCCAAGAGAAAGTAATAAATCTAAATAAACCAGTAGCCACAAGGGAAGTTGAAATTGCGGTCAAAGACCTACCAAAAAAGGTACCATGGGTGGCAGATCTTACTGTCCAATTCTACTAAATGTTCAAAGAACAGATAACTCCAGTATATCACAAACCATCCCAGAATGCAGAAAAAAGGTAGATGGTTCCATAGAACAGGGTTAGCATTCCCTAATGTCAAAACTGGGTGCCGGAGAAAAATAGACACTCAGACCAATGGAACAGAATAGAAAACCCAGAAATAAAACTACATATATATAGTCAAATAATTTTTGATAAAGGGGCCAACAACACACAATGGAGAAAAGAAAGCCTCTTCAACAAATGGTGCTGGGAAAACTGGAAAGCCACATGTAAAAGAATGAAACTGGACTACAGTTTGTCCCCCTGTACTAAAATTAACTCAAAATGGATCAAAGATCTAAACATAAGACCTGAAACAATAAAGTACATAGAAGAAGACATAGGTACTAAACTCATGGACCTGGGTTTTGTTGTTGTTGTTGTTTGTATTTTTCTGAAGCTGGAAACGGGGATAGACAGTCAGACAGACTCCCGCATGCGCCCAACTGGGATCCACCCGGCACGCCCACCAGGGGGCGATGCTCTGCCCCTCCGGGGCGTCGCTCTGCCATGACCAGAGCCACTCTAGCGGCTGGGGCAGAGGCCAAGGAGCCGTCCCCAGCGCCCGGGCCATCTTTTGCTCCAATGGAGCCTTGCTGCGGGAGGGGAAGAGAGAGACAGAGAGGAAGGAGAGGGGGAGGGGTGGAGAAGCAGATGGGCGCCTCTCCTGTGTGCCCTGGCCAGGAATCGAACCCGGGACTTCTGCACGCCAGGCCAACGCTCTACCACTGAGCAAACCGGCCAGGGCCTGGACCTGGGTTTTAAAGAGCATTTTATGAATTTGACTCCAAAGGCAAGAGAAGTGAAGGCAAAAATTAATGAATGGGACTACATCAGACTAAGAAGTTTTTGCTCAGCAAGAGAAACTGATAACAAAATAAACAGACAGCCAACTAAATGGGAAATGATATTTTCAAACAACTGCTCAGATAAGGGCCTAATATCCAAAATATACAAAGAACTCATAAAACTCAACAACAAACAAACAAACAATCCAATAAAAAAATGGGAAGAGGACATGAACAGACACTTCTCCCAGGAAGAAATACAAATGGCCAACAGATATATGAAAAGATGCTCATCTTCTTTAGTTATTAGAGAAATGCAAATCAAAACTGCAATGAGATACCACCTCACACCTGTTATTAATAGATTAGCTATTATTAACAAGACAGGTAATAGCAAATGTTGGAGAGGCTGTGGAGAAAAAGGAACCCTCATTCACTGTTGGTGGGAATGTAAAGTAGTACAACCATTATGGAAGAAAGTATGGTGGTTCCTCAAAAAACTGAAAATAGAACTACCTTATGACCCAGCAATCCCTCTACTGGGTATATACCCCAAAAACTCAGAAACACTGATATGTAAAGATACATGCAGCCCCATGTTCATTGCAGCATTGTTCACAGTGGCCAGGACATGGAAACAACCAAAAAGCCCATCAATAGATGACTGGATAAAGAAGATGTGGCACATATTCACTATGGAATACTACTCAGCCATAAGAAATGATGACATCGGATCATTTACAACAAAATGGTGGGATCTTGATAACATTATACTGAGTGAAATAAGTAAATCAGAAAAAACCAGGAACTGCATTATTCCATATGTAGGTGGGACATAAAAGTGAGACTAAGAGACATTGATAAGAGTGTGGTGGTTACGGGGGGAGGAGGAAGAGGGAGAGGGAAAGGGGGAGGGGGAGGGGCACAAAGAAAACTAGATAGAAGGTGACAGAGGACAGTCTGACTTTGGGTGATGGGTATGCAACATAATTGAACAACAAGATAACCTGGACATGTTTTCTTTGAATATATGTATCCTGATTTATTGATGTCACCCCATTAAAAAAATAAAATTATATAAAAAAAACAAAAACTGGGTGCCTGACCAGGCAGTGGCACAATGGGTAGAGCGTTGGACTGGGATGCAGACCCAGGTTCAAAACCCCGAGGTTGCTAGCTTGAGCGTGGACTCAGCTAGCTTGGGCAAGGGCTCACTAGATTGAGCATAGGACCATAGACATGACCCCACAGTTGCTGGCTTGAGCCCAAGGTCACTGGCTTGAGCAAGGGGTCACTCACTCTGCTGTAGCGCGCGCACACACACATACGGTCAAGGCACATATGAGAAAGCAATCAATGGACAACTAAAGAGCTGAAACAAAGAATTGATGTTTCTCATTTCTCTCCCTTCCTGTCTGTCTGTCCCTATCTGTCCCTCTCTCTGATTCTCTCTCTGTCTCTGTCAAAAACAAACACAAAAAACTGGGCAAGGATAGCACAGGGAAGAAAACCGTAGGCCAGTTCCATTCATGAAAACAAATGCAAATAAATCCTAAATAAAATATTATTCAATCAGCCTTGCCTGTGGTGGCCCAATGGATAGAACATTGACCCAAAATGTTGAGGTCACTGGTTTGAAGCCCCGGGCTTTCCTGGTTAAGGCACATACAAAAAGCAAGCAATGAACAACTAAAGTGAAGCAACTATGAGTTGATACTTCTCGCTACACTCTACTCCTCTCTCTGTAAAATCAATAAATGAAATCTTTAAAATATATACATTACTGCCTGACCTGTGGTGACACAGTGGATAAAGTGTTGACCTGGAATGCTGTGGTCACTGGTTCAAAACCCAGGGTTTGGCCCTGGCCGGTTGGCTCAGCAGTAGAGCGTCAGCCTGGCATGTGGAAGTCCCAGGTTCAAATTCCAGCCAAGGCACACAAGAAAAGCACCCATCTGCTTCTCCACCCTTCCTCCTCTCCTTTCTCTCTGTCTCTCTCTTCCCCTCCTGCAGCCAAGGCTCCACTGGAGCCAAGTTGGCCCAGGCGCTAGAATGGCTCTAATTGCAGCGGAGCAACGCCCCAAAGGGGCCAAGCATCATCCCCTGGTGGGCATTCCAGGTGGATTCCGGTCAGGCGCATGTGGGAGTCTGTCTGTCTGCCTCCCACTACTTCTCACTTCAGGGAAAAAAAAAAACAAAACAAAAAAACCCAAAAACCTAGGGCTTGCCCAGTCAAGGCACATAGGAGAAGTAACTACAAGTTGATGCTTTGCCCTCCTCCCATGCCACCCCCTGCCTTTCTCTCTCTCCTCTTCTAGCTAAAATCAATAAATAAAATAATATATAATTAAATTAAATCCAGTAATGGTGAAAGGGAAAAGGAAGATGGTTGAACATTAACAGATTAAGGCAAAAAACAAAATCTAATCACATCAATAAATGCAAAATAGGGGTCTCATTAAAGTCATCAACTGCTTAAAAAAAGAAAGAAAGAAAACCTCTTAGCAAATTAGGAATAGAATTTGATAAAGAATTTCTACTAGAGGCCCTGGCTGGTTTGCTCACTGGTTGAGCATCAGCCTGCCGTGTGCAAGTCTCAGGTTTGATTCCCGGCCAGGGCACACAGGAGAAGCGCCCATCTGCTTCTCCACCCTCCCCTTCTCCCTCTTCCCTCCCTTCCCTCCTGCAACCATGGATCTATTGGTTCAAGCAAGTTGGGCCCAGACCAGTGCTGAGGGTGACTCTGTGGCCTCCATATCAGGTGCTAAAATAGCTGTCGAGCAACAAAGCAGTGGCCCCAGATGGGCAGAGTGTTGCCCAGTAAGGGGCTTGCCAGGTGGATCCTGGTCGGCTGGAGCACATGCGGGAGTCTATCATTCTACTCCCCACCTCTCACTTAATTAAAATAATTTATTTATTTAAAAAACTTCTACTAGAAATCTACTGAACATATCACATTAAATGTTGAAACCTTAGGGTCATTCCTTTGAAAGTCTAGAATAGGGGTCCCCAAACTATGGCCCCCAGGCCACATGCGGCCCCTGAGGCCATTTATCTGGCCCCCGCCGCACTTCTGGAAGGGGCACCTCTTTCATTGGTGGTCAGTGGAAGGAGCATAGTTCCCATTGAAATACTGGTCAGTTTGTTGATTTAAATTTACTTGTTCTTTATGTTAAATATTGTATTTGTTCCCGTTTTTTTTTTTTTTACTTTAAAATAAGATATGGGCAGTGTGCATAGGTATTTGTTCATAGTTTTTTTATAGTCTGGCCCTCCAACAGTCTGAGGGACGGTGAACTGGGCCCCTGTGTAAAAAGTTTGGGGACCCCTGGTCTAGAACAAGACAAGATTGTTCATTATCACTACTATCATCCAGCAACTGTTGGAACTCATAGGCAAAGGGAGAGAAATGAGTTATAAAGATTGGAAAGACTAAACTGTCTTTTATTTTCTGACAGCAGGATTATCTAGCTAGAAAAGTATGTCAAGCTATTCTAGAACAAATAAGAGTGAGTTCAAGAAGGTAGCCAGGCCTGACCTGTGGTGGCGCAGTGGATAAAGCATCAACCTGGAAACTCTGAGGTTGCCGGTTCAAAACCCTGGCTTGCCTGGTCAAGGCACATATGGGAGTTGATGCTTCCTGCTCCTCCCCCTTCTCTCTCTCTCTCTCCCCCCCCCCCTAAAATGAATAAATAAAATAAAAAGTAAAAAAAAAAAAAAAAAAAGGAAGGTAGCCAGGTTCAAGATCAGCATTAAAAATACAACTGCAGGGCCCTTGCTGGTTGGTTCAGTGGATAGAACATCAGCCCAGCATGCAGACATCCCGGGTTTGATTTCCAGTCAGGGCACACATGAAGAGCAACCATCTGCTTCTCTTCCCCTCACTCTCTCCCCTCTTCCCCCTCTCCCCCTTCTCTCTCTTTCCTTCTCAAGGCCAGTGGCTGATTGGTTTAAGCGCTGGCCTTAGGCACTGAGGATAGCTTGGTTGATTGGAGCATCGGCCCCAGGTGGAGGTTACTGGGTAAATCCCAGTCTGGTCGCATGTGGAAGTCTGTCTCTCTACCTGCCCTCCTCTCACTAAAAAAAAAGAAAAACCACACAACCAGCAGTAACTGATTAGAAAAATGTATAATCCTAGCCATAAATAAATAAAAACAGTAAAGTCCCAGTGAGTGGACCACAGAAAGCATATACAAGCTATCCCAAGAGAAAATTATACCTATGTCAAAGGACAAAAGATTCAATACTACACCAATTTCATCCCATTCTTCCCCATTCCCACTGCAGGGCCCAACCAGGTTTAGCAAAGGCCAGGTCCCTTTCCTCACCCAAATCTAGGCATCTGCTCAGATACAACCTAGTCCGCTGCCTGCCTGCTTCTTTGACTTGACTCACCCCACAAGCAGCTGGTAAACAGAGTAAAGATGTCAGCATAACACAAGCATGTTGGTTAATATGCAGTTTTTCTCCAAGAAGTTAATGTTTTGAAGCAGTCAGAGGCCAGCTTTTTCACTGTTAAAGGGGCAACTTTAGTAATAAAAGATCTTAAGGGGAAAAGTTGCCTATCTATAGAAAATATCTTCCTTCATATCCACAGTGATTGATTTAGTGGCTTCACAGACCACAATGCTTGCTACAATATCACAGTATGTGGCAAAGCTGTGAATGCAGGTGAAGAACCTACAACATATTTCCCATATTAAAATAACAGATTAATGAAGGCTACACCTAGGATGAGACTTTTTAAATTTTGATGAAAATAGTCTTCATTAGAACTTAGTATCTCTAGACCAGTATCTCCAAGTTAATATCTCCAGACAAGCCCAGCCTTTAAAATTGCAAAGAAGGGACAAAGGGTGTTGTTGCTAAGTGCAAATGTCCATGGAAATTTGACTATGTTAATATTCCTGTGGGGCAGCTGTGTTAGGCTTGCTCGCTGGTTTACCGGATGCAAGCTCTTTGCCTGATTGGTGCGTGAGTGTATGGCTGCACCACAGTGTATGGCAGCATGTGTAAGGCCATGGGTGCTTGTGCTCAGGGGGGTGGCCGATGGCCGATTGCCGATGGCCGATTGCCTGCGCACCACTGTGAGGGGCCATTCTTGCTGTTTGTTTGTCTGAGAGGCGGTTTCCCCTGCCTGTGTGCTTCTCCGCCGTTGTGAGACTTTATTAAACAGAATGGCCCAACACTTTCCGGCTCTGCAGTTTCTCTACCTGTTGCAGGAAGTGACAGCCAATGGAGTATAAGACACTCAGACAACTTGTTAACAGAGGAAGGAGAATTTATAAGTAGCCAGTGGAGCACATGGGGTTAGTAGCACCAAAGCACAAGCTCCCTGAATTAGATTTTCTTACAGGTTATATACCTTTACAGCAGTGGTCCCCAACCCCCGGGCCGTGGGCGAGTACCGGTCTGTGGGCCATTTGGTACCGGTCCGCAGAGAAAGAACAAATAACTTACATTATTTCCGTTTTACTTATATTTAAGTCTGAACGATGTTTTATTTTTAAAAAATGACCAGATTCCCTCTGTTACATCCATCTAAGACTCACTCTTGACACTTGTCTGGGTCACGTGATATCCGTCCCACCCTAAAGGCCGGTCTGTGAAAATATTTTGTGACATTAAACCGGTCCATGGCCCAAAAAAGGTTGGAGACCACTGCTTTACAGTATCCAAGCAATGGGCACGTGATTCCTTTATTTAAGGTTTCCCGGGACTCAAGGAGAGGAGAGGAGGGGGAGTTTCAGTGTGGTCAGCAAGGGAGAAGGGGGTTCAAGATCACTGGTCATATAGGTACATACAGATCCTGCTTTTCTTGCTTTGTGTTGCAAGCGGCTCCAAGCAACCATTTAGAGAACTATGGGATGTAGTTAATTTATAACTGGCTGGTTCAGATATCCCTGCTGGCTCCTTTCCCCTGTATTCTTCTGGTTTCTCCGCTCTCCGAGCAGAAGGCTTGCTCCCTTCTTATACCGTCTGCCTGAATCCAATGTGAAACTGTCTGGCATCAGCCACTGGATCATTCTAATGATCCCATTAGAATCATTACTGTTTTGTATTGCTTTTTAAAAATTTTTTTACAGAGACAGAGAGAGAGTCCGAGAGAGGGATAGATAGGGACAGACAGACAGGAACGGAGACAGAGAGGTATGAGAAGCATCAATCATCAGTTTTTCATTGCGATACCTTAGTTGTTCATTGATTGCTTTCTCATATGTGCCTTGACCGCGGGCCTTCAGCAGATCGAGTGACCCCTTGCTCAAGCCAGCGACCTTGGGTCCAAGCTGGTGAGCTTTGCTCAAACCAGATGAACCTGTGCTCAAGCTGGCGACCTCGGGGTCTCGAACCAGGTCTTTCGCATCCCAGTCCAACACTCTATCCACTGCGCCACCGCCTGGTCGGACTGTAGTGCTCTTATTATAAAGTTGCATACATTTTGAGCAATTTGTCCCTAATTCTATTTTTCCCATTGTGGATGAAAAAGAGGTGCAATATAAAGCTAACCAAAAGTAACTTTATTGGGTGAACTGATTATAAATTCCTAAAAGGGGAGATCCTGGTGGGTAGTAGGCATATAAGTTCTTTAGTAAAAGGTTATATTTGCCTTAACAAGCCATGTCCAATGTTTCTGTGCACCTAGATTAACACACCTTTGAAATGCCTTTTTCAGATCCCTCCGAAGGTAACCCCCCTCAAGAGAGCACATAATCTAAACTATCCTGTCACCCGATCTCCACTTTGTTTTCTCTTTCATGTAATCTTCCTTATATATTCCCTCTTTCACTTCAAATGCAGAAAAGAAACTGCAAATTGTCATTCTGGGAAGCATTATTCAGTCTGTTGAGATCTTGCTTCCAGATGTGTCCTCTGTCTGGCTCAAATAAATGCTAATAAGCTCTTTTAAATTTTTCTACAAGTTTAGAAGTTCTTACCTGACACCATAAAGCCTTGTTATTTTTAGTACACTGTGTTGCAGGTTTTTCAGGAACTCCATGTATCAGATTATAACAGAACCACCTGTACTCAGAATGAAGCAGGTCCTCTCTCTTCCAGCAAGCATTCTTGATAGGTCCTGAGTTTCCCTGACAGGTAGCCAGGAGCCAGGTACCCACTTTCCTCTAAGTGGAACAACTTCCAGGGGGCCTGTGAGGCAATTCTCTGGAATTTGGGCACCAGAGCTCATCAGAGCACCCCTCTTCTATCCTCCCTCCAGACCCCCAGACCACTCAGGAGAAGCCAAGTGAAAAAAGACCCAGAATTTTGCCACTTAAAAGCTTGCAGGGCCATAGCTGGTGCTTTATTGAATAGAGTGTCTGCCCACAGCAAATGCACATCCCAGGTTCAATTCCTGGTCAGGGCTCATATGAGAAGTGACCATCTGGTTCTCTCCCACCTCTCTCCCTCTCCCCCTCTCGCAGCCAGTGGTCCCACTGGTTCGAGCAGTATGGTCCCCAGCGCTGAGGATAGCTTGGTTGGTCTCAGTGCCCCACCTGAGTCCTGAGTTCAGGTGAGCATTGGCCCCAGAAAGGATTGCCAGGTGGATCCCGATAGAGGCACATGTGGGAAGCAGCCTCTCTAACTCCCCTCCTCTCACCTAAAAATAAAAGAAGTTTGCAGGCCTGGAGCAAGTCACTGAACTGCTGCAAGGCTGTTTCCTCATTCTTTCAAGGGGATGGCATTTTAGAGGGGAAGGGTGTTGCGAGAGAGGGTAAAAAAAGTTGATGGGATTAAGAAGTACTAATTGGTAGTTACAAAATAGGCATAGGGATGTAAGGTAGAGCAACACTGTAATGACTATTCATGATGCCAGGTGGGCAATTCCCGGGGCTGCTGGCCCCCCTGAATGAATGGCTGTCTGCTGTGCTGTACACCCGAAACTAATACCCCCCCAAAGTGTTGAATGCATACTGTAATCGAAAAATATAATTAAACATAAATTAAACAAAATGAATGAGATGGCATTTTTAAATCATGTTTTTGTTTTTTAATTTAAAAATATGTTTTGCATTCTTGTCATTATAGGTCTAGACCTGGGCTTTACTTCTCTCCATGCGTCATTTGTAAAACGAGGTCTTTCCAAAGATTTAATAACACCTTGTGTGCAAAGCACGAGATGTACATTAAGTCCGCCCCCCACCCCCCAATCGAAATTTTTACTATGGGAAGCCGGGATTCTCGAGGATACAAGCTCTGATGGCGGAGGCAGAGGAACTCACAGCTGGCAGGGAAGACGAATATGGCTGTTATCTCTACGGACAGTGCACACATCCTCCCACCCCCGTAGAGGCCTCTCTATTGGCCCGATTCCCTGGCTTGCCGGAGCCACCAACAGACTCCCCGAAGCCCGAGGTTTGCGCGGTGCCTCCCGCAACACGGATCAGAGCGGACTACATTTTCCAGCGTGCACCTGGGATAGGGGCCCCCAGGGGCCTTCCAGCGTGGGACCGCGTCCCGGCTTCGTTAGAGGCTCGGGCAGTAACCGCCATTTCCGCAGCTCCTACTTTTCGCTTTACAAAGCTCATCCCTCACCATCAATCTCACTTTGGCCGTGGTCCCTACAAGGTCGGTGAGGCCACCCATCCTACTTCCCTCCTTCAGGCGTCCGGCCACCGGCCTCCAGGGAGGATCCGAGGCCAGGCTTATCTCCTGGGAGGATTTCTTCGGCCCCGCGAAGTCACCACAGCGGCCGGGGGCTGGCACCGGGGTTCTGAAGGCGGTGGACCAGGGCGGACTTCTATATCGCGCAGCGGGAGACTACAACTCCCAAGTGGCATCGCGGCGGCGGCGGCAGCGATACGTCACTCAGGCACTGCCCGCAGCCCGGGGAAACAGCGCGGGCGGGGGCAGGACTGGGGCCGACCCGGAGGCTGGTGCAGAGGATGGGGGCCGCCTGGCTGCTCCGCTCGTGAGGAGGCCGAGGGGCGCGCCACCCCGTCCCGGGGCGGGCGCCCCCCCGGCCTCGCCATCGCCGCCCCGCCCGGCTGTCGTGGCCCGGGATGCGGAGCTGGGGGCCGCCGGTGGAGCTGCGTGGGGTGAGAGGCGCGGGGAAGGGGGCTGCCTGCTGCCCTCGCCCTCGTCCCCCACCGGCGGGCCCCGACGGGAATTCGGGAACTGGGCGTCCGGGTCTTCTTAGCACCCTGACGTTTGGGGGGGACCGGTGAAACCGCCGCCCTACCCCCACCCGGCCCCGCCTGGACAGCTGAATCAGAGCGGACGACCCTGCCCTTTAAAGCGGCATTTTCCTGCTCCTGCGGAGGGCCCTCCAGCCATGGCCCCCAGGAGCCCCCTAGAACCTGCAGGGACTGCCCCCCATGCTGGCCGCCGGGGCCCTCCCTTTGCATCCCGCGGGCAGCCTGTCTGAAACGGCCTCTTCCAGCCCCCGGCCCCTCCCCCATGGAGGAGGAGGGCGGGGGCGCGGCGGCCAAAGAGTGGGGCACCACCCCCGCGGGGCCGGTCTGGACCGCGGTGTTCGACTACGAGGCGGCGGGCGATGAGGAGCTGACCCTGCGGAGGGGCGACCGCGTCCAGGTGCTTTCCCAGGACTGTGCGGTGTCGGGAGACGAGGGCTGGTGGACCGGGCAGCTACCCGGCGGCCGTGTGGGCGTCTTCCCCAGCAACTACGTGGCCCCCGCCGCACCCGCCAGCCTGCAGCTGCCCCAGGAGATCCCCTTCCACGAGCTGCAACTAGAGGAGATCATCGGTGTAGGGGGCTTTGGCAAGGTCTATCGGGCCCTGTGGCGTGGCGAGGAGGTGGCCGTCAAGGCTGCCCGGCTGGACCCTGAGCGGGACCCAGCTGTGACAGCAGAGCAGGTGCGCCAAGAGGCCCGGCTCTTCGGAGCCCTTCAGCACCCCAACATCATTGCCCTGAGGGGCGCCTGCCTCAGCCCCCCACACCTCTGCCTGGTGATGGAGTATGCCAGGGGGGGTGCACTAAGCAGGGTGCTGGCGGGTCGCCGTGTGCCCCCTCATGTGCTGGTCAACTGGGCTGTGCAGGTGGCCCGGGGCATGAACTACCTACACAATGATGCCCCTGTGCCCATCATCCACCGGGACCTCAAGTCTATCAACAGTAAGTGGTGTCCTCCCCCAAATCTTGCTTCCACAGAACTTTAGGAGGCCAAGCCTAGGTGGTGGGAAGTGGGGACACCAGAAAACACTGTCTGGGGCAAGAAAGGGCAGCAGTATACCTTCAGGGCCTGGTGAGGCAGGCTTTGCCCCATTAAGGGAGGAAAGGGTGGCTCAGAATGATTGAGGGATTACCTGCCTCCCAGGCTACAGCGTCACAGTAGTTCAATAAATATGTATCTATGAACACTGTGATAGGCTCTGCATTCCCAATGTGAACAGGATGGATGGAGTGCCTGCCTTCATGGCACTCACTGTCCAGCCAGGATGCCAGAATCCACCAGGCAGAGACAGAGAGAACCCATGACCTAGAGTGAGGGTTTCTCAACCTTAGAAGTATTGACATTTGGGGAGGGGTGACATAGGATCTGCCTTATGTGTCATAGGTTGTCTAGCAGCATCCTTGGTCTCTACCCACTAGATACACCACTAGTATTCCCCACCCTCCAGTTATGATAAGCAAAAAGGTCTCCAGACATTGCCAAATGCCCCCCCCCCGGGGGAGGGGGCAGAAACGCCCCAGTTAAGACCCACTTCCTGAGACCCCTTACATCTCTGCCCCAGCTGACTAAGACAAACTGGAAAAGATGGGGAAGGAGGAAAAGGGATCTTATGTTAAAGCTTCCAGGCCTATTACAAGTTCTCAAAAGTTGACCTGGGGCCCTGGCCGGTTGGCTCAGCGGTAGAGCGTCGGCCTGGCGTGCGGGGGACCCGGGTTCGATTCCCGGCCAGGGCACATAGGAGAAAGCACCCATTTGCTTCTCCACCCCCACCCCCTCCTTCCTCTCTGTCTCTCTCTTCCCCTCCCACAGCCGGGGCTCCATTGGAGCAAAAGATGGCCCGGGAGCTGGGGATGGCTCCTTGGCCTCTGCCCCGGGCGCTGGAGTGGCTCTGGTCCCGGCAGAGCGACGCCCCGGAGGGGCAGGGCATCGCCCCCTGGTGGGCAGAGCGTTGCCCCTGGTGGGCGTGCTGGGTGGATTCAGGTCGGGCGCATGCGGGAGTCTGTCTGACTGTCTCTCCCTGTTTCCAGCTTCAAAAAAATACAAAAAAAAAAAAAAATTGACCTGGGCACCAAGGCCAGGTAGAAGGGACGGTTCCCCTGGACCCACGTATAGATCAAGGAGCTTTCACACAGTGTCAGCAAATATTAATTGAGCACTTATTAAGTAGGAGCCAATAGGGACCAAGACGGCCATTTCCGCCCTAATGATACCTACAAACTAGAGATTTCATTCATTCCAAGATATAGGTATTTCTAGATTACCTGTTTGTTGTATGCCAGACCCTGTCATGCCCCTTAAGGATATAGCAGGGGGGAAATTCTACTTTCCTGGCTCTTATCCTTTCTCTGCCCCCTCACTTCCTTTCATTTTTGCATTTATTCATTCTTTAATTTGGTTTTACTGGGCCAGATCATGTGCTTAGCTAGAGGGATCAATGGGGAATGAGACCAGCATGCTCTCTGCCCTCACATGAACTATGAAGGGTGTACGTCCACCCCTCACAACTCATCTAGTTCTGATCCCTGTCAATTCTAAATCTTGAAATTTGTTTGAATCCATCCCACTTTTTATAAGTTTATTGCTATTCTCCACCACTACCACCACCACCTAGAACAGAGGGGTGAGTCTCCCTTACCTCCCAGGCCTGGCATTCATATACTCAACAGAGAGCTACCAAGTATCTGAGGTGTGTCAAGCCCTGAAACAGGGCTGAGAATGAAGCAAGGCAGACAGAGATGGCCCCTGCCTTCACAGATGCTCATGCTCCAACTCCTCTGAAATGCTGGGAAAATGGAGGCAGGACTACTAGCATCCTCCTTTTGAAGGCTGGGGCACCTTCTCAGCTCTTCCTCGGCCCTGCTGATTCACAACCTGCAGTTGGGGAATAAAGACACTGCTCTCACAACCCCAAGTTTTTGTGTAGTCTGTGCCACCTGGACAAAGGGTTGGTGGAACTGTAGTCCAGGGCTTCCTGGTCAGGCAATGGGACCGCTCCATGCCTGAGATAGAGGTCAGACAGCCTCCACAGCACAGCTTCCCCCAGTCATCCTTACCTAAGGAGCTCCCCATCTGACATCACTCATTTAATGGTTCTTAAGCAGAATTAAGCATACTAGGCACTGTCCAGGGCCCTGGGATTATAGAAGTGAATGAAGCAAGATTCCCCCCTTATGAGAGTTAGAGTCTAATGAATAGAAATAGGTGATTGATATTTAGATAGGTAAAATTTCCAGGGAGTATCAGGCTTTGAAGGAAGTAAAGCAGATTAAGGATGGGGCAGAGCTCTGGATCAGATGGTAAGGGAGCACTTGAACAGAGATGTGAACAAAGAGGAGCCAGCCTTACAAAGTTGTGGCAGGGCAAAGGACATGAAGAGGGAACGAGTGTGCCTTGTCAGAGAGACAGCAAGGAGACCTGAGGCGTTGCAAGAGTTGGAGGCAGAGGTGGAAGGAGGTCGGGTCAGAAAGGTAGGCAGGGGCCAGATCCTGTTGACCTTGGGGGCTTTGGTGAGGACTTTGGGCATTTTATTCAGTGTAGTGGAGACCATTAGAAGGTTTTAAGCAGGGGATGACATGATCAGGCATATATAAATATTTTAAAGGGAACTGATTTGAGCCCAGCCCAGGAGATGCAGAACTAAAGTATATGACCATGGGGTTATTCCCCTTGTCATAGGGTCACTCCACAAACAGGAGAGATGGAGACCCAAGACGAGAGACTTCTGGGGGTTGAAATCATAGGCTAGAGTTATAGGAGGCTGCCAAGAGGAGGTGCCGTTTGAGTCGGGCTTTAAAGAATAGACAAGATTACCAACTGTGTGACCTTAGGAAATGTACTGATCTCCCTGACCCCCAGTTTCTTTATGTCAAGTAGACATGAAGGTAGAATTAGCTCATTGTTATTTTGACTAGAAAATTAGCCAGGAAGGGTCAAAGATAAAGGTGGAGAAATAAGGAATAATTACAGTGACATTACACACTAATGGTAATAGCTAACACTTTTTTCTTTTTTTTTTTGTATTTTTCTGAAGCTGGAAATGGGAAGGCAGTCAGACAGACTCCCGCATGCGCCTGACGGGGATCCACCCAGCACGCCCACCAGGGGGCGATGCTCTGCCCATCCTGGGCGTAGCTCTGTTGCGATCAGAGCCACTCTAGCGCCTGGGGCAGAGGCCAAGGAGCCATCCCCAGTGCCCGGGCCATCTTTTGCTCCAATGGAGCCTCAGCTGCAGGAGGGGAAGAGAGAGAAGGAGAGGAAGGAGAGGAAGGAGAGGGGGAGGGATGGAGAAGCAGATGGGCGCCTCTCCTGTGTGCCCTGGCCAGGAATCGAACTCGGGACTTCCGCATGCCAGGCTGACGCTCCACCACTGAGCCAACCGGCCAGGGCCACTAGTACTTTTAAAGGACCTATTGTTGCTTCAGGCAATAAATCTTTACTACAATCCTATAAGATAAATACTGTTATCTCCATTTAATAGAGCAGAAATCTTAGTGTTAAGAAAAATAAACTTAAGAGGACTGATCCACTCGAGAAAGACGGTGACTGCTGTACTGGAGAATGAACCAGCACAGGGGTCCAGTGGCTGTACCCCACAGTGTCTCTCCCTGGGCCTCCAACTCACACTTTCCTCATGCAACTCTAGTCTTCTCAGCTCTCCTCCACCAGAGCCCCCTGGGAAAATTCTCTAAGCCGTGGTTCTGAAGCTGGGTGTAGGAACAAGGGTGTACTTCTCTAGTACCTCTCCCTGCAGGGAATTTGATGAGCTCAAGCAAAGACAATTAGGATCCCAGTATTCTCAGGAGCCCCACACTCATGGTAGAGTCTCTGTACCATGCGTGCAGATTTCTCCATAGAAATAGAATGAGTCGCCTGACCTGTGGTGGCACAGTGGATCAAGTGTCAACCTGGAACGCTGAGGTCGCAAGTCCAAAACCCTGGGCTTGCCTGGACAAAGCACATATGGAAGTTGATGCTTCCTGCTCCTTCCTCCTTCCCTTTCTCTCTCTCTCTCTCTCTCTCTCTCTCTCTCTCTCTCTCTCTCTTCTTTAAAATGAATAAATAAAAATAATTTAAAAAATAGAAAAAAAAAAAAAGAAAAAAGAAAAATAAACTTACCTAATCGGTGGCACAGTGGATAGAGCATTGACCTGGGAAGCTGAGGTCCCAGGTTCAAAACTCTAAGGTCACTGGCTGGAGCACAGGCTCAGCAGCATGAGCATAGGATCATAGATGAGATCCTATAGTTACTGGCTTGAAGCCCAAGGTACTTTGCTTGAGACCAAGATCAATGGCTTGAGCAAGGGGTCACTGGCTTGGCTGGAGCCCCCCAGTCAAAGCACATCTGAGAAGAAATCAATGAACTAAAGTGCTACAACTACAAGTTGATGCTTCTCGTCTCTCTTTTTGTCTTTCTCTTTCTCTCTGTCTCGAAAGAAAGAAAGAAAGAAAGAAAGAAAGAAAGAAAGAAAGAAAGAAAGAAAAGAAAGAAAAGAAAAGAAAGAAAGAGAAAGGCCTGACCTGTGGTGGCGCAGTGGATAAAGCATCAACCTGGAAGTGCTGAGGTTGCCGGTTCGAAATCCTGGGCTTGCCTGGTCATGGCACATGTGGGAGTTGATGCTTCCTGCTCCTCCCCACCTTCTCCCTCTGTCTCTCTCCTCTCTCTCTCTCTCTCCTTTCTAAAATGAATAAATTAAAAAAAAAAAGAAAGAGAAAAAAGAAAAGAAAGTTAATTATATAAGGTTATGTAGCTAGCCTGATCAGGCAGTGGTGCAGTGGATAGAGCGTTGGACTGGGACACAGAGGACCTAGGTTGGAAACCCTGAGGTCGCTGGCTTGAGCGTGGGCTCATCCAACTTGAGTGTGGGGTCGCCAGCTTGAACATGGGATCATAGACATGACCCCATGGTCGCTGGCTTGAGCCCCAGGTTGTGGCTTGAGTAAAGGGTCACTTGGTCTGCTGTAGCCCCCACCCCAGTCAAGGCACATATGAGAAAGTAATCAATGAACAACGAAGGTGCCGCAACAAAGAATCGATGCTTCTCATCTCTCTCCCTTTCTGTCTGTCTCTCCCTATCTGTCCCTCTCTCTGACTCCGTCTCTGTCAAAAGAAACACAAAAACGTTATGCAACTAATAAGCAGCAGAGCTGGAATTCAAACCCAAGCAGTACACTGTACACTTTGGGACCTCTGTTTGATAGGAGGTAGTAGGCTATCATAGCAGTTAAAAGACTGGGCTTTGATGACAGGTCTAGTTCAGGTCTTTGCTCTACCATTTTCAAGTTGTATGATCTTGGCCAAGTGACCTCATCCCTGTGAGCCTCAGTGTGCTAGTCAACAAAATGAGTTACTTGCTAGTTAATTCATGTAAATGGATATAAATGAAATAATTCATGGGTTGCTTAGCACTATGCCTACCACATAATGGTTTCCTAATAAACACCAGCCATGATTATTGTTGTTGTTAGTATTGACCATGGGCAGCAAGTAAGTTGGAACCATTCAATGTGCTTGGGAGGCTATATCAGTCATATTTTATCACCATACTGTTATGTAACAAACCACCCCCAAAATTCTGTGTCCTCAAACTCCATGTCATTTATCACTGCTCATACATTTGCAGGCCAGGTGGAGGGTATATAATTTAGGCTCAACTCAGTGGGAGAGGCTTTGCTCTGAGTATCTCTCATCTTCGTTGGACCAGCAAGGCATGTTCTCCTGGTGATAGCAGACGTGGAAAAGGGCAGGCCGGCCCGTGAGGCCTTTAGAGGCCTAGGCTTGGCACTCTCACTTCTGCCTCACTCTGCTGGCCACAAAGCAAGTCACATGGCCAACCTGGAGGGAATGCACCCTGCCTCTCTGGTGGCAAGACCTGTGAAGTCACATGGCAAAGAGTATAACAGAAAGGAGCAGAAGCGGGGCCACAAATGCAGTATACCACAGGGGCTGACAGAGACAAAGGAAACCTCGTCGTCCCTTCTCTTCATGGTTTGTTTCCACTTCTTTGGAGGTTGGGAATTGAAGGCCTGGACCACGGAGAACCAAGGCTGTGGCCTTCGACTTTGCATTGAGCTTCCCAGAATAGAGGTTGGAGTCAGGAGGGCAGGGGTTAGACTGGCCACGTGAGGTGGTGGGAAGAAAACCAGAGAGTCCAGCTGCAGCAGAGCCAGAGCATGCATCTCCCACCCGCCAGGTCTGGGGTAACCACCTTTCTTCCTCCCCCACAGTCCTTATTCTGGAGGCCATCGAGAACCACAACCTCGCAGACACGGTGCTCAAGATCACAGACTTCGGCCTCGCCCGTGAGTGGCACAAGACCACCAAGATGAGCGCTGCGGGGACTTACGCCTGGATGGCCCCGGAGGTTATCCGTCTCTCCCTCTTCTCCAAAAGCAGTGACGTCTGGAGGTGCTGACGGTGGGGCTGGGGAGGCCTCCCAGGAAGGGGGAGTGAGGAGGGGTTACGGCGTAGTGGGAGAGGTAGCCTGCCACCGAAGCCAGGATCTGGGCCCGGCTTAGGGGCTTGCTGACACAGACCATCTCACAGGTAGCAAAGCAGGCCTCTGCTCTGCTAGCAAAATTGGCAGCTAAGGATGACTTGGATTGCAGTTAAAAAAAAAAGAAAAGATGTAGAGCTAGGATGTTGTCAGCACCAAAGGCCCTCAGACACCATCTGGTACACAGCCCCACTTGTCAAACAGGAAGTTGAGGCTTTCAGAGACAACCATTCATTCATTCCTTCATCTCAACTATTCACCTGTGCTGGGTGCTAGGGATACAGCAGGAAATAAAAATAGACACATTTCTTGATCGCAAGGATAGTAAATAAATAAGTATACAAGAAGTTTCAAAAAGCTGTTTTTTCTGGTAAGAAAATTGTAAAATAATCTAAGAAGACATTAATTCACCAGAAAGTCTGTGATAGCATTACAAGCCAGGAGGTTGATGGAAAAATACTCTGAGGGCTGGAGAACATCTTGCAGAAGTCTTTTCTGAGAAATGATACTTGAGCTGTATTCTGGATGACAAGACAGAGCCAGCTATACAGAGTTTGGGGGAAGAAGCTTCCCAGGCAGAGGAAATAGTTCATACAAAGGAGGTACTGAAATAAGAACAAGATTGGTATGTTCCAGAAATAGCTATAAGGGCCTGTGTGGTCGGCTGGAGCAGACAAGCAGGGAAGTGGTAGGAAGTGACATGGGAGAGAGAGCTGGAAGTCCCCTTGGATGAGGCATCAGACTCCAGTTTTATTCTGAGCACAATGGAAGGCCACTAGAGACGTTTATGAATGATAAGATCAGAGTCAGCATTGGAAAGGCTCCCTCTGGGCCAGCCAGAGAATGGATTACAGGGGAAAGGGTAGGGGTGAGAGGCCAATAAGGAGGCTGTTGCCATCACCAGCGAGACTTTGTAGTGGCAGCAAAACTCTTTATCCCAAGGCCTCTTCTGGGAGAGAGCCAAACCCAGGTCAGTCCCCAGCTGAGGCTCCAGATGGACCAAGCAGCAAAACCACAGCTCTTGGGCAGACAGATCAGACAGGACGTCTCAACCAGAGCAATACAGCTCTTCGGGGAGAGGCCTGACTGGCCTCGCCTCAGGCATTCATTTGTGATCCCAGACATTCAGCAGAGCCATATTTCAGTAGCAGGGAACAGAAACCCCCAAAAACAAGACTGAAGTTTATCCTGTCATGTAAAGCCAAGACTGATATGGTGCCCCCAGTGTTAGAAATTGAACGTCCTATGGCATGTTTCCTTAACAGGGGTGTTATTGACATTGGACAGGATAATTATTGCTTGCATGATACTGTCCTGTAGTTTTTAGGACAAAAGTATCCATGGTTCCCAGCCACCAAACATCATTACCACTCCCAGTCATTGTGACAATCAAAGCATCTGTACTG
The DNA here is from genome assembly GCF_036850765.1 of Saccopteryx bilineata. Classification (NCBI taxonomy): domain Eukaryota; kingdom Metazoa; phylum Chordata; class Mammalia; order Chiroptera; family Emballonuridae; genus Saccopteryx; species Saccopteryx bilineata. The sequence continues at coordinate 46,240,468 of NC_089498.1, forward strand.
GTTTCCAGAGACATGGCGGGGGGTGGGGGGCATGCCACGTCTAAGTACAAGTCAGTCTTATTTTCCTCCACCTTGTATGGCCTCCATTCCCAAGTTCACTTCATGGTCCAAGATGGCTGCTTGAGCTCCAGGTTTTATGTCACATTCCAGCCAGCAGGAAGGAGAAAAGATGAAAGGAGCACCCCTTCCCTTTAAGGACACTTCCTGGATGTTCGTTGCACCCTCCTCACTGGCCAGAACCATTGTCATACAGGCATGTTTAGCTGCAAAGGAGGATGGAAAACTTTAGGAAGCATATGCCCCGCACAGATTCACCAGTACTATCACTGAGAGAGAAAGGGAGGTGTCAGCTGCCTGAGGGCGAGGGTGGCGTCTACCTTGTTCCAGTGCCTAGAACAGTGTCTGGCACACAGTGGGTATTTGCTCAGTGTGTGGGGAATGAATGAATGTGTGGATATGGGGGGCATGGGGATCTACACGTTAGGCACGGCACAAAACAGTGGTCCAGATCCAGAGGAGCTCAATTTACTAGAGAAAGTGGACACTCAGAGGGTTGTAGCACAGTGATGCAAACTCTGGTGTCATGCAGCCATTAAGGACATTGTTGTGGGCATGAGGCAGACCTGAGTTCAAGAGTGGCTCCACCACCTACTAACTGTGTGACTGTAGGCAAGCACCTTAACCTTTCTGAGCCTACATCTGCTCTTCAGAAAAAATATGGGTCATGCCGAGACCTTCTGCCTTTCAGGGATGTTGGGAGGATTACTGAGAATACCTAGCACAGTGCTAGCTAGAAGAAAGTGCTTTATAAATGTTAATGTTAACTTGTGTTTAGAGGTAAGTGCCACAGGTTCTATAGGAACATAGAAGAGAGACCTTTAATCCAGCTTTGGAAGCTGCGGAATCAAGAAAGGCTTCCTGGCAGAGGGAGTACCTGAATCGAGACTTGAGGGACAGTTATACAAAGGGAAAAGTGTTCTTGACAAAGGGAACGGCTGTACAAAGGCCAGGTGTTAGAGAACAGGACTTGTTCAACGCTTCAGTGTGGCTGCGAGATGAAGCCGCGATTGGCGTGTAGCCTGAGAGCGCTTAGAGGTGAGGCCGTGGGGCCATCAGAGGGCAGGACTGGGAAGTGCGGGGCTTCTCGGGGGGCACTGGGACCTTTGAAGGTTCTCAGGCGAGGCCAGTGAAGAGAGAGCAAAGGCATGACATCAGAGAGCAACCCCAATACGTCTGTTTAAGATCAGGCCAGTGGAGGTCAAAGTAGGTTCCTGTGGCCCCACTGGCCAGGGTGGGTGTTAGAGTGAGGGAGGCCCATCGGGACCAGAGGCAGGACTGGTGTGGAGGTGAGGATTGGAGTGCACTGCGGCATCACTCCTTCCTCTCCCCCACCTGCAGCTTTGGGGTACTTCTCTGGGAGCTGCTGACGGGTGAGGTCCCCTACCGTGAAATCGACGCCTTGGCTGTGGCATATGGCGTGGCTATGAACAAGCTGACGCTTCCCATCCCCTCCACGTGCCCCGAGCCCTTTGCCCGCCTACTGGAGGGTGAGCCAGGGCCCCATGGAGAGGGAAGGCTCAGCTTGGGTGGCAGGAGCCCTTGGGCCCAGACCTCACCCCTTCACACCCATCCATGCCAGTGGGCCCAAAAGTGGGGGAGAAAGGGCTGGACCTGTCAGACCATGAACAGTCTCCCCCACAGTTGACTCAATGGCCCCCACACCCTTACCCTGGCCAGGCCCACAGCTCTTGAGGGCAACCTCTTAGGACTCATTGGCCCTGGGATACCTCCCTGATCCCTCATTCTACCTCTAGTCAGGGAGCAGGTTCTTGGGTTTCTCTCCCAGAGTTTCACCAGGTGAAACAGAACCGGGAATTTGGGTTTAAATGCCTTCCCCTCAGCTCCATGGAAGCTGTCCACAGTCCCTTGAAGTCCTGCCCTTCACTGAGCATGTTGAGGCCCCAAAGCGTGGCCACTGACATCTCACTCCCACCCCAGAATGCTGGGACCCAGACCCCCATGGGCGGCCAGATTTCAGCAGCATCTTGAAGCAGCTTGAAGTCATAGAACAGTCAGCCCTATTCCAGATGCCGCTGGAGTCCTTCCACTCGCTGCAGGAAGACTGGAAGCTGGAAATTCAGCACATGTTCGATGACCTTCGGACCAAGGAGAAGGTGAAAGCAGGAGGCAAGGTGGGAGGGATGGAGCAAGAAACCTGAGTTCTGCTGCCTTGGGTGGGACAGAGTCCCGTCCCCTGAGCCAGGGCCACAGAAGCCTCTTCTGCATACGTATTAAGAAAAGACAGCCTCACCTGACCAGGCTGTGGCTCAGTGGATAAAGTGTCAGCCTGGCACCTAGAAGACCCAGGTTCGAAACCCTGAGGTCACTGGCTTGATTGCTGGCTCATCTGGCTTGAGTGCGGAGTCACCAGCTTGAGCGTGGGATCATAGACATGACCCCATGATTGCTGGCTTGAGCCCAAAAAGGGCTGGCTTGAAGCCCAAGGTCACTGGCTTGATTGCTGGCTCATCTGGCTTGAGTGTGGGGTCACCAGCTTGAGCGTGGGATCATAGACATGACCCCATGATTGCTGGCTTGAGCCCAAAAAGGGCTGGCTTGAAGCCCAAGGTCACTGGCTTGATTGCTGGCTCATCTGGCTTGAGTGTGGGGTCACCAGCTTGAGCGTGGGATCATAGACATGACCCCATGATTGCTGGTTTGAGCCCAAAAAGGGCTGGCTTGAAGCCCAAGGTCACTGGCTTGAGCAAGGGTTACTAGCTTGGCTGGAACCCGCCAGTCAAGGTACATGAGACAGCAATCCATGAACAACTAAGGTGCCGCCACAAAGAATCGATGCTTCTCATCTCTCTCCCTTCCTGCCTGTCTGTCCCTGTCTGTTCCTCTTGCTCTTTCTTGCTAAAAATATAAAAATAAAAAGACAGCCTCCTATTAGTGAATTAATAAGAAAAAGACCCCCTGCACTGAAGTACTTACAAGTGATACTGCGTGATGTCTGAGGTTAGTTTTAAATACTACAGCAAAATGAGAGGGAGAGAAGAGAGAAGGAAGGAGATACATGAAAAAGGATTTGCGAAGTATAGACAAAATTGTTGGATGACGAATACATGGGGACGTACTATTCTCTGCTTTTGTGGATGTTTGAAGTTTTCCAAATTGAAGAGCTAAAAAGAATAAAAAAGAGAGAAAAGAAACGCAGCCCCTGCCCTGGATGCAGCTTGGTTAGTGAAATGTGAGTTGGATGGTGCCCCCAATTTGCTTCACAGCAGGACAGTCCCGGGCAGAGCCACAGCCAGACGCAGCAGCCCTGGGTTCATTCCAGGGGCAGAGTAGCTAAGTGCCTCCCCTCAGGCCACCCTGTCCTCCCCAGGAGCTCCGGAGCCGCGAGGAGGAGCTGCTGCGGGCCGCTCAGGAGCAGCGCTTCCAGGAGGAGCAGCTGCGCCGGCGGGAGCAGGAGCTGGCTGAGCGGGAGATGGACATTGTGGAGCGGGAGCTGCACCTGCTCATGTGCCAGCTGAGCCAGGAGAAGCCGCGGGTCCGCAAACGCAAGGGCAACTTCAAGCGCAGCCGCCTGCTTAAGCTGCGGGAAGGCAGCAGCCACATCAGCCTGCCCTCTGGTACCCACATCTGTCCCTTGTCCCTTGAGCATCCCCTAACAGGTTGCTGGGAGCATCCATAGCCCACAGTTTATTGCTTCTTTTTTCTGTTTGTTTTAATTTTTCATTGCTAAATATATCACACAGAGGAAACCACCAATAAAACTGTGCAGCTTAATGAGGCCCCCGAGGGCAATCCCTATCTTGACTTTCGGGGCAGTCACTTCCTTTATAATTTTGTCTCCCAACTATTGACTTAATATCTTTTAGCCTGCCCTTTTTTCCCTTGACACTGATTCGTTGAGGATACATCGCGTATCATTTGTGCAGCATTTCCCACAGTCTAGGTTTTGCTGCTTGCAGCACCCTGCTATCACTTCCGTGTCCCTCTACCCCCGAATTTCCTGTGAGTTGGTGTTGGGTTAAACCACGAGGTTTGCTGACGTTCAGCCATTTGACCTACAAAAACAAGTTTCACACAAGTCTCAAGGCTTAAGCAGTTTCAAGTTCAGGTTTGATTTTTTTTTTCAAAGACTGCTTTCCAGGTGATGTCAGGGCTCGTCATGCTGGCTGTCTCTGTGACAGAGAAGTGCCCACTAACGGAAAGAAAATGCAAGCTACATGTGTAATTTTAAATTTCCTATTAGCTACACTAAGGAAAGAGAAACAAGTGAAATTTAAATATTATATTTTATTTAGCCCAATATATCTAAACTGTTACGGTTTCACACATAATAAATAACAAGAAAAACTTGTTAATGAGATATTACACCTTTTTTCCACACTGAATCTTTGAAATCCAGCATGTATTTTATATTTATAGCACATCTCAATCCCAGGGCTAAATTTTCATCAAAAATACTTGACCTGTATTTAGATTTCATAAAATGTACAGTTGAAAAAGTAGATTCATACACCCAAGTTGTTCCAAACATATTTAACTGTTTCTAATGACTAAGTTTGCATATTCACTTTTAAAAGTAAACATAAATTAACTACAGTTAAATAAATTCAGGTAAAATCCTCTAGTTCCTCAGTTACATGGATCACATTCCAAGTGTTTAGCTGCCACATGTGGCCAATGAGGTACCTGGAGGGCGTGTCCCCCAGTTAGATCACTGCACCTCAGCCCTAAAGCTGCCCCTTCAGGGTGGGCCCCAGAGCACCTGCGTTTCGGGACGTTGGCACTTGATGATGAGGCTAGTCTGGGAGCCACACTTGGAGAACTACTGCATTAAGGAGTGGAAAAGGGTCCTTCTGTAAAGGTAACTGCTCTGGTGACCCATGGAATCATTAGCTTAAGGAAATCTCTGTTTTGCAGGTTTTGAGCATAAGATTACAGTCCAAGCCTCTCCGACTCTGGACAAGCGGAAAGGATCCGATAGAGCCAGCCCCCCCGCAAGCCCCAGCATCATCCCCCGCCTGAGGGCCATTCGCTGTGAGTATCTCCCAGGCGCTGGCCAGTCCGCCAGGCAGCACGCTTCTCTGAGTACATCCCTTTCATCAAGCCAGAGGATCAGCAGGGAACAAGACGGGCAGGGTCCCCTCCCTCATTCTCACTGAGGGGAAACAGACAATGAACAGGTCAGTAAGCAAGCAGGACACTTTCTTGTCTGTAAGGATAAGCGCTATAAAAGAAATCAGGGGAGGGAATAAGGGAGAAAGAGTTGCTGTTTTTCATTAGGAAAGCCCGTTTGAGGAGCTGGGGTTTGAGCAGGGATCTGTGTGATACGGAGTGAGCGAGGACATGCAGAGACCTGAAGGAAGAGTGTCCCTGGCAGAGGGAACAGCAAAGGCTGAGGCCTAGAACTGGGGACAAGGATGGTGTGTGCCAGCCCAAAAGGCCAGCTTTGCCGGAGTAGAATAAATGGGGTGCTGACAGGAGGTTTCTGGACAGGGGTCCAGCAGGGCCTTGAGAGCCGGGATAGGAACCTGGATTTTATTTTAAATGTGATGGGAGCCCTGGCGGGCTGCGAGCAAGGCAGTGATATGATAAAACCTGCCTTTTCCCTCTGGCTGCTGTGGGGAGCATGGGAGATAGGAGGGCAGGAGTAAGGGCTGGAGACAAGTGAGCTAATGGGGGCTGGACTGGGGCAGGGCCTTGGAGGGGAAGATGGTCACAGTGGGGGGCCTGGCAGGGGTGCAGCTGCTGGGGTTTGCTGATGAATTGAGGATACAGGGCTGACTCCCAAGTCTGTTCTGTTCCATCATTCACCTCCAGCCTTGCCACACACACTGCCCCCTACACACATCTGTTTGGGCACCAGCTTTGTACTAGGCCTGAAGGTCATTCTCAAGTGGGACACAAAGACAATGGCCATGCAGTGGAGTCAGTGCTGGTATCAGGATGCCTTGAGAGCATAGTAGGAACAGAGAACAGATCAACTAACTCTCCAAGAAACAAACTACTACAGATCCGGAGGCTTGAAGGGCAAGCAGCCAACCAGGTCAGGAAAGGGACTGAAAAGGAACAGAATTCCAGATGAAGGAACAGCCTGTGCAAAGCATGGAAGTGTGAACCCATTTGGGAACCTGTAGACATGGGGTTCCAGCCATGACACTTCTGCCTTCACCTGTGTATCCCTACTAGCTCTCTCCCCCTTCCTTCCCTCCCTCTCCCCCTTCCCTCCCTCCCTCTCCCTTCCCTCCCTCTCCCCCTCCCCTCCTTCCCTCTCCCCGTCCCCTCCTTCCCTCTCCCCCTTCCCTCCCTCCCTCCCTCTCCCTCCCCTCCTTCCCTCCCTCTCCTTCCCTCTCCCCCTCCCTCTCCCCCTCTCCTTTCTCTCCCCCTCCCCTCCCTCCCTCTCCCCCTCCCCTCCCTCCCTCTCCCCCTCCCCTCCCTCCCTCTCCCCCTCCCCTCCCTCTCCTTCCTTCCCTCTCTTCCTTTCCTGCCTCCCTCCCTCCACACATGTCCCACTGGCCTCCTGTTCTGTGCACACTCCGGGCTGTCCAGCCTCAGAGCCTTGGCATTTGCTGTTCCCTCTGCCTGAAATGCTCCTCTCCCTTGTATCTTCTTGACTCACTCCCTCACCACCTCATTTTTGCTTAGATTTCTCTTTCTCCCATGTGAAACCTTCCCTAGCCATCAGACCCCATTCCCACTTCATATTTCCCTAGTGCTTACCACCTTCTGACACTACACAAATGACTTACCCAGTGTGAGTCTTCACCTACTGAAATGTCAACTCCAGAGGCAGGGGATTTTGTCTGCTTTGTCCACTGCTGTGTTCTCAGCACCTGCTCCAGGGCTTGGCACAGAACAGGTGCTCAGTAAACATTTGGGAATGAATGGATGATTGAAGGATTAGGCTGTGAGCAGTGATGGAAATGAAGCTGAAGAAGTCAGCTGGGAATAACATGAAGGGCCTCGAATGCCAGGCTGAGAGGCTGGGCCATTGTCCTTACAGCAGTGGGGAGATATGGAAGGACTTAGAAAAAAAGAAGGGTCATGACTGGAGTTAGAATCTAAGATCCCTTGGACTTCCAGATGGAGGACGAATCTGAGGTGGGGAGTGTGAAGCTGGGAACCCAGCTGGGACAGACTTCTCAAGACCCAATAACCAAGTGGCTTTTCTCGGCCCAGTGACCCCTGTGGACGGTGGCGGTGGCTGCAGCAGTGGTGGCAGCGGAACATGGGGCCGCAGTGGGCCCCCAAAGAAGGAAGAACTGGTTGGGGGCAAGAAGAAAGGCCGGACCTGGGGGCCCAGCTCCACCCTGCAGAGGGAGCGGGCTGGAGGCGAGGAGAGGTACTGGTGGCTGGAGCCCACCCTGTGCCCCACCCCCAGGCCCACAGCCACCAGAAGGCCCAGGACCACTCCCCATCTCTGGTTCCCTCTGCAGGCTGAAGGCCCTGGGGGAAGGAAGCAAACAATGGTCATCAAGCGCCCCCAACCTGGGCAAGTCCCCCAAACACACCCCCATTGCCCCAGGCTTCGCCAGCCTCAATGAGATGGGTAAGAGGATGAGGGTGCCCTCTAAAGGGAGGGGAAGGGACACTCCCAGGCTGAACAGAACCCTAAAGCAAGACATGACCATTCCCCATGGTTGCAGAAAGGGAGCCGCTGGGCCAGAGGGTAGAAGGTGTTCCCAGAAAACAGGACAGAGGGCCTTAGGGGGAGACAGCTTCGAAAGCCATGCTTAGTGCACTTGGTCTTGCTGGTGGAGGGGTCATTGGGAGCAGGCCTTTGGCCTCCAAGTCTCCAGGGACTGCCCGGAGTCGAGTGCTGGCCCTCTCCGGTTACAGAGGAATTCGCGGAGGCAGACGAAGGCAGCAGCGAGCCTCCCTCGCCCCACAGCACCCCGGCCTACCTCACGGTTCCTTTGTCCACCGAGCCCTCCCCGGGAATGCCAGTGGCCCCGGCCAGGCCCGGTGCCCGGCGGTGCTGTGAATTCGCATTGCTGGGCTGCGCCACACTGCTAGGTGCTGTGGGCCTAGGCGCGGATGTGGCGGACGCACGGGCAACCTATGGTGAGGAGCAGCGCCGCTGGCTGGACGGCTTCTTCCCCCGGGCGGGCCGCTTCCCACGCGGCGTTAGCCCACCTATGCGCTCCCCCAGCCGCCGCGATGACGGCGCCACCGGCCCAGGCCTGGTGCCCTCAGCCACCCTGGTGTCGCTGTCCTCCATTTCTGACTGCAACTCCACGCGTTCGCTGCTACGCTCCGACAGTGACGAGGCCACCCCGGCGGTACCCTCCCCGCTCCCTTCCCCGCCCGAGTCCTCACCCAGTACCAACCCCCTGGTGGACCTGGAGCTGGAGAGCTTCAAGAAGGACCCTCGCCAGTCACTGACGCCCACTCACATCACAGCTGCTTGCGCTGTGAGCCGCGGGCACCGGAGGACGCCCTCTGATGGAGCGCTGGGGCAGCGGGGGGCGCCAGAGCCCACGGGGCCTGGCCCTGGTGAGTGAGGCACACTGCCCAGTGTGCAGAAAATGACCTCCCCCTGCCCTGCTGAGGTCCAGTGTCTCAGCTCAGCAACCACCCCAAGGATGCCAAGGCGGCAATCTCCTGCTTAGCACGGGGAGGAAGGGGCTGCCCCCTTGGCCCTTAATGCTGGAGGCATTATGGGACCCCAAGTGATTGAGACATAGCATGAAGCAAAGGTGGCAAGCTCTAAGGCCCATAGGGGCCAGGCAGGTGACATTAATGGCAACGATAATAACTAGCTAACAAAAATTTTAGCTAACACTCATGCACTAGGCCCTGTTCTCTGTGCCTTTATTAATCCAACAAAGATGATTGGAACATATAGGAGTTAAGTATTGCCTATCAGGCATTGAGCTACTGCTTTACAATTATTATTATTATTTTACTTCTCACCTATGTGGGGAGGTGCTTTTATCCCCATTTAGAGATGCTGTCAAGCCTAAGGTCTCTCCATATCTCTGAGCTCTGTCTTCCTGACCCTAGCCCAGTGTAGAAGAGTTGGGAGGGATGAGGGCTTTTTCTCCAGTAGATTTTTTGAGAAAAGTCAGAAATTCCAATTTTTAGGTCAACCCTCCTGGCTTTTCAATACCACCCTCTGTTCCACCCCCACTCACCTGTCTGATCCTCTCTTACCAGGCCCTCGAGATTCCCTGGACTTCCCCCGCCTACCCGACCCCCAGGCCCTGTTTCCCACCCGCCACCGGCCTCCTGAGTTTCCTGGTCGCCCCACCACCCTGACCTTTGCCCCAAGACCCCGGCCAGCTTCCAGCCGCCCCCGTCTGGACCCCTGGAAACTGGTCTCCTTTGGTCGGACACTCAGCATCTCGCCTCCCAGCAGGCCAGACACTCCAGAGAGCCCCAGACCCCCCAGCATGCAGCCCACACTGCTTGACATGGACATGGAGGGGCAGAGCCAGGACAGCACAGTGCCCCTGTGTGGTGCCCATGGCTCACGCTGAGGCCTGCCACGGCCACCCGCCTGGGCAGCCATGAATGTAGCGCCCCAGGCCCCGCCCCAGCCCACCAGGCCACAAGGCAGGGGAGGCCCTGGGTCAGGATGCTCATAACTATTTATTGGGGAAGGGGGGAGGGGGGCACTTAATTTATTTCTTTGTACCCTGGGGGTGGGGCCCTGTGCTCGCCCTGCAGCAGGAGGAAGAGTGGGCAGGGATACTCAGGGACAGGGCAACATGGGGGATTCAGCACAAAATGCAGCATTAAAGGTAACCCCTGCCCCCTACCACGCTTGACTGTGTGTCTTTCCCTAGCCCAGGCCCTGACCTGGCTCATCCCCAATGGGGTACCTTCCATCCTTGCTCCTTCCCTGGGCCTCCTAGGTTTCTGAGGTCCAGCAGGTGACGCCCAGGCTCATGTTCCCTCCCTGGTTCCCACAAGAAACATCACACAAAGAAGTTATGGTCACCAGTGATAAGTGCTTTACCAGTGAACTCATGAGTCAGGGAAGTTACAGTGAGGTGGGAAGGAGTGGGGACAGGGACAGTCCCCCCGTAGGTTGGCCTCAGCCAATGACATCTCGAGGCCGGGCCCCACTGTCTTCCTGCTGGAGGCTACACCGGCTCATCTTCAGCTGAGTCAACTGAATGTAGCGCAGGACATTGGTGTCTGCAGGGAGAATGGGCAGGGCACTATCTCAGTATCCTGGAATAGGTGACATCTGCAGCCCCTCAGCTCACACCCCACCCCATTGTCTCCAGCCTTCAGTGGCTCCCCTGCTGATATTTCCAGAGCTCCTCTCCAAAAGCCGCAGCCCCAACAACGGAGGGGGTGTGTCACACCTCCAGACTTTTGCATTTGCTATGCCTGCCGCCAGCAATGCTGCTGCTCAGACTCCTGTCACACTCTGCTTGTCCCCCAATGATATCTGCACAAAACCTGTCTTCTCCAAACCACCGACCAGGAAAACTCATCTTGCCTGTGCTCCCACAGCACCGCCCTGGCTGTGCCCCTCTGTCTTTCTGTACATCCACACACCCTGACTGATCTCCCAGAGGTCAAGGAACAAGCCTCCAGTCCTGCCATGCCCTCTGTCCTACCCACCCACCCATCCCAGCAAAGTTGCTGACATTTCCCACCCTGGGCTTTGCCTCCCAGCAAGTGGTCCACAAGTGGTGGCTGAAAGAACAGGTAGATGAATAGCTGAGTGTGGGAATGGGTTAGGAGGTGGATGAATGAGTCAGGAGCAAGGGAGGGGCAGTGAGTGGATAGGGAATCAGCTGGATAGGAAGCATCAGAATCAGTCAATGAATAGATTAGAGGTGGCTAGATGAATATCAAAGAAGGATGGGTGAGTGGATGAGTGTGAGTGCAGGAGTAGGTGGAGAGGTGGACGTGAAGCACTCCCTTGAAGTAGCCCTGCCCTGGCCTTCCTGCCCTTGTTTCCTCTGCTCCAGACCCTCTCGCCTCCCCTCACCTCACCTGTGGGCTCCTGGCTTCGGGCTTCCTGCAGGTAGCGCAACGCGTGTGCATAGTCACCAAGGTGGTAGAAAGCAATGCCAGCGCGGTAGGTGGCCTTGAAGTTGCCCTGCTGCTTCTCCAGCACCTTAAGACAGTACTCGCGCACCCGCTCATAGTTCACCAGCTCCGACTGCAACAGGCAGGCTGCGGGGACACCAGGTGCTCTCAGAGCCTGTCGGCAACTCCAGACCTCACCTAACCGCGAGCAGCATTGCTTTCAGGTTGCGGGGAACCCCCACCCTTTCCCACTGCTGAGCTGGGCTTAAAGGCTTGACCAGGCCACCAGGGGCTGCAGAGCTTCTGACCAATCAGAATAGAGTCAATCTGCGCCGCCACTAGAGGGCGCAAAAAACCCCACAGACAGTAGCTCTCCGGCGATTTCCGTAGCGGGGAGTACTATTAAGGGCGATCTCAGGTGACGGATGGGGCCTTAAAAGGCTCATACAAGGTAAATCTCATCTGAGGTTCGCAGGTGGCAGCCCAAAGCCCATTTCGTGCATTCCGGCTCTTTCCTTCCCTGTGGTCCCCAACCCCTCTCCTTGATAAGTTCTGATGCTCCCCCCACAGACCCCAGCCCTGGTCCCTTCAAGCCTCCGCCTCCTACCCCACCCAAGCCTTCATGATTGCCCCTCAATCCCCATCCCTGTCACATATGCACCCTTTGCACCCCCGACGGCCGCGTACCCGTGAGAGAGTCGTAACATTCCACCTCCGTGTTCTCCACCAGGCGCCGCTGCTCCTCGCTGAGGCGGGCTGGCCCCGGGCTGGTGGCGGGCCCGGGGGCAGGGGTGGGCAGGCCACCAGGGCGGGCCCCCTGCGCCGCCTTCAGCTGCAGCAGTGCTCGATGATACTTGCCGATGGCTTCCCGGAACTTCTTCTCTCGGTAACAACGCTGGCCCTCTGCCTTGAACGCCACGGCGGCCCGCAGGCTGCTGTCGAGCGCCGCGCCCAGGCCCCCCGACGGCTCTGGGGCAGGACCGGGCCGACCCGAGCCATGGCAGGGGCCCGGGCCCGGCGGGGACAGGGCAGGAGGCGGGCGCGGCGGAGGCTCCGGGGCAGCGCTGAGCATCAGCACCGGGGACAGCGCGCCGCGCTGCATTGTGGGAAACTCCTGCGGCCGCCGCTGCAGCTACCGCATTGCCCCCCGCGGGGCCGGTCCCCACCCTTTCTCCGCCCCCGCACCTCCGGCAGCCGGCTCCCGCTGCCACCTATGGGTCTAGAGAAACCCCTCAAGTCTCTCCTTCAAATCAGCCCCAACCCTGGTTCTCCAGCCCACCTCTCCCTCCTCCCCACTCACCTTACTCTTCCTACCCTCTGCCTGCTCTCCTACCCGGTGCCCAGAGCTTCCAAAGCTCTCTAGAAGGAAAGGACAAGTCTGGGGGAAAGAAGAGTAAGATTTTAACCTCGTGGAAAGCTAGTATTCAGCCCACTAGGCATTTGGCGTGTTGAATAAGGACACAGACTATGGACTCAAGCTGCCCAGATTCAATTCCCTACTATGTCCCTCACTAGTTATATGACTTGGACGAATCACCTAAATTACCTGGAATCCTGTATATGCCTCAGTAACATGGAAAAGACAATGATAGCAACTTTGAAACTATTTGTTTATCTATGCAACAAACAAATATTCACTGATGTCCTTTCTGTGCCCAGCTGTGGGCTGGGTGATGCTGGGATATAACAGGAAGTGAGTGAGCCTCCAACCCTACTCTCATGGAGCCCCTAGTCCAGTAAAGAGACAAACCAGTAGGCAGTGACAACCCAGAGTGGGTTAGCCTGGAAAGCTCAGGCAAAGTGGTCAGGGCAGGATGGGGAAGGCACAAGCAGAGGGGTCAATCCTGGAATGGAGGACACACAACAGGCTCTGAGGGCCCAGAGGAGGTGCCTGCCCTAGACTGTAGTGGTGAGTGAAGATTTCGAGGAAGAGGGGATAATTTTGTGAACACGGGAGATCTGCTTCTTGCCCTCATCAAGCTCATTAAGTAGAAAAAACAGTAAGAATGCTGGTAAATGATAGCCCAGAGTGAGCAGTGCAATCATAAGAGGGTACAAAAAGCCTTAGCCAGTGGCAAAGTGGATAGTGTGCCGTTCTGAAGTGCCAAGGTCGCTGGTTTGCTTCCAGGGTCACCGACTCAATCCCAAGGGCACCAGTTCAAGCCCCAGTCAGGACATTATGAGAGGCACAACTGAATGAAACAAGTTGATACTTCTTTCTATCTATCTATTTATCTATCTCCCTTCCTCACTCCTTTCCTCTCTTTCTCTTAAAAAAAAGAAGTGTACAGAAAGCCTGACCTGTGGTGGTGTAGTGGCTAGAGCATCAACCTGGGACTCTGAGGTCACCAGTTCAAAACCCTGGACTTGCCTGGTCAAGGCACATATGGGAGTCGATGCTTCCTGCTCCTCCCTCTCTCCCCCCCCCATCTCTCTCTCTCTCTCTCCTCTGTCTCTAAAATGAATTGGTTTTTTTTTTTTAATTTTAATGTTACAAAAAATAGTGTACAGAGAAAAAAACACATGAGAGGCTTTGGAGACAAAAACCGACTCTGAAGAAGGTGGTTGTCCTTCAACCCTCCTTAGCCACTTACTTAGCAGCAGAATCTTGGGCAAGATCCTTGATCTGCCTTCACCTTGACTTCTTTCTCTGTAACATGGGATAACAAGTGAACTTACTTCAGAGTAGTTGTAAGGAGTGAATTATGTTATGCGGATAAAGTACTTAGCAAAGGGCCTAATATATACTGGGCAATTAACAACCTGTGTTTCCCATCATCACTGAGACTGTGAGATGGGTGATCATAAGTACCTGGCTCTGGGTCCGCATCCATATATGGTTGTTAAACGAATGAGTAAGTGAATGAATAACTTTATATATTACCATCCCCTACCCCCCACAAGACTCTAGGTTGGGCCTCGGCCTCAAGAACCATGCTTGTATTTCCACTGTCCCCTCCTCCTCCCACAGTACATCCTCCCCCAGATCCCATGGCCAGCCCCATCTTACAGTCCCAAATCTGAACAGGGCCCCTTCCATTCCAACAGCAGTTATCTGCTTTTATCTCCTATTGTACTTCGCTGAGTATCTTCCCCCATTCCTGGTCCTCCAGCCTTGAACATCTTAGGACAAAGATCCCCCCCCTGCCCTGTACTTCTGAACCCTGGCTTGGTTAAGAATCTAATATTCCTGGGGTTGAATTCCAGAGCAGCGAGGTCACCTTTCTGCACTTCATGTGGGTTTTGTTTTCATTAAAAATGTGGAGATCCATTGATTTATAATAAATATTTTTTCGCCCTGGCCGGTTGGCTCAGCGGTAGAGCGTCGGCCTAGCGTGCGGAGGACCCGGGTTCGATTCCCGGCCAGGGCACACAGGAGAAGCGCCCATTTGCTTCTCCACCCCTCCGCCGCACTTTCCTCTCTGTCTCTCTCTTCCCCTCCCGCAGCCAAGGCTCCATTGGAGCAAAGATGGCCCGGGCGCTGGGGATGGCTCTGTGGCCTCTGCCTCAGGCGCTAGAGTGGCTCTGGTCGCAACATGGCGACGCCCAGGATGGGCAGAGCATCGTCCCCTGGTGGGCAGAGCGTCGCCCCTGGTGGGCGTGCCGGGTGGATCCCGGTCGGGCGCATGCGGGAGTCTGTCTGACTGTCTCTCCCCGTTTCCAGCTTCAGAAAAATGAAAAATGAAAAAAATAAATAAATAAATAAATATTTTTTCTTTCTTTTTTTGAGGCAGTGGAAGGGAGAGGAAGAGACGCATCAACTCATTGTTCCACTTAGTTGTGTATCCACTGATTGCTTCTCATGTGCCCAGATGGGGGCACCAACTGGCGATGTTGTCACTCCATCACAAGACTCTATCCCCCGTGCCACTGGCCAGAGTATAACAAACATTTTCTGAGCACCTACTAAATGGCTAAGTGCTTGGGGTTCAGTAGAAACCAGTGACCACTGTTCCTAACTCACAGTCCTGCTAGGATGTAACGCTAGCACTTTCACCACACCCACTAGGTGTCAGGCAATGTTCTAAAACTTTGTGCAGAGGTTAACAGTCTCTTATACCACAGTGAAGTAAATCAGATCCCATTTATCAAACTCTTGCTATCAAAGACCCATACTGTCACAAACTGATGACCCTTGCAGGCCAGCTTACGTGATGTGTTGGGCTTGTGCAACCGTTAAGAGATATTGGATTAGTTGCCAATATACGAAAGAAGAAATACTATATCTACGGAATTGCAGTTTTTCAGCTTCACTTGAACAAAATCTGAAAATCTGGCAACCTCGAGGTAGAGCCTTCATGACTGGGGCATTCTCAGTTTCCCACAGTCCCCATGCCTCCTAAATTCCTCCCAACTCTCAGTCTGAGGACTCCGAGCTTGCGTTGGGATTTTCCTCTCTGCCTCTCAGTCCATCTCTCCCAAGTGTTTGCCCTCGGGATCTCAGTTTGGTCCCGCTGAGCCGCGCTTAAGGAAGCTCGCAAGTGCCCCCGCGCGGAGGAGTCCGTAATTTGCATCATCAGGGACTTGGAGAGAACATCCAGTCAGAGGAGTGAGAGGCCTGGAAAGCAACCAATCAAAAGCGAGAGAAGGACAGGAGCTCGACCAATAAGAACAGAGAGCGCTCGGAATAAAAGAAATTTTTATTGAAGTGAAGACGACACAGACCGAGTCTCAGGGCTCGGGGGGTCCAGGCTTGGGGCAGCGAAGCAGGTGGGCGGCGGTGAGGCTGGTGCCCTGACGCTGGGGCCGCGCGTACTTGAGGAAGATGGCGGCGCGGCCGGGCTCCGGGCCTCGGAGCGCGGCGCGGGCCATGCGCGGCTCCAACAAGCCCAGCTCCGCGGGGCTGCAGAAGGAAGATTGGGAAACTGAGGTGGACGCAACCAGTAGTGATGGAGATAATCTGTCTTTAGAGCTGGGGACTCGAGGCCAAGCACGTTGACTCGGGTCCCCGGAAACCTCCCTAGGGCTCTCTCGAGGTTGAGCACGCAGCCCATCATCTAAAGAGTGACCGGAGGGGGGCCAAAATGGGCCAACCCTTGATTTTCCCCGCAGGGCACGGTTAGGGGGAGCCAGGGCTCCTGAGGAGGAAAGGGATGGGACTGAGGGTGGACTGGCACCCAGCTCTACCCTGTGGGTACAGGCTGGGAACAAAGACAATTCATCCTGCCCCTTGGTAGCGTGGGTAACAGAGGTGGGAGCTTGGGCGCTCAGGACACGCGGCGGCCGCACAGCCAGGTTCCGTGGTTTATTTTTTCATCTTCCAGACAAGCCAGGTTAGACTCGCCGGCAGCGCCTCCTTCTCAAAATCTCGTTTCAAACCCGTGTTCTCAGATGGCCTCCCCCAAGTCACTTCACTGTCACAGGTTTCAGAGTCTAGCAGTTAAAAGAAAGCTAGAGAACTCTAGTATAGCAGATCTCTCATTCTCAACCCTGGAACGCAGTGCAGCAACTTCTGGGCCTGGGGAGATCGATATTACACCCTGGACAAAAGAGTCCCCCAATCTGAACAAGCATCACACTCTTTCAGACACGCCCAGAGGAAAGCAAATGTGATTCCCCCTCTAGGCTAGGCAAATACCCTGTTCTCTCTTACACCCAGAAAAATCAAATCTAGGTGTCAGCGTGTCCCCTCCCCCGAAAATTCTCACTCTGAGACAGGAAAGACAGAGACCAGGAAGGCAGATCCTGAAGCCACCACGTCTCTGGAGGGCAGAGACCCTTCGAAGCCGTACCTGTAAAGCTCCGGCTCCAGCCCAGAGCCCGCCCCGTCCAGCGCACGGTGTGCCAGGCTCAGCGCAGCGGCTGCACAGCGACTGGGCTCCCACCAAGCCGCCTCAGCCTCCAGCAGAGACAGCTCCAGAAAGTAAGTGGCAAGTAGTATCACCTGCCAAAGCGTGGGGAGACCATCAGACCGCACCCCTATACCGTCCAGGTTGTGGCCCTGGACGCTCAGGTCACACCCCTGTCCTGCGCACCTGGGAGTTGCTCCCAGCCAACGCAGCCAGTAGCTCCAGGCAAAGGAGCGGACCTGGGTGGTGCAGCCGGAAATCCAAGCAGCTGAGGATGCGCCGTTCGGCGCGCAGAAGTTCGGATCGGGAAAAGGAGCCAGCGCCCAGGAGACAGAGGGCGGCAGGCTGCAGATTGGGGAGAAAGAGGTGGGGGAAGTGCTGGACTCCGGCTGTTACTCCCTGCGCTGGGACCGGTTCCGTCCCGCTCTGGACCTCAGTTTTTCTGGTCTGTAAAAAGGCCATTGATTTGTTGCCTGGAGTCAGGAAGGCCTGGGTTCGAGTTCAAACCCTACCACTTCGGCCTGACGTGTGGTGGCGCAGTGAATAGAGCCTCGACCTGGAATGCTGAGGTCGCCGGTTGGTAACCCTGCGCTTGCCAGGTCAAAGCGCACACCAGAAGCAACTACTACGATTGATGCTTCCCACTCCCCACCCCACCCCTTTCTCCTCTCTAAAAAAATTCAATAAAACAAACAAAAAACAAACCCTAACACTTTTGCACTGTGTGACATGCACATCACAGAAGCACTCTAATCCTCAGTTTCTTCATCTGTAAAATGGAAATATTGCTCCTATTTCACCAGGCACTTCTGATAATGCACTTACACATGTTAGTACTCAATAAGGACTAAAACTACTATAAATATTAAGACTGAGTCCAAGCCCCATGTGTTCACTTTGGGCAAATGTCTTCCTCTCTCTGGGCCTCAGTTTCTTCCAATGAGCCCTGACCTCATCAGATCTACTGAGATTCCAAAAGAACATGAAATGTACGCTTGGCACACACTAGTAGTTTAACCTGTGACTGCCGCAGAGTAGAAAGGGCTCTGCACTCCCAGCCCCAGTACCTCTGGGAGCACGCACTCTTCCATTTTGCACGCCACGAACAGGCAGGCCGTGGCCAGCAGCTGCAGGCGATGTAGGCGCACTCCGCCCGAGAGCAGGTAGGAATCGAGCAGGTGTACGGCCAGGTAGAGCGTGTCCCCTGCCAGGCCCAGATAGTCCTGGGGAGGGGCGCGCGTGACAACCAGGCTGAGACACAGGCCCCGCCTCGCCCCCTTCCCCCTAATAGGTACTTACGTGCACCTGGACCAACCAGTCCACCACTAGTTCGCGCATCTCTGGGGTCACCCCGCGGGGCAGGGCCCTCTGAGGCAGCGCGCGGCACACCTGGGGTTAGGTAGGGATAGTGTCATTCTCCACACCTGTGCCTCAGCTTCTCTCCTGAACTACACTCCTTGCATCAGTTGGAGGTAGCACGAGTGCCACACCCAAACTGGCCTCTAATGTCTCCTCCAAATGAGCTCCTCTTTAGTGTAACCATCCAGACCTGGTACTTTCTTCTGGACGGGCCCCTGTTCACCTCACCAGTCTGCAGCTGCCATTGCCACAGGACCTCCTGAGCATCTCCCCCTGGGTTCCCAGACTCCAATCTTGGCCATCAATCCTCAATCCATCATCTTCAGAGCACCCAGAAGGGTCTTTCTAAAGTCCAAACCTAACTAACCAAGGAACTCCTCAGTTTAAAACATTTCTGTGGCTTCCAGTACCCTCAAGAGAAAATCTAATTCAGACTCTCTCAGGCCTTACCCTGCTCCAGCATCACCGCTTCACCCTCTTCTCACACTCCAGCTGCCCCGGCCTTCTTTTGGCCCTAAAGCTATGCCAAGCTAGTTCCTACCTCAGGGCCTATGCATATGTGTACTGTTTCTTCCATCCCCAGTTCCCTGCATGGCTGACAGTTTCTCCGTCATTCAAATCTCAGCTAAATTTCTCTGACTTTTTCCATACTTGTCTCTAACGCATCACTTTATTTCCCTCATATTATTTTCAGTCTGGAGATAGCTCAGATTTCCTGGAGTGTTTTGTCTGTCTGCCCCGCTAGGGCTGCTGGTACCACAACAGCAAGGACTTCTGTCCAAATCCCAGATGTACCTCAGTTCCTAATGGAGACCCTGGACCAGCAGGGATGTTCACAAGATGTGTTAAATTAATTCATCCCTTGAGTGTTTCTTCTGACAGCACCTCAGACAGATGTCTGAGGATTACCACCATCTGTGTTTTGGTCTTTATGGCCTTTGTGAAGTTATCACCTACATTTGCTTGTTTGTTGGCTTCCACAATGAAAACAGACTATCTGTGTTGTTCATCACAGCGTACCCAGTGTCTAGAGCAGGGGTCCCCAAACTACGGCCCCGCGGGCCACATGCGGCCCCCTGAGGCCATTTATCTGGCCCCCGCAGCACTTCCAGAAGGAGCACCTCTTTCATTGGTGGTCAGTGAGAGGAGCATAGTTCCCATTGAAATACTGGTCAGTTTGTTCATTTAAATTTACTTGTTCTTTATTTTAAATATTGTATTTGTTCCTGGGTTTTTTTTTTTACTTTAAAATAAGATATGTGCAGTGTGCATAGGGATTTGTTCATAGTTTTGTTTTTTTTAAGCTTAGTTTTTTTTTTATTCGTTTTAGAGAGGAGAGGAGAGGGAGGGAGGGAGGGAGGGAGGGAGAGAGAGAGAGAGAGAGAGAAGGGGGGAGGAACTGGAAGCGTCAACTCCCATATGTGCCTTGACCAGGCAAGCCCAGGGTTTCGAACCGGTGACCTCAGCATTTCCAGGTCAACGCTTTATCCACTGCGCCACCACAGGTCAGGCCTTCATAGTTTTTTTTTTATAGTCCGGCCCTCCAATGGTCTGAGGGACAGTGAACTGGCCCCCTGTGTAAAAAGTTTGGGGACCCCTGGTCTAGAGCATGCTCAAAAACATTTGTTAAATTTACTTTGAAACTGTAATTTTTTTAAGGCACAGGAAGGATGGGTGGGGGAAAGTATTTGTTAATAAATTGCTAAATATTTGTTAAACGAATAAATGTGAGCGACAAGTACAAGGGGCTCTGAAATTCCAAAGGAGAGACTACAAAGAGCCTGGGAGAACAGGAAAGGGTATACGAGGATAACTGCAAGAAAAACCAAGCCACGAACTTGGGGCAGGGCTGGGAAGTCAGCGGGAAGGGGCGAGACTGAGACTGCCCCAGAGGGAGTTCGGAAAACCCTGTTAACAAGGCGCTGGGCTAGCGGGCAACTCTGGCCTCCATCAGCCCGCCGCGTCTGCTGCGCTCAGGTTTGGGGCGGCGCCACTGTCTTCCCCGGCCCCCTCACCATGACCTCTGCAAAGATGTCCCTGGCGTACTCGCGTTCTCCTTGCAGCCCCAAAGCACTCATCGCCTCCTCCAGCCCCGGCGGCGCGCACGGCCCCGGGGGCCTCTCCGGGCGCTCTGGGGGGACGCTGGTGCATGTAGGGACGTCGTCGAGGACTGGGGAACTCGCAGGCTCTGCGTCGAGGAAAGCTGCCGGACTCTACAAGGGAGACAGGGCCAGGGGTCGGCGTCTGGAGGGGCCCCAGACGGGAGTGGGATCCCGGCTTCTACTCACCAACATCCTTCAGGTTGGCTTCAGGGGCGGAACCGAGAGCCCACCTCTTCCCGCTGAAGCGAGGACCCACAGCTGGCGCCTTAAGTGAACCTGGGCGCATGCGCGCTGAGCACGCCTCACCGGGGCAGGGGGGCGGGGGAGGGGCAGGTGCGCAGGTGCGCTGGCAATGGCAGATACCACACAGACTACTCTGCCTAAATCCTCCAGGGTCAGGCAGCTGGAGTCAAGCCCTCGTCCAGCTACTTATACCACACGATCAGAAGCAGCCCATTGGAGACTCACGTTCCTCAGCTATGAAGTAGAGATTTCAAAATCTAGCTGATAGAGTTGTCTTGTCTATAAGATTGTGTTTGAGTGGCCAGCACAGGGCTCAATAAATCAAAGCTCAAGACATATGAGGTACAAGTCACTTCATAACTATTTAAGGAAGGCCTCAGCCCTGGCCAGTTGGCTCAGCGGTAGAGCGTCGGCCTGGCGTGTGGAAGTCCCCAGTTCGATTCCCAGTCAGAGCACACAGGAGAAGTACCCACCTGCTTCTCCACCCTTTCCCCTCTCCTTTCTCTCTGTTTCTCTCTTCTCTTCCTGCAGCCAAGCCTCCATTGCAGCAAGGTTGGCCCAGGAGCTGGGGACAGCTCCATAGCTTTAGCCTCAGGTGCTAGAATGGCTCTGATTGCAGTGGAGCAACGCCCCAGATGGGCAGAGCATCGCCCCCTGGTGGGCATGCCAGGTGGATCTTTGTCGGGCGCATGCGGGAGTCTGTCTGACTGTGTCCCTGCTTCTAACTTTGGAAAAAGTACAAAAATAAAAAATAAGGAAGGCCTCTGTGTTCCATGCAGTGGGGATTCTGGAGTAAGCAAATACCCTGTGGCCGCTGCCTTTAGACCCAGAGCTGGGCCAGTTGATAGGGGCAAGTCACCAGTGATTAAATCTGTCTGGACTAGTGCAGCAACCTCCTCACTGCTCTCCCCGCTCCTACCCCCTACAGTTCGTTCCCTTCACACTGCCAGAAGGGATCCTGAGCACACCAAATAAGTCAGATTGCACTTAACCTCTGCTCAGAACTCCATTGCAGCTCCCATTGCCCTCAAAGAGAAAGTTCACAAGGCCCTATATTATCTTCCCACCCCCAACCCCCGCATACACACCTGTGAGGTCTCCTATCCCAATCTTCCTCCCTCACTCCTTCCTCTCCCAATACACTGGCCTCCCCACTCATGCTCACTCACAACAGGCACGATCCTACCACAGGGTCTTTGCACTGGCTGTCTCCTCTGCCTGATATATTCTTACCTCAGATATCCCTCAATTCCTTTAAAGTGTTTACTCAGATGTTACCCACTCCATGCAAAGTGTCATCCTGAGCACTTCCTGTCCCCATTCTCTGTACTTACTCTCGTCTTAGCACTTAACTGCCTCACTTATTGTCTTCCTCCTGACTAGAATGTGAACCCTGTGAGGGCATGGCTTGTATGTGTTAATTGCTGTATTCCCAGTGCCTAGAACAGGGCTGAGCACATAGTACTTAGAAAAATATTCGTTGAATGAATGAGTGAAAGGGCTAGATTTGTAATTTAGAGGTAGTAGTCCGAAAGGACCTCGCTGAGGTGACACTGGAGCTGAAACCTGGAAAAGAAGGAGCCAGGAAAGCAAAGACTGGGGAGAATATCTCAAGTGGAAGGAACAGCCTGAGCAGAGGCCCTGAGGTAGGGAAGAACTTGCTATTTTCAGGCATTGAGAGGTCAGTGAGGCTGGCAAAGTGAGCAGAGAGGAGTGAGATGTGACCAAATGCTTCCTGCCATACTTACAGTAAAGCCTCTTTATCACAAGGCCTCGTTGGCCCATTGTTCCCTCTAACCTCATTTCCTTCTGATCCCCCCTCACTCCACTGACACCTTGTCCTCTAACTCATCCTTTGTCCCTAAACTCATCAGGCACCAGCCTGGCTCAGGGCCTTTGCACTTGCTATCCCCTTTTCCTGTGCACTCAGCGAGAATCTGGATATTGGATACCTACATTATCCAAGAGCATGTGGTAACTTTATAATGGAGAAACCTGACAGACACCATCTTAACCAAGGGATCAGTCACCACCAATGGGATGTCTGGAATTCTCCTGATAAGTTGCACTGAGAAGGGCACATCATTTCTGGAAATTCCTGCCAAAAGTAGCTTGAATGTAGCCACAAGGAAACATCAGGCAACAATCACTAATTAAGGTACATTCTGCAAAATAACTGCCCTGTAAGCTTCAAACCTGACAACTGAATTCAACCCGTGAGCCTAGATTGAACCACTAGCCAGGAAATTGTTTTCTATTTTGTATACAAGGATATTAGTGTGACCATTATAAAACCTGATTATGGTCTAAGAAGGGCATCACTTCAATGTTAGTTTCCTGACCTTGATCACTGAGCTGTGGTTAAGGAAAAGAATGTTCTCATTATAGGACAGAAAGTAAATTATAGGGAAGAAAGTAAATGTAAAAATTGTGGGGAACTTGTGTGAAGGGGAAATGAGAATTATTTATTTCTTAAATTAAAAAAAGTTTAGAGTAGATTCACGAGAAGTTGCAGAAGTAGTCGAGTTCCCATGTACCCCACACCCAATTTCTCCTATCAACATCTTATAGTGTGGTAATTTGTCACAATTTAATGAACCAATAGAAATATGTAATTAAAGTCCATGCTTTAGATTTCCTGACTTTGTTTTAATAAATTTTGGCTCCTGGTTTCTTTCTTTTTTAGATTTTATTTATTCATTTTAGAGAGGAGAGAGAAGGCGGGCTGGGGAGGAGCAGGAAGCATCAACTCCCCTATGTGCCTTGACCAGGCAAGCCCAGGGTTTCGAACCGGCGACCTCAGAGTTCCAGGTCCACGCTTTTATCCACTGCACCACTACAGGTCAGGCATAGATTTCCTGACTTTTTATGTAATGGCCTTTCTCTGTTCCAGGACCCCATTCAGGATATAGTCCCCAGGCTTTCCTTGGCTGTGACAGTTTGTCAGATTTTTCTTGTTTTGAACCTCGACAACTTTGAGAACTAGTGCTCAGAATTTTGCAGAACATCCGTTGGTTGAGATTTGCCTGATGTCTGTTTTCTTAGACTGAGGGCATCTGTTCTGGGGAGGATGGTCACAGAAATAAAGTACCGTTCTAATTGCGTATCAGGCACATACTGCCAACATGACTCACCACTGTTGATGTTGACCTCCATCACCGACTGATGTAGTCTTTGTCAGGCTTTGCCTCCTATCTATACTGTACTCTTTGGAAGAAGTCACTGCAGCCCACACCTAGAGTAGGGGATATATGCTACCCCTCCTTGAAGGAGAGTACCTAGAGAAGTATCTGGACTTCTGTACAGATGTCTGTTCTCACCATTTATCATTTATATCAGCACAGACTTTTTTTAGCGAGACAGATACAGAAGGACATATAGGGACACACAAAGATGAGAAGCATAAACTCATAGTTGCAGCACCTTAGTTGTTCATTGCCTTCTCATACGTGTCTTGATCCGGAGGCTGTAGCTGAGCCAGTGACCCTTTGCTCAAGGCGAGCAACCTTGGGCTTTAAGCCAGAGACCTATGGGCTCAAGTCAGCGACCATGTGGTCATGTCCATGATCCTACACTCAAGCCAGCGACACTGTGCTCAAGCTGGTGACCTCGGGATTTCAAATCTGGATCCTCTGCATCTCAGGCCGACGCTCTACTCACTGCTCCATTACCTGGTCAGGCTGGACTCATTCCTTTTATACCTTGGGTATAACAAATATGCTAGTTATTTTGGTACTCAAATTGCATTCAGCTTTGAACACTAGAAGCTCTTCCCACTGACTCCTATGTCCCTTTACATGCCATTAGTGAGGTGTTTTTAGTTGTTTTTAAGCAGGTTCTTACTTCCAGGCAAAACCAGATGTTTCAGGCTCATCTTGTGTAATTCCTGCTCCAGTCCTAGAATGATTTCAGCACTATTTTCTTTTCAAAGTTTTCTACCAGTCTGCAATTATTTCAAATCCAAGTTAAAAATATGTTGAGTCACACTTTTTTGGAAAGCTATCTGACATGTTTAAAATGCAGCAACCCTGGAATGTAGGCCACAAAAATATAAGCACAAGCACAGTAAAGATGGGTTGTTAAGGATTACTACAGCAGGAAAAGCAAACAGAAAAGCCTGGAAACGAAGTAAATCCTTGTCCACAGGGGGCAGCTGAATCAGTTGAGGTCCGTCCACCCTGAGGAACCTTGTGAAGCAACTGGGAACCATGACAGTGATGGCCATGAGCTCTCCAAAAGGCAAAGAAGTGGCTTAACCAGGATCTCATTTTTACATGATCCAACACGCCCTCTGGGTGCACACATGGTGGTAGGAGTGTGGGGAAGCCCTGGCAGGTCATTGCCCAGGGGCCTGGCATAATTAACTGGGAAGAGAGAATTGTGTGTAAGAGGGACCAGCCTTTTCATGCTGCCATGTCCATTTGCAAGGAGGTCAAGTGAGCACCAAATCAGGGCCTTGGGGCCTGGGATCTTGGTAATTTTTACTTTCTTCTGCATATTGTTTTGCTTATTCTTTACATAAACACATTAAAATTGTGACACTTTCCACATGCACATGACAAAAAACAGGTATGCCAAACTTAATTTTTCTAATTGGTAAAGTTTTATTATTAAAATTCTTCCACCTAAAATTCTGTTTGGGAAAGTTCCACAGAAATTAAGAAGCACCACTGCATCTAAGGACATTATGTTCAACAGAGGAAAACAGTTGATTAATCTGCGGAAGCCCATCTGAGGAATGTGAGAAGAGGTCCCCAGGGACAGACCCACACAGGAGAGCTGAGTGACAGTGTGATGGGAAGAGACTCTAGCGGGTCACCTCTGGGCTGTGACTAGAGGGGAGTAAAAGGCTTTTCTTTATAAGCCCATATGCTGTTTACCTGATTCCCACAGGACATGCTTTTGTAATTTAAAAAATAATATCCATATAAAATTAGAAAAAAAACCCCCAAAATTCCTTGAGTCTTGGCCGCAGGAACACAGATTTCTAGAAACCGAATTCAAATTTTCTGCTAACCTCACATAAGATCTCAAAAACTCCATGAATGGGAAGCCCTCTTCTGACAAAATCAGATATTAAATTCACCTGTGTGCAGCAGGGCAGTCATGGTCCCAAGGTCTGGGAGGAGTGATTCGGGCATGGGGACGTCAGGGTAGAGAGGACAGCAATCAGGGGATTCCCAGAGCTGTGAGGGCTGTAACCCAATCCAAGATGCTTCCAGCTGACAGCCACCACAAATCCCAGTGGTAAACCAAAGAATCTGTATGGAAATCGGGCCTCAGGTGCCCCAGCTTAGCATAAACAAGTTGGAGGGATGAGCAGCAATGCTGGCTCTAGGGCTAAGCACCATGGGAAACACCGCCCGCCATGGGTTCCCTCACTCCTGCCAGGGCCGTGACACTTTACTCACCCTCCTTGTTCAGGGCCACCCAACTCTCCCACCCCTGGCCCTCCACCCCACCTTTCTGCCTAAGCAGCTTCTGAGGGCCTGGGACGGTTCCTGTCCGCTAGACCACCACCCAGGCATCTCCCGGACTCCTCAGCAGCTTCCACCCCCAGCGGCCCCTCCCACTCCAGCGTGAGCCCGACATCTTCACCCAGGACGCCTTCTCTGCCTCAATGACTTGAAGCATTCTACCTAATAGAGCAATAGGAGGCGGCGGCTGGTATCTGGGGCTGGACACTGTAAGCAAGGGAAGGCCCAGGGTGGTGGGCCCCATTCTGAAACGAGTGTCTTTATTGCTTGTACCGTACAAATACGAGGAACAGGGAAAGGCCAGTGGAAAAGAGAATTGTCAGATAAAGGACATACACACACAAAAAGGAAGAGACTCCCACCCTCCCCCAAACCAACCCCCCATGTCTCTCTGTGAGCTACCTAGTACAGGAGATGGGGTCTGGAGATCAAAACCTCAGAAACTACATTCCAAACACCAGAGATGTTGGTGGGAAGGGGGGAGACAGGGCAGCAAGTGGGCCTCAGCTGTGACTTCCCACTAGGCCAGCAGCCCTTTCCCTGGGATGAAACGCCAGGGCCAGGGCTGGGGGCCCAGGCCACAAACACCATGCATACTGGAGGCCAGGACACACTTGCCCTCACACACATACCCGACACGCACGCACACATTCCTGCCACATGTCTGTGTCTCAGACACACAAGGACACCGACAGAAACACACAGTCCAAGGCACGCACGCACACACGAGTGCCCACAGCACTGACCCATGTTCACCTTAAGGCTGTAGAATGTGGGGCTGCAGGAGGGGAGGGGGTTGGCCTGGAGCTGCCTTCTCAGAGGCCCCCACCCTAGTACGTACCATACCGAGACACCCACCCTGCTCCCTCCTCAACCCAAGTCCCCAGGGCCCAATACTGTCTTGGTGTGAGCTGTGTAACAGCCGAGGCTGGCACCCTTCCACCCCCGGTAGAGAGAAGGGGCTCCAGGCTTCCATCCTGGGAGGGTCTGGGGCCAGGCCCAGGACCAAATGGGAGGTAAGGCTGGCTGAAGGAAGCCCTGGTAAGGCACGGGGCTGGAGGGCAGGAAGGCTAGCCCCAAATGTTCTTCCTGCCTTGTGCACAGGGTCAGGAGAGCAGCACGGGGTGCAGGGAGACAGTGCCCACCTCCCTGGCCCCTCCAGGTTCCCACTGAGCAACCGACCCCAGCCTCATGACGGAGCCCTAACCTCTGCTCCCTCCGCTCAAAAAAGTCCCTGTCTGGCCCTGGACATTATTGCTTTTCTGCCCCTGTGGGGGAGGGGCTGAACTGTCCCCTCACCAGGCCATTCAGAGCCTAAGGACAGGCATGGAAGGCAGCCCCAGGGTGCTGTCCACCCTCCGAGGGCCGCACAGAGCAGAGGCAGGCAGCTGTGGGCCTCCAGTTGGAAATTCAGGCAGGCCCCCAACTCTACCTTCATTCCCCACTGGGGCTCGTGTTGATTAAAAACCAAAATCTTCCCAACCACCCAGTCTTGCGGCAGGTGGTGGAGTCTCCCCAGTCCTGATCTGGGCACAAAAGTGAGGGCACGATGGGACCCCGGAGGCCCGGGCCGCGAGGGCCGCCGAGGGCAGTTTCACAGAGGGCTGAAGAGAAAACTAGAGGTGGAGGTGAAGGGGTGAGGGATGGAGATGCAAACAAAAATGGCCAAAAAAAAAAGGACAAAGCCCCCCGGCGGTGATGGCAGCCATGTGTGTCCCACGGTGGTGGCGGCGGGCGGGCAGCACGGCTCACTCGCGGATGCTGGCCGAGTAGGAGAACTGGGGGAAGTGAGTCCGCTGGTCCAGATCGAGCGAGCCCAGGCTGTCATCTGTGGGGGTCAGTGGAGGTGGATTGGGGAGAACGGGCCTGCAGAGGGCCCCGCACCCTGCCCAGGCTCCTGGGGGGGAGTGGCAGGAGGCGGAGGGAAACCAGCCCCAGGACTCTAGGCAGACACCGCAGCTGATGAGGTGTCCACAGGACGTCCTCCCTGACAGAGGCCCCTTGGTCACAGCCCCACCCCAGGCCAGAGACCTGGCCTCAGGGAGCCAAAGCTGCTCACTCAGCCACCTGAGCGTCCCACCAGCTCCCCTGCTCTGTTTCCTCCCCTCCCACACCTCAGTCCACCTCGAGGTTCTCCCAGAACTCTCTGGCCCAGCTGCTGCCCTGGCTACTCCTGTCCCCAACAATCCTTCCTCCACATGCAGCCAATGGTCTTCTAAGCTGTGATGCAACCCTGTTCCTCCTCTGCAGAAACCCTTCCACAGCTCCTCACACAACTGCCCACTCCACCCAGCAGCCCCCAGGCCTCCCCTGCCCTGGCCCTCATGCCCTCTCCTCCTCCTCTCTCCCATCTGCTCTGACCTCTGCAATGCTCCCAATTCTAGGCGCCCACATGCAATTCCTTCTGCCAGGACTAGCAACTGCCATGTCTCCCCCTCCAGGAAGCCCTCCCTGACCTGCAGGTCCAGCCAGGCATTTCCTCTGGGCTCAGTCCCCGTGCTCCTGTGCCCTAGCACTGACCCCTCTGGGCTGTCACCCTACCTGGACTGGGAGCTCCCTGAGGCCAAGGCCTAGGCTGTCTCCACTACTGCTAAATCTCCAGCAGAGCCCAGCACTGTGTGGATAAGAACTCAAACAGCTACAGTCAATGAACTAATCCAGCTCCAAAGACCTGGGCGGTTTGGGAATACAACTATGGACTTGCCATCTTAGTACTGACAAGTCCCCAGTGTGTCCTGCCTAGACTCTGCCCAGAGCACTGCCATGTGCTGTACCCAGTGGCTTTTAGTGACTCTCACTGGGTCTGCAGAGCCTAAGAGCAAAAGCCCCGGGTGCGTACTCCTGGAGGACTCTGTCAGGAGCAGGCCCCTCCGCCCTTGGCCTGGCCCACTGGGTTCAGGGCCTCAGATACTCACAGCGGTCTGGGGGTGTGATTGTGATGGACTGGGCAGTGAACTCGTCGTCAAAGTACCTTGTGTCAACCTCAGACGTGACCTGAGGTTTGAAGGGTGGCGGGAGCTGTGGAGGAGAGGAGCCCAGGCTCAGGACCCTGAGGACAGGAAGCTTTGGCCAAGGTCACTCACAAGGGGCCAGGCTCCTGCTGAGAGCAGGTGAGTGGTGGCACTCACCTTCTTCTGTACCACGTCCTGCCAGTTGATGCTGAGGAAGAACCTGTGCTCCATGACCTCCTTGGCATCACTGGGCCCCCCGCCGAGCCTGGGCAGAGACGGCCGTAAGCACCCGCCTCCCGGGCAGCCAGGTCCTGGGAGACACTCTCAGTGCAGGCCCTGCACACCCTTTAATAATCCTGTCCCAGCCACACAACCACCACCTCACAGAGGAGGAAAGTGAGATGAAGAGGGAGCTCACATGCCCAGGGTCCGAGCCAAAGCACTGCAACCTGGCCACCAGCCCACAACGAGAACTGAGAGGGCAGATGACCACCTCCCATCCTGGCTCTGCCACACATGGCTGGGCCACCCCAGGCCAGGCAGGGCTGCCCCTTTATTCCTCAGTGTCCCATAAAACACGGTAGTGCGGGCTGAGGCCTACGGACAGGCCTGGCCTCCAGATGCCAGCTCGGGGATCGTCAGAGGCTGTGTGGGGAGCACACACTACACACCCAGCACATGTGCCTGTCAACGCTGCCTCTCTAGGTCGGGGGGAGAGTGGGAGCGGGTGGTGCTGGGCAGGGCAGCGGCCAGCCCTCACCTCTGCTTGGGGTCCTTCTTAAGCAGCCCAGCAAGCAGGGACTTGGCCTCGGGGCTGAGCGTGCGCGGGAAACGGATCTCCTCCATGAGGATGAGCTCAAAGAGGCGCTCGTGGTCTTGATTGTAGAAGGGCAGGCGGCCGCACATCATCTCGTACATGACCACGCCCAGCCCCCACCAGTCCACAGCCCGGCCATAGTCATTGTCCTCCAGCACCTGACGGGGAGGGACAGGGAGGAGTGGTGAGAGGCCTGGCCCACC
This sequence comes from Saccopteryx bilineata, assembly GCF_036850765.1. Taxonomy (NCBI): domain Eukaryota; kingdom Metazoa; phylum Chordata; class Mammalia; order Chiroptera; family Emballonuridae; genus Saccopteryx; species Saccopteryx bilineata. The sequence goes on from NC_089498.1 coordinate 46,270,419, forward strand.
CCCAGGGGCGACAAGGCCCGGCCCAGGGCTGGGGTGGGCGATCTAAGGAATTGGAGCCTGGTCCTCAGAGCAGCTGGGTGGAGGAAACACAAGGACCCAGGGCCCCTCCCCCTGGGCATTACAGTCCCAGACACCTCAGGTGCCAGATATTCAGGGGTCCCGCAGAAGGTTTTCATGGTGGCCCCGTCACTGATGCCCTCTTTGCATAAACCAAAGTCAGTGATCTTGATGTGGCCATCTTTGTCGAGCATGAGGTTTTCCAGCTGCAGGAAGAAGTCAGTGTATCAGGTCATGTCCTCCTGGGGCTTGCTGTCACCTCCCTGAAACCCCAGAGGGGACTATGGCCTGGGACGGCAGATATCACATCAGGGGCTCCAGGCTGAACCATGGAGCAGACCCGAGCACAGGGTTAAGCCCTCACCCTCTGAGGGTCAACATCTCCCCAGTCCTGGCCACCCCTCAGGAAAGCTGGAAGAAAAGCAGGGCGGAGAGGTGGAGCCCGGCCTTGCCCCAGCCTGCCCCCCACTGTGCACTGCAGTTTCCATCTTTGGATGTAAGGGTCAGTATCATTCTATTTTTTCCTACACCTCACATAACTGAGCCATTCAATGGGCCTTTGTATACCCTCCCCCAGGTAAAGACAGAGTATTTCCAGGCCCTCAGATGCCCTCCCACCATGTGCCCTTGCCCTGTGAGTAACCATCGCCCTGCTCCCAACAGAGAAGTAATTTGACTTCCTTGCTCTTTCTTGCAGTTTCTCCCCCCACACATACATCTGTAAACAGAGCTGTCCTGTCTGTCCTGGCTTTTCCCCTCCACGTCGGTGTGTGAGATGTATCCACACTACTGCGTGTGGCTGGAGTGCATTCTCTTTAACTGTTGTGCCAGCCCAGTGTATGAACACGCCACACACACGTTATCCACTCTCCAGCAGCAGATACTTGGGTTGCTCCCAGGCTGGGGGCAGGGTGAACAGTGCTGCTAGGAGTGCGTGTCCACATTCTGAGGTGCACACAGGTCCCTGTTTCTATGGTGCATACGCTCGAGTGCGCACACGTTCACTGTTGGTGAATTCTGCACACTGTCGTCTAAGGTGCCTATACCAATTCTTTGCTCACAAGAGGCTCAGGTGGGCCCTCATGCAGGGCTGCTTGCTGTGGGACTACCACCCGGGGCCAGAGTGGGAAGATTTAAGACCCAAAGGGAGCTGGTCACAGGCACACAGACAAGACAGACCCTCCCTGCGGTGCGGAGCTCAGCCTCCCTGGTGCAAGTCCTGTGAGTGTAGCAAGGGGCCAGCCTGGGCCCTGGCCAGGCGGCAAGCGCACACTCACCTTGATGTCGCGGTACACCACATCCCTCGAGTGCAGGTACTCCAGGGCCGAGACGATCTCTGCGCCATAGAAGCGGGCCCGCTCTTCTGTGAAGACGCGCTCCCGGGACAGGTGAAAGAACAGCTGCCGGAGGAGGGAAGGAGGCGTCAGACCTCTGGCCAGAGAACCCAAGGACCCTGCCTGGCGACCCAGTGACAGCGTCACACCTACTCCATAAACTGGCAAGTGAAAGCAAAGACCAACTGAGAGAAGAGTTCACGTGAAGGACTGACAGTAGGCGCTCAGGGGAGAATCAAAGGGGCCAGCAGGAAGGGGACGGTGAATGAGACTGACAGCAGGAAGCAGAGGAACACAACATCTTGAGCAAGTGACAACAGCTTGAGACCAAACGGGTTTCAGATGAAGCCCACAATCATGAGCCAGTGAGTTACATCCACGTGAGACAGAATGTGGGGGAAATGGAGCAGTGACAGAAAGTGGCTGACTGTTCCGCATCAGGAGGGCTCGGGAGAGCAGAGGACTGGTGGCCCTTGACCTGCACATGCTTTCTCTGCAGGTCACCCGCGAGAACAACCTCTGCAGCGCGGCCGTCCGGCCACTCTCCCAGCCCTCTCCACACCGCACTGGCCCTCGGCTTGTACCCTGCCCAGCAGTTCACTAGCTGTGTGCACCTGGGCAGCCACTTAACCTTTCTGAGCCTGTTGCCCTACCTACAAAAGGAGACGAGGATGCCTGCCTCAAGGGGCGAGACTATGCACCAAGCTGGCGCCTGGTATGTCTTCCTCTGTCCTCCACCTCACTGCCCCCACACTGGGAAACGGGAAGGCCAGAGCCAGGCGGGAGTGGGGGGGGGGGTTGGCTCACCTCCCCACCGTTGGCATACTCCATCACGAAGCACAGGCGGTCATGGGTCTGGAAGGCATACTTCAGGGCCTGTGAGGAAGGAAGGTGGCGAGGTACTGCTGATCAGCTGGACACTCCCCACCCTGGCCCAGCTGTGGGAATCAGGCAGCCGGATTCAAACCTCAGCTTTGCCTTTTGGGGTATGTGAGTGGGCTCATGGCTCTGAGAGTCAAAGAGGGTTCCTGTGCTGAGCAATCTGTCCTGCCTGCCAGTGAGATTCCAAGAGGCACGGCCAGGACTATACTCTGAGCAACCAGAGCCACTTCACATCTCTCTTCCTCCTCCTATTTTACAGTCAAATGTGTTCAACCCTCCCTGCTCCCCCTCATCTCAGGCACAAGAGGTTTGTTTGCTGGGAGATGAAGCCAACCTCAAAGACAGCTTGGATAAGGGATCTGCTAGCAAAGAGTAGTTCTCAAACTGTACTCTGAGGAACCCTACACTGATCCCTCTGCTCACAACTTCACTGTTCTGTCTTCTCCATGGAAGTACCTTAGGAGATTTTCATTTGAACAAGTACAGTGGTTTTATAGAACACCCGGACAGCAACTGTGGTAAAGAAATGACATGTAAGCCATCCTCAACATGGTCCATTTCGCTGATGGCTGTAGCCCAAAGAGGTGTCTGCTCAGCCTCCACTGACAGGCAAGCATAATACATCTGCTTCTAGAATTACATTTTAAAATAAAAACAAAACAAAAGAATACTGTTCCCACTTTGACCAGCTGGGCTAAGCGCCATAAACTCATACAGACAGCAGCACTGCCCTCCCGGGCCGTCCTGTGACATGATTTCATTGTTGGCTGAGGTGCTGACATGAAGCCACTGTCTATGAAGAAGCTGCCACCACTGGGGTTTCAGTTCAGGCCACCTGAGGAGCCCAGCAACACCTGGTCCCAGCCACTTGGGCGACACTAAGTCTGTGCTTTGTAGTGGCAGGGTTGGGCTCATTCACTGAGCTCCGTCCAAAGGAGCCAGCCAGGAGGCCCCACATGGCACACAGGCCTGAGGGGAGCGCCACTTACAGTGAGGAAGGGATGCCTGGTGTTCTGGAGGACCCGGCTCTCAGTGACCGTGTGGGCAACTTCATCCTGCAGACAAAGGCCAGGTAAGAGGCTAGAGGGTGACAGCAAGCCTGCCGACCCCCCGGGGGTGGAGGCAACGTCTTGGTGAAATGCAATTTCATCCCTACTTGATGCGCAGAGAGAGAGAGAACAGCAGAATGGCACATTGCCATCTACAGCCCTAATGAAGTAAGGAACCCAGGTAAGAACATTCAGTGGTTTGATCTCAAGACCATGACGTGAGAAGTTGATGCGGACTTTACGATGAAGGGATCAGGCTGTCACCTCCCGAACCCACAGGCCAATTTTTAACATCCCTAAGAGGGAACAAGCAGACATTATGAGACCTGAGATGATGCCATAGGCTGTGGAAAGCACCACCTATAAATATTCTCACCAGAAGAGAAAATTGGATCTAGAATCAGGACTCTAGTATGTGGAGCTGCGGTTCTGTGTGTGGTCCCCACATGGGCAGCATCAACGTGACCTGGGAACTTGGAGAAAAGCAGATTCTCGGGCCCTTCCCTGAACCCACCAAGAACAGGAGTGGGTCCAGCAGCAGTTTCACAGGTCCTCCCACTCTCTCTAATGCGACTCTGCCATCTGAGCGCGCTGCAGTCATGCACGAGCTGCTGACAACCTGAACCACCTGCAGATCCAAACACTGGCTCTCCTCCAGGGCAGGTCTATCCCCAGGGCTCATTTGGTAATATTGCCGGAAGATACCTTTGATTATCACAACTCGGGGGAGGTGAGGACCTTGCTCCACATCCTCCACTGCACAGGATGCCCCACAGCAGAGAACAATCAGGCCCAAATGTCCAGAGTTGGGGTTGAGAAACCCTGCCTCGGACCAATGACATTGGCACTGTTCATTTTGTTGGATATGATCACAGTACCACAATTATAGTCTTTAAAATCTTTGCTTATTAAAAATACATATCTAAGTAGGTAAGTGTAAATTATACGCTGTTTTAAACATGCCTTAAAATACTCCAGAAGAAAGAAGGGGGAGGGCAGAGCTAACAAAACTAGATTGGCCAAATGTTGACAATTGTTGATGCTGAATGATAACTACATGGAGTCCATTTATTTTTCTTTTCAAAACTTTGCATATGTTAGAAATTTTCCATTTAAAAAGCTTAAAATAAAGAAAAAATAAAAAGGAATAAACTTCCATTCCTGGCCCAGCCTCCTACTGAGACACCCTGAGCCACGCCCCACCCTCACAGCCTATGAGACCCCTCCTCTCAGGTCCCGGACAGTGCCAGGTGGGTGGGGCTCCCATCACTCTCCACCTCCCTCCCTAGGTGCCCAGAGGGTAGGGTGGGGCTCAGCATGTAGGCGGGTCAGCCTGGGGATTTATAGGACTGAGCCCAGGGGATGCGTTTGGTGGGAAAAGGAGACACTAGCAAAGGAAAACACGAGTAGGTGTCCCCACCCTGTGCATTTCCCCACCACTCCCCAGAGACCAGCCCACGGCAGCCCGGGGAGCACCCACCTTGGCGATGATGACCTCCTTCCGCAGGATCTTCATGGCATAGTAGCGGCCGGTGGCCTTCTCCCGCACCAGGATGACTTTGCCAAAGGTGCCCTTGCCAAGGAGTTTGAGATAGTCAAAGTCATTCATGGTCTGCCAGGCATGGGAAGAGAGCAGGGCCATTAGCACAACTAGGCACATGGCCCGTGGGAGAAAATTTTCACAAAGAAAATGGAAAATCAAAGGACACTGTTGCCAAAAGGCTCTAGTATGAGCAGGAAGGGAAGCTCTGGGCAGCAAGTGCTGGTTCTGAAGTGGCCTTCAGACCAACGCTTTCCCTCCCACCACTCAGCTCCCCTTGGAGGGCTCAGATATGGGAGTGGATGGGTCTTGACAACCTCTCAGGAGGAGGTGAGCAGAGCCGTGCTGGGCATATACACCAGGAGATCACCCACCTACGGGGAAGCACGGCAGGACCGGGCACCTGCACACCGCTTGGAAACTAAGGGTAGCGGGGTCAACGCTGTGGAGGAGTGCTCACAGACTGGCAGTCCTGCCCCCCAAGCACTTACCACCTTGGCCCGCGCCTTGCTAACCGCCACTTCCATTTCCTCAGCTGCAGAAGAGTCACTAGGGGAGCCACACTTATAATCCATGGGGTCCTCATTTGGACCCCGCTGCTTGAGGCTGTTGGCAACCATCTGGATGGCCCGCATCCATTCCTCCCTGTGTGGGGGCAGATCAGGGGAGCCATAAGTCCTGGGTATAAATGGCTGAGCCTCACCCCTCACAGTTGGGCATTTTGGCAAGATCTGTCTGAGCTGGGGCGGGGGGGGGGGGGGGGGGGGCGCTGATGGGACCAAACTGAAATTTTACAGGCCCTCGGGGTGGGAGAGTGCAAGAGTGGAATAAGGACAAAGACCGTCCATGTCCCAGGAAAGGGCCACCTGAAGTCAAGCAGCAGTTAAATAATCAAAGAGGTGGCAACCACCTTTCTTAGCCTCTTTTTCTTCTTTTTTTAGCAGAGAGGGGAAAGGAAGAGCGATGAGAAACATCAACTCGTAGTTGTGTCACTTTTTCTCACCTGTGTCTTGACTGGGAGGCTCCAGCCAAGCCAATGACCCCTTACTCAAGCCAGTGACCATGGGATCATGTCTACAGTCCCATGCTCAAGCTGGATGAGCCTGCACTCAAGCTGGCTATCTTGTGGTTTTGTACCTGGAACCTAAGCGTCTCCGGTCAACTATCCACTGAACCACCACCAGTCAGGTTCTTCTTAGCCTCTTAAAAATGAGCTGCCACCCTTGGCCTTGAATGAAGAAGAGACAATACTCCTCCAAATTCTTCCAAAACAAATGACAAGCTCATGAGTGCAAGTGACCAATGTTTTCATAATGAAAACCAAGAATAAAAGAAGGATTCACTAGCCAGAGGAGCTTAAGATCTTAAGAGGCAAGTGCCTCCAACATAATAACTCCCTGGAGGGGCAGTCTGCCCAGAGAAAGGGTCAGGGACAGAGGTGTCCAATGGGACTGGGGCAGAGGCCGGGAGGAGGGTGAGGACGTGGCGGACAGGGAAGCAGGTCCCAGCAAAAGGGAGTCTGGTTTCAGAACAATAAGTCAGCCTGGCCTGTGGTGGTGCAGTGGGTAAAGAGCCAACCCAGAATGTGGAGGCTGCTGGTTCAAAACCCTGGGCTTGAACATATGGGAGTTGTGCTTCCTGCTCCTCTCCCTCCTCTCTTCCTTCTCTCTCGCTTCTCTAAAATGAATAAATAAAATATATTTTTTAAAAAACCCAAAAAACAATAAGCTAGTCTGTCACTCATGATTTAGGATTCGCTGGGGAAAAATTTGCTTCTGATACTTGCAAGCTGTTGTTGGGAGAGAGGGAAAAATAAGTAAATGTGACCAGACCAAGAAGAAAAAAACATGAAGCTGAATGATATGAAATTGTTCATACCTCTCATTTTTGAGGCACTATGCAATTTTTTAAGTGGTTCAACCCACTATCTGTTGAACCCGCTGTGGATTTTGCTGATATGCCTCTAAAACAGGCATGTGAACAGTGGGAAAAATAAAACATTTGCTAGGAATAAAAATTTCAAAGAGTGTAAATAGGCAACTTCCAAAATTACAGCAATTTAAATAAGCCCCAGTGAGTACAGTATCTTCCAGAATTGCCCCCAGCCACAGGCATCAGAGTTATTACTGTTTTACATTCCTGAGGTCCCTATTCAAGTTCACATAGGGAACAAGTGGCTGGGCCACCCTGCTGTACCTCTGAGTCTCCATTTCCACACATACCAAATAGCACTGCTGTTGACTCTTGACTGACATGTGTGTATGAGGGGCACCTCCTGAGCAGTTGAAAATCCGTATATTAACTTTTAACACCCCATAAACTTAACCACTAATAGCCTATTATTGACCAAAAGCCTTATTAATAACATAGTCAATTAAAACCTATGCTGTATGCTAACATGGATTACAAAAATTAGAGGATCAGGGAATGTGCAGATACTCCAGTACTTTCAGCCTTTTGTATAGTGCATTTTCATCAATGAAATGAAAGTTGGTTTTGTATCTCATTTGCAGAATCGAACAACTTTCTTTGACTTGTCATTTGCTTTTCTGATGTTCTTGTTTAATAAAAAAATCAAGTGCTTTTATTGCTTCGTACTCATTTTGAAATATCCCCTAATTTTGTGAGCAGTATATATTCATACAATAAAGTAAACTACAGAGAGAAAAATATTAAGAAAATCATGGCCCTGGCCAGATGGCTTAGTGGCTAGAGCATCAGCCCAGTGTGCAGATGTCCTGGGTTCAATCCCCAGTCAGGGCACACATGAGAAGCAACCATCTGCTTCTCTTCCCCTCTCCCTTCTCTCTCTCTTCCCTTCTCTCAGCCAGTGGCTCAACTGGTTCAAGCATAGGACCTGGTGCAGATGATAGCTCAGTTGGTCCAAGTGTAGACCTCAGGTGCTGAGAATCACTCGGCTGATTAGAGCATCGGCCCCAGATGGGGGTTGCCAGGTTGATCCTAGTTGCAGCACATGTGGGAGACTATCTGCTCTCCTCTCACTTAAGAAAAAGAATTAAAAACATTAAAAAAAAAAAAATAGATAACCGCCTGACCAGGCGGTGGTGCAGTGGATAGAGCGTCAGACTGGGATGCAGAGGACCCAGGTTCGAGACCCTGAGGTCGCCAGCTTGAGCGCAGGCTCATCTGGTTTGAGCAAAGCTCACAAGCTTGGACCCAAGGTCGTTGGCTCAAGCAAGGGGTTACTTGGTCTGCTGTAGCCCCACGGTCAAGGCACATATGAGAAAGCAATCAATGAACAACTAAGGTGTCACAACGTGCAACGAAAAACTGATGATTGATGCTTCTCATCTCTTCGTTCCTGTCTGTCTGTCTGTCCTCGTCTATCCCTCTCTCTGTCTTTGTAAAAAAAATAAAAAAATAAAAATTTATATAAAAAATAGATAATCATAGCCTGACCAGGCGGTGGTGCAGTGGATAAAGCGTCGGACTGGGATGTGGAGGACCCAGGTTCAAGACCTCGAGGTCGCCAGCTTGAGCGCGGCTCATCTGGCTTGAGCAAAGTTTACCAGCTTGGACCCAAGGTCGCTGGCTCGAGCAAGGGGTTAGTTACTTGGTCTGCTGAAGGCCCGTGGTCAAGGCACATATGAGAAAGGAATCAATGAACAACTAAGGTGTCGCAACGAAAAACTGATGATTGACACTTCTCATCTCTCTCTGTCTGTCCCTATCTATCCTTCTCTCTGACCCTCTGTCTCTGTAAAAAAATAAATAAATAAAATAAAAATAGATAATCATAAAGAAGAGAAAAACACAAATAGTATTTACTGGGGAAAAAAGCATGTGAGCCCTGGCTGGATGGCTCAGTGGATAGAGCGTTAGCTGGGCACGCAGGTGTCCCAGGTTTAATCCCCAGTCAAGGCACATATGAGAAGCGACCACCTGCTTCTCTTCTCCTCCCTCTCCCCCTTCTTTTCCCATTCTCCAGCAGTCAGTAGCTTGACTGGTTTGAATGGCAGCCCAGGTGCTAAAGATAACTCAGTAGGTCTGAGTGTTAGCCTCAGGCACTGAGAACAGCTCAGCTGATTTGGCCCCAAATGGGATGCAAGATGGATCTTGGTCACGGTGCATGTGGTAGTCTATCTCCCCTCCTCTCACTTAAAAAAAGTAAAGAAAAGAAAAAAATGTGTTTGTGGAACCATGCTGTTCCAAGCCATGCTGTTCAAGGGTCAACTGTACTTCTGTAATTCCTCAGTCCTGCAACACATGTCCTGATTTAACTGGGCATTGCCTTTTCATGGTATTATATAAAATAATGGTGTGTTTACAGGTGATGGTATCTTAAATTTGAGGACACATGGCAAGAGCACTGAGCTCACAGAGCTCCGTGAGGTACAGAGGGGATAGTTTGCAATGGAAAAAATGAGGCAGATCTATTTGTGGACTTGGAATGATCTGAGACATCTTAAGTGAAAAAAGGAAGGTACAGAACAGAGCACACTATCAAACTATCAAGTCAGAAACAACAGGAATTTATGCACACTCAGATAAGCACAAACACCTCCGAAAAAGATGGTCTTGACACAGGGCCCTGGTGGCCTGTGGGGAGAGGGACTGGAGTCTGAGGCAAAGTACAGTCTAATTACACTATCCTCTAATAATATTCACAGAGCACTTAACCCTCCTCCTGCATTACAGATGGAGAGTATACCAAGGCTGCACACACAGTCAGAGGAAGCACACTGAGGCCTGACACACAGCCAGATGGAGCACACCGAGGCCCCATGCAAAACTAAATGAGAACACCCAAGCTTGATTTAGCACACTGAGGCCCGGTGCACAGCCAGAGGGAACACACCGAGGCCCGCTGCACAGAGAAACACACCGAGGCCCGGTGCACTGTCAGAGGCAAACACCGAGGCCCGGTGCACTGTCAGAGGCAAACACCGAGGCTCGGTGCATGGTCAGAGAAACACACCGAGGCCCGGTGCACTGTCAGAGGAACACACCGAGGCTCGGTGCACGGTCAGAGAAACACACCGAGGCCCGGTGCACTGTCAGAGGAACACACCGAGGCTCGGTGCACGGCCAGAGGGAACACACCGAGGCCGGTGCACGGCCAGAGGGAACACACCGAGGCCCGCTGCACGGCCAGAGGGAACACACCGAGGCCCGGTGCACGGCCAGAGGAACACACCGAGGCCCGGTGCACGGCCAGAGGGAACACACCGAGGCCGGTGCACGGCCAGAGGAACACACCGAGGCCGGTGCACGGCCAGAGGAACACACCGAGGCCCGGTGCACGGCCAGAGGAACACACCGAGGCCCGGTGCACGGCCAGAGGAACACACCGAGGCCGGTGCACGGCCAGAGGAACACACCGAGGCCGGTGCACAGCCAGAGGGAACACACCGAGGCCGGTGCATGGCCAAGCAGAACAGCAGTGGCTTCTTCCCTCCCTGATCCAATGCCTCAGGCTGGCATTACTCAACTTGTTCTACCCTGCGCCCTCTTTGGAACCAATTACAACATAAATCGCTGTGCCTACATTAATATTCCTGTATTTCAAAAAATGGGGATGGGAGCACATATCATGATTTACTATAAATGTCCTAGAAATTTTTTAGTGCTGACTTTGGGTATAAGACGACCATAGATGTTAAAAAATTTAAAAGTCACCTATCTCCTAAGGCAGGGGGTCCCCAAACTTTTTACACAGAGGGCCAGTTCACTGTCCCTCAGACCGTTGGAGGGCTGCCACATACAGTGCTCCTCTCACTGACCACCAATGAAAGAGGTGCCCCTTCCGGAAGTGCGGTGGGGGGCCGGATAAATGGCCTCAGGGGGCTGCATGCGGCCCGCGGGCCTTAGTTTGGGGATGCCTGTCCTAAGGGATATGCTAATATATTAAAAATATATACATACCTAGCTAGATAGTTCTGGTTGGTTAGTGTCGCTCAGAAGCACAGAGATTACCGTTTTGATTCCACAATAGGGCACACACAGCAGACTAATGTTCCTATCTCTCTCCCTTCCTCTCTCTCTCAAATCAATTTTTAAAAGTATATAAACTATATCTCACATACTGAGGCTATCACATGAAAAAACAGCAAATTGCAGACTAAGATGCATAGCATGCTCTCATCTCTGTTTACAGAGAGAACAGTCCATCGACAGCAGCCCGAATAGACCAACGCCGGTGCACCCCCGCCACGGGAGCTCTGGAAGCAGCTCCAAGGGGCTCTCTGAAGCAAGCTCTCTGGGCCACAGAGTTGCTGATCAGGAGCATGGGCACCAGGGCCACGTCAGCTGGGGCTAAAATGGCAACTCTATCAGCTTGGCAAACTCACCACCTCCTCGGTAGGGTGGGGACACTGTGATGCTGGTGAGCTCCTCTGTAAAAGCACCTCATACATAGATAGTGCCCCACTCAGGAAAGATGTTAACAACACTGGGGGAGGCCTACGCCTATCCTATCCACCTTGACTCAGGTGCCTAGACCTACGGGCATGTGCAGAACCTGCAGGGATGCCACAGGCTGGATGGGGGTAACTAGGACTCTCCTAACACCTGATAAGCCCCCAATCCTGTTCCAACTGGACCAAGGTTGCAAGGTTGCAGCACTCAGAATTCAGAGAAAAAGCAAGGGCCTCAGTCCAGGATACTCCTCAAGGGTTTGCAACATGGTGTCTGGGGCAGAGGGTAGCTCCCACCCAGAGCTGGGGATGACATGCCTTCCATGCCTCAAAGGGGAGCTCCCAAAGCAACCAAACTCTTTCCCCACAAGAGACACAATGGAACAGTAACAGCTCCACAGATACTACCTCATTGCATCTCCCTTAAGAGCACGGGAGCACGGGAAGAGGAGCGGGTTTCTGATGTGGAAACTGAGGTGTAGTCCCCTGTGGTGGTCACACAGCCAGGCCGTGGTGGAGCCACCTGACTCCTGGCACCCCACCACCACTCCCTGATGAAAGCTACAGCTTCCTTCTCAGGTGAGGCCCAGGAAGATGAAGCAGGGTGCTCTTCCAAAGGCTCAGGGAGTGAGGAATGCCATACCACACAGCCCAGGAGCCAAGTGAAGGAAAGCATCCTCTTGGGAGCTGACCTTTTTCAGAGGGACTCGCCCTCTAAACAGCAACACCAATGCCCTCCATGTGCACAAATGCAGTCTATTTCTCTAATCTAAGATCTACCAAAGTTAGTATTTAAAATTTTTTTTAAAGAACTTTTTTTAAAAATTATTTTTATTTATTTATTCATTTTAGAGGAGAGAGAGAGATTGAGAGAGAGAGACAGAAGGGGGGGAGGAGCAGGAAGCTTCAACTCCCATATGTGCCTTGACCAGGCAAGCCCAGGATTTTGAACCGGCAACCTCAGCATTCCAGGTCAACGCTTTATCCACTGTGCCACCACAGGTCTGGCTAAATTTTCTTTTTTTTTCTCTCTTTTTTTTTATTCAGTGAGAGGAGGGAAGGGAAGGCAGAACAGACCCTTGCATGCGCCCCAACTGGGATCACCCAGCAAGCCCACTAAGGGGCGATGCTCTGCCCATCTGACACATTCTTAGTGCCTGAGGTTGAGGCCATGGAGCCATCCTCAGCATCCAGGGCCAACTAGCTCCAATTGAGCCATAGCTGGAGGAGAGGAAGAGAGAGAGAGAGAGAGAGATATGGGTGCTTCTGTGTGCCCTGACCAGAAATCGAACCCAGGACATCCACAAGCCAGGCCAATGCTCTACCACAGAGCAAAATGGCCAGGGCTGTTTTAAATTTTCTAAGAGGACAGTTTACTCACATAAAGTAATCAGATGCTTTACAGGAGGTAACCCCATGAGTCCTCCTGACAACTCTATGAAAGGTAGCTATTTATGTCCTATAAACAAGGAGACTGAGACACAGGCAGACACGTCCCCAGGTACACAGCCAACAAGCAGAGGCCCAGAGAACCAGGTGCCCCTATGATGTAAACCACTTCTTCCCTGAGGGGAACTTTCAGGAGCCTTCCTATCCCTCACTTGGGCTCCAGGGCCAGGAAGGCACATTTGGTGGAGCCATGCTCCCCCAGACAACACCAGGTTGAGCATGGCACTGGCTCAGGAGCCAGAAACTGGAGCTCAGCCTCACTGGAAACTGGCTGTGAGGGGTCTGGATGGCCTCACAGCTCCAGCCTCTGTCTGCCTCCCACATATACTGGCCATCACAGAGTGGCTGGTGCACACGCTCTGAAGTCAGGTAGCTTGGCATGAATATTAGCTCTGTCCTTCCTAAAGACAATGCTGGGCAGGTGATATAATTTTCCTGTGCCTCAGCTGGCTGCCACATAGAACAGGGACCAGAGAGTCATGTAAGGGTGAAACGCAACCCCAAATATAAAGCATTCAGGGCAATGTGTGGCAGAGTGAGCATCTCAGGGGTGGTTGTGAAAATTCGCCCGCCCAGCCAGCCAGCCAACAATACTTCCCAAGTACCTCCTGTGCACCAGGCCTGGGTCTGGGCACTGAGGCTGCAGCAAGAATGAAGCCCTACGGGGCTCCCAGCCTAATGGAGAAGGTAAGTGTGTAAAGTTCCCAAGGCAAGGATTGGAGCAGGAAGCCCCTTCTCAGAGGATGGTCTGAGGGGGCCTCTCCAAGGAGGTAGCATGTAAGTAAGGATTTGCAAGATGTCCCTGGAATGTGGACTATCTCCAGCACCAAGAACAGGCACTTGGCACACGACTGTGAAGTGAAATGAAATGAAGGGAAGGAGGCAGCCATGCAAAATGCTGGGAGGAAAAGAAATCGGGCAGGTTTCCTCTCAGCACAGCAAAGGCCTGAGCAGCAGGGATCCTGGGTGTCTGCAGAAGGCTCAGCGGGTATACTGGAGCCAAATCTGACAGAGAGAGGGGAATGGAGGAGATGAGGCTAAGAGGGAGGACAGGCCCAGGCCACACTGGGCTGCATGTTCCACTGAGTTAGGGATTTACATCTTAACATCACGGGAAGTCACTGAAGGATTTACATAAGGGTGACAGGATGCTATTTCTGTTTCAATTCAGCAGCTGCTGTGTGGGGTATGGACTGGGGGCAGCGAGAGGAAGCAGGACGAGACACTGGCAGTCCTCCAGGCAAGAGGTGCTGGTGGCAGAGAAGATGGAGGAGAGAAAAGGAGCCAACAAGCAGGATTCTATGGGGGGCCAGACCAGCACTTTCACATTTACTTCCTCCTATGTTCTGCGTGACAGTCAGGGAACTGAGCTCCAATGAGAAGTGGCACAGTGTCTGTGACTCCAGAGACGGGGACCCAGCTCTTAGATACCTTGCTGAGCAGGACCACATACACCCCAGAGGGAAGCCTGATAAACCAGAGGCAGCAGGGTTGTGCTCGATGCATAGGCCTGTACTTGTCAGCTTCAGGAGCAACAAGTGACTGTGGGTCTGATAGCAGATGGGAGACCTTTCCCTGTAATCAGGGCTGTCCTCCAACCCAGAAGACTGTTTGCAGCTGGAGGGCATCTGAGGTTCCCCTCTGTTCACAGATACCCTCGGATGGCTGAGCTGGCTGAGGCAGACCCAGCCTGCCTGGGGGAGGAACCCCCGGGCCCTTCAGACCTTTCTTTTTTTCTATACTTCCTTGTGCCTCTGTTTCACTGTGTCGTCCCCATTTAACAGGTGAGGAACTATCTCCTAGAAATACTGTGACAATAAAATTAGAGTTTATAGATACAAAGATCTTAGAACAGGGTCTAGCCAACAGAAGAGTATTTTTTTTTTTTTATTCATTTTTAGAGAGGAGAGAGAGAGAGACAGAGAGAGAGAAGGGGGGAGGAGCTGGAAGCATGAACTCCCATATGTGCCTTGACCAGGCAAGCCCAGGGTTTTGAACCGGCGACCTCAGCATTTCCAGGTTGACACTTTATCCACTGCGCCACCACAGGTCAGGCAACAGAAGAGTATTTTTAATTATTCTTTTATTCATTCAACCAACATTCACTGAATATCTATTTATGTTACCAGCACATATAAAATGTCACACCTGGTCAATAGATGCTATGAAGAAAAATGGTGCTATGGAGAAAAATAAGCCAAGATGAGAGTAACAGAGATATGGGGACACAGCAGAACACTCCAAGAAAGTGACATTTGAGCAGAGCACTTCATGAAATTAAGTAAAGAACCATAATAATGCCTGACCAGGCGGTGGCGCAGTGGATAGAGCATCGGACTGGGATGCCGAGGCCCCAGGTTCGAGACCCGGAGGTTGCCAGCTTGAGCGCGGGCTCATCTGGTTTGAGCAAAAAAAGCTCACCAGCTTGAGCCCAAGGTCGCTGTCTTAAGTGAGGGGTTACTTGGTCTGCTGAAGGCCCACGGTCAAGGCACATATGAGAAAGCAATCAATGAACAACTAGGGTGTTGCAATGTGCAACGAAAAACTAATGATTGATGCTTCTCATCTCTCCGTTCCTGTCTGTCCCTGTCTATCTCTCTCTCTGACACTCTCTCTGTCTCTATAAAAAAAAGAAAAGAAAAAAAGAACCATAATGATATCTTGGAGAAGAAGATTCTAAGCAAAGAAGATAGCAAGTGCAAAGGTCCTGAGGTAGAAAGTATGTTTGGCGTGTTTAAGGAACAGCAGGAGACTAGAGTGGCTAAAATGAGGAAACTAATGGTAAGAAATGATTCTGGAGGGGAGGCCAGACCATGTAGAACTTGATAATCAAAATTGACTTTGGAGTTTACTCCCAAATGGGACTAAAAGTCACTCAGAATTCTAAGCAGAGATATTACATTATGAGATTTACATTAATAAGCTCACACTAATGTAATACAATATTAAGTATACCTGCCAAGACTAGAGGTTTGCAAACTTCTCCTATAAAGGACCAAACAGTAAATGTTTTAGGCTTTGCAGGACACAGGTCTCTATCACAACTACTCAACTCTGCCACAGCAGGGAAAAAACCATCATGGGCATGGTCATGTTCCAATAAAACTTTATTTAAAAAACAGAAGGCTGGGCTATAGTTTGCCAACCCTGCTCTAGATCTAATTTCTGGTTTATAGGAAATACAGGCACAGAAGACCAAAGTATATAGCCACCAAAAGGCAGTAATATGATTCATCAATAGTGTGGAACATTCTGTAGGACAATTAGCCTGGCATATCTAAAAATCAATCTCAGTCCTGGACAGTTGGTTCAGTGGAGAGGGTGTCAGCCCATCGTGTAAACATTCCAGGTTAATTCCCCGGTCAGTACACACAGGAGACATGATCATCTGCTTCTCTTCCCCACCCACTCCCCATTCTCTCTCTCTTCCTTTCTCACAGCCAGTGGCTTGACTGGTTTGAGTGTCAGCCCCAGGCACTGAGGATAGCTTAGTTGGACCAAGTGTAAACCCTAGATGGGAGTTGCCAGGTGGATCGTGGTCAGGGCGCATGCAGGAGTATGTCTATCTCCCCTCTTCTCAAAAAAAAAATAAATAAATAAATCAGTCTCATGGTGGTGGTGGGGAGACAAAGAGCTGAAGTAGATTAAAACAGGCCAAAGAAACAACATGTACCTTGAATAAATTTTGGTTTGCAAAACAGCATTTTGAGGACAACTGGGGAAATTTAAGAATGGCACAGGTATGGGGAGGAAGTTACTCAAGATGTATTATAAAGAAT
The DNA here is from genome assembly GCF_036850765.1 of Saccopteryx bilineata. Taxonomy (NCBI): domain Eukaryota; kingdom Metazoa; phylum Chordata; class Mammalia; order Chiroptera; family Emballonuridae; genus Saccopteryx; species Saccopteryx bilineata. Next base: position 46,286,886 of record NC_089498.1, read on the forward strand.
CACTTCAAGTGTGATAATATTACCATGATTTAGTAGGAAAAGTCTTTACACTCAGGAGATGCCTGCTGAGGTATTAAGGAGGTAAGTGTAATGAATACGAATAGAAGTTCAAAATTCAGCATAAAACACAGATGATGAGGCATACATGACAAATGCTGAATTGCTGAATCGGGATGTGGGAACCTGGACCTTCATTTACTATACTAAATGTATGCTGGAAAGAAGTTGGCAGGACGGAGGTCAGGGAATCCCTCCAGCTGCCTGGGAGAGCCTACTGGGCAAGGAAGGAAAAGCTACTAGGAGCAGCGAGCAGGCTGCTGCAGCATCTAGGCAAAGACCTGTCACCAGGGTGGCCCCTGTCAGCCCTCGCCCCCCACCCCTAGTCCTGGCTCAGGCCTATGTGGGTCTCTGTGGCTCAGGGAGATGAGGACAGCCCAGGGCAAAGCAGGCTTCCTCTTGCTGAGTGTCTAGCTCACACTTCCCTGAGGTGAAGGTCAGGAAGCTGGCATCAGCCTCAGAGCAGCCCTTGAAGATTTCTCCCTAGTGACAGTGGCAGCTGCTAAAAAGAGGTGGAAAGTGGGGCTCACTAGTCATCCACCCCCCTCCGCCAGTCTTAAGAAAGGGACTCTTGCCTGACCAGGCAGTGGTGCAATGGATAGAGCGTCAGACTGGGATGCGGACGACCCAGGTTCAAAACCTCAAAGTCGCCAGCTTGAGTGCAGGCTCATCTGGTTTGAGCAAGGCTCACCTGTTTGAGCCCTAGGTCGCTGGCTTGAGCAAGGGGTCATTCGGTCTACTGTAGCCCCCGGTCAAGGCACATATGAAAAAGCAATCAATGAACTAAGGCAGGGGTCGGGAACCTTTTTGGCTGAGAGAGCCATGAACACCACATATTTTTGTTGTTGTTGTTGTTGTTTGTTTGTTTGTTTTTTACAGAGACAGAGAGAGAGAGAGAGTCAGAGGGAGGGATAGATAGGGTCAGACAGGAACGGAGAAAGATGAGAAGCATCAATCATCAGTTTTTCGTTGTGACACCTTAGTTGTTCATTGATTGCTTTCTCATATGTGCCTTGACCGCGGGCCTTCAGCAGACAGAGTAACCCCTTGCTCAAGCCAGCGACCTTGGGTCCAAGCTGGTGAGCTTTTTTGCTCAAACCAGATAAGCCCTCGCTCAAGCTGGAGACCTCAGGGTCCCAAACCTGGGTCTTCCGCATCCCAGTCAGACGCTCTATCCACCGTGCCACCACCTGGTCAGGCCAATACCACGTATTTTAAAATGTAATTCCGTAAGAGCCATACAACGACCCATGTATGTTATGCATTATCCAATAAAATTTGGTGTTCTCCTGGCCGGTTGGCTCAGTGGTAGAGCATCAGCCTGGCGTGCAGAAGTCCCGGGTTCGATTCCCGGCCAGGGCACACAGGAGAAGCGCCCATCTGCTTCTCCACCCCTCCCCCTCTCCTTCCTCTCTGTCTCTCTCTTCCCCTCCCGCAGCCCAGGCTCCACTGGAGCAAAGATGGCCGGGGCGCTGGGGATAGCTCCTCGGCCTCTGCCCCAGGTGCTAGAGTGGCTCTGGTCGCAACAGAGCGATGCCCCGGAGGGGCAGAGCATCGCCTCCTGGTGGGCAGAGCGTCGCCCCCTGGTGGGTGTGCTGGGTGGATCCTGGTCGGGCGCATGCGGGAGTCTGTCTGACTATCTCTCCCCGTTTCCGGCTTCAGAAAAATACAGAAGGAAAAAAAAAAAATTTGGTGTTGTCCCGGAGGACAGCTGTGATTGGCTCCAGCCTCCCGCAACCATGAACATGAGCAGTAGAAAATGAATGGATTGTAATACATGAGAATGTTTTATATTTTTAACATTATATTTTTCATTAAAGATTTGTCTGCAAGCCAGATGCAGCCATCAAAAGAGCCACATCTGGCTCATGAGCCATAGGTTCCTGACCCCTGAACTAAGGTGTCACACGAAGAACTTACGCTTCTCATCTCTCTCCCTTCCTGTCTGTCCCTATCTGTCCCTCTCTCTGTCTCTGTCACAAAAAAAAAAGGGGAGGGAGTCCTCAAGGAGCTGAAATAGCTCAGTTGGAAGAGCGTTAAACTGAAGAAAGGGACTCTCCAGCCCTGGCTGGATGGCTCAGAAGTAGAGCATCAGCCTGGCATGTGGATGTCCTGGGTTTGATTCCTGGTCAGTGCAAACAGAAGAAGTGTGGGTCTATGTGGCTCAGGGCAATGAGGCCTACCATCAACTTCTCCACCCTTCCCCCTCCTCTCTCTCTCTGTCCTCCTCCTACAGCCATGGCTCAATTGGAGCAAGTTGGCGCCAGATGCTGAAGATGGCTCTATGGCCTCTGCCTCAGGCACTAAGAAGAGCTTGGTTGCAAGCATGACCCTAGATGGGCAGAGCATTGGCTCCTGATGGGGGTTGCCAGGTGGGTTGCCAGTCAAGGTACATGCAGGAGTCTATCTCACTTCCTCTCACTTGGAAAAGAAGAAAAGAAAAAGAAAGGGATACTTCCTCACACTGAAGGACATGGTATCTTAATAAAATGAAAACCAGAGTGGGTCCTTTGCCCAAGAAAATACTTGCTGGCTCCCCACTGCTCCTTTTCCAGGCTTGGACAGTGTGTGCCAGGTTCTGCTCAATCAAGGGCTTCCTGTTTGTCATCCCCCTGAACCTTATAGCAATTCTATGACAAACCCCAACTGATTCACCGCCTGCCAAGTCCCTTTGGGGATTTCCATCTAGAGTCTAGGCCCTGGCTGAGCTCACCAGCTTCAAGGTTCTCTATTTCCCCCCTTCTAATACCGCTGGCCCTTGATTCTTTGGTGATGCAAAACCCTGTATCATCCCTGGAATTATGAGCTATCTCACCTCCAGGCCTCTGCATATGCTGGTCCTGTTTCCTGGAGTCACCTTCTTCTTCCTATCTCTGGCCAACTCCTTTCTACCTATACTTCAAAAATCAGCCCAACGTCCTATGCATGTCTTAACTGGCTTTTAATGGCAGTCTACGTTTTGGTCCCCAGTTTTTACCTGAGTAACACCTCAGCTGGCCTGAAATGCTAATTCTGTCCCCTTGGTAGGGTGAGTACATTTTTAACCTTGGGGAGGTATGCAATAATTAGAGCACAGAATGTGGTCAGACATCTTGTGATATTATTTTGTGTATGTTCTAGAAATGCACTGTCCAAAAGAGCGTTCACTAGTCATATATGGCTATTTAAATTTAAATTAAAAAAGAATTCCATTCGTCAGTTGCACTAACCCCATTTCAAATACTCAATGAACACCCTCTTGGGCACTACAAGTATAGAACTCCTATGATGACAGAAAATTCTCTTGGATGGCGCTGTTTTAGAGTCTAGCTGAATCTTCAACCCATAGACAAGCTAAAGGAGTATTGCTCAAGGAGAGATGCAAAGGGATAAAGTGTGAAAAATATATTGTCTACTCACTACAAAGGGCTAAGCTTTCTAATACACTGCTCACAAAAATTAGGGGATCAGGGCCCTGGCCGGTTGGCTCAGCAGTAGAGCGTCGGCCTGGCGTGCGGGGGACCCGGGTTCGATTCCCAGCCAGGGCACATAGGAGAAGCGCCCATTTGCTTCTCCACCCCCCCTCCTCCTTCCTCTCTGTCTCTCTCTTCCCCTCCCGCAGCCAAGGCTCCCTTGGAGCAAAGATGGCCCGGGCGCTGGGGATGGCTCCTCGGCCGCTGCCCCAGACACTAGAGTGGCTCTGGTCGCGACAGAGCGACGCCCAGAGGGGTAGAGCATCGCCCCCTGGTGGGCATGCCGGGTGGATCCCGGTGGGGCGCATGCGGGAGTCTGTCTGTCTCTCCCTGTTTCCAGCTTCAGGAAAAATAAAAATAAAAATAAAAAATTAGGGGATCAGGGAACATGCAGATACTCCAATACTTTCCGCCTTTTGTGTAGTGCATTTTCACCAATGAAATAAATGGTGGTTTTACATCTCACTTGCATAATCAAATAACTTTCTTTGACTTGTCATTTGCTTTTCTGATGTTCTTATTTAATAAAAAAAAAATCAAATGCTTCTTATTGCTTCATATTCATTTTGAAATATCCCCTAATTTTTGTGAGCAGTATATATAAAGAGCTTTCAGAAATAAATAAGAAAAAGACTACCCAACAGAAAAATAGGCAAGATATATGAACAGAGAGTTCAAAAAAAGAAATTCACACAGCCCCTAACTTAAACTCACCCACAGGGGAGAGGCCAATGAAAACTACCCTCAGGTGTCATTTCCCACTGATCAGATTAGTAAAAATCCAAATATTTAAAAACACAAAGCTGTGTGGACTCAGCCTAATAGAAACATTCCTCAACATTACAAATACATATTTCCTGTAGCCCAGGCAAGCTTCAATCTAAGAATTCATCTTACAAATTTACCTGCACATATGCCAACGAGACAAACACAAGTACCACACTATGGCATTGCTCGTAACAAGCCAAAGCTGGAAACAACCCCAGTCACCAACCATAAAGAACCACTCTAAAAACTTGGGAACATACAAGTACAGCTGTTAAAAAAATAAATAAGCCTAGGCCCTGGCCGGTTGGCTCAGTGGTAGAGCGTCGGCCTGGTGTGCAGAAGTCCCAGGTTCGATTCCCGGCCAGGGCACACAGGAGAGGCGCCCACCTGCTTCTCCACCCCTCCCCCTCTCCTTCCTCTCTGTCTCTCTCTTCCCCTCCCGCAGCCAAGGCTCCATTAGAGCAAAAGATGGCCCGGGCGCTGGGCCATCCTTTGGCCTCTGCCCCAGGCGAAAGAGTGGCTCTGGTCGCGACAGAGCAATGCCCCAGATGGGCAGAGCATCGCCCCCTGGTGGGCGTGCCAGGTGGATCCCGGTCGGGCGCTTGCGGGAGTCTGTCTGACTGCCTCCCCATTTCCAGCTTCAGAAAAATACAAATAAATAAATAAATAAATAAAATAAAAAATAAATAAATAAGCCTGACCAGGCAGTGGTGCAGTGGATAGGGCGTCAAACTGGGACACGGAGGACCCAGGTTTAAGGCCCCAAGGTCACCAGCTTGAGCCCAAGGTTGCTGGCTTGAACAAGGTGTCACTTGGTCTGCTATAGCCCCCTGGTCAAGGCACATATGAGAAAGCAATCAGTGAACAACTAAGAAGCCACAACAAAAAAATTGATACTTGGCCCTGGCCGGTTGGCTCAGCGGTAGAGCGTCGGCCTAGCGTGCGGAGGGCCCGGGTTCGATTCCCGGCCAGGGCACACAGGAGAAGCGCCCATTTGCTTCTCCACCCCTCCGCTGCGCTTTCCTCTCTGTCTCTCTCTTCCCCTCCTGCAGCCAAGGCTCCATTGGAGCAAAGATGGCCCGGGCGCTGGGGATGGCTCTGTGGCCTCTGCCTCAGGCGCTAGAGTGGCTCTGGTCGCAACATGGCGACGCCCAGGATGGGCAGAGCATCGCCCCCTGGTGGGCAGAGCGTTGCCCCTGGTGGGCGTGCCGGGTGGATCCCGGTCGGGCGCATGCGGGAGTCTGTCTGACTGTCTCTCCCTGTTTCCAGCTTCAGAAAAATAAGAAAAAAAAAAAAAAATTGATACTTCTCATTTCTCTCCCTTCCTGTCTGTCTGTCCCTATCTGTCCCTCTCTTTGTCTCATAAATAAAAAAATAAATAAATGTAGCAGCTCACTATAGACTGAAGTAGAAAGATTCCCCAAGATAAATTAAGTAAAAAAGCAAGTTCAGAACAGTTTGTGTACAATGCTACCTTTTGTGTGAAAAGAAAAAACAAGGGGAGTACAGCGTGAAAGGCTCTCTCTGAGTGCGCCTGTCCCTGCCAGAAGGAGCTCTTGGAGGACACGTGAGAAGCGCACTTAGCGTGGAGGTAGGACAGAAGGGAGCGGGAAGCTTTCACTAGATGCCTTCCTTATACTGTTCAATATCTGAACTGGGTAAATCTGTATCATATCATCTCTTCTGATAATTACATTTATCTTTTTAAACTCTTTCTGGACCACCTGCCTTAAAAATCAATGGAGATGCTCATTAACAATGCAGCTCCCTGCCTGACCTGTGGTGGCGCAGTGGATTAAGCATCGACCTGGAAATGCTGAGGTCGCCGGTTCGAAACCCTGGGCTTGCCTGGTCAAGGCACATATGGGAGTTGATGCTTCCAGCTCCTCTCCCCTTCTCTCTCTCTGTCTCTCCTCTCTCTCTCTCTTCCTCTGTCTCTCCCTCTCTTCTCTAAAATGAATAAAATTAAATTAAACAATGCAGCTCCCTGACCCTCCACAGATCTCCAGACAGAGGCCCTGATGTGGCCCCACGCTCCATTCTGTTAGTAAGATCTGCCTGTGATTTCCAATACACACTCTAGGTCCTCAGACTGTGTAGGGAGGGGGCTCCGTAGAGTAAAAATCTCTGCTCCACCCAGCTCAAGTGGGGGAGATCCCCACACTAGAAGAACTGGGACAGAAAACTGCTAAGTAGGGACCCAGGGGAGTCTGTCCATCTAGACCCCTTCTCCTCTAGGTCTGACCACTTTCAAAGGGCAGATACACAGAGGCTCAGACTCACCTCTCATCTGGAGAGTCTACATGGAAGGTCCTCTCAATGACTGTGGTCCATTGCAGGCAGCGGATGACAAATGTGTTGGGCCGCGGTCTCTCAGTCTTCATCAGCTGGCATTCTATAGAAAGAAGAAGGATGATACAGGGAAGTAAGGGGACAGTCCCACTGACCTGCAGTCCACATTCCCCAAGCCACCTCCTGTGTGCCAGCCCCATGCCAGGAGGCGTTGGGACACATTAGTGACATAGACGGCCCTGGACTTGCCCCCATGGGGCTCAAGATCCAGTGTGTGTAGATGGAAGACAGACCACTTGACAATAATAGCTCAGTGGTCAGGGGTGTGATGAAGAGGAAACCTGGAGTCATCTCCTGGAGGAAGGGACATCTCCACACTGAGCCCTGAAAGAAGTGGTCAGTTAGACAGAAGGGTACATTATGTACAGAGCCTGGACGTGCCTGAAGGACCAGCACATTTAGGGAATGACAAATTTTGTTCTAGGTGTGAGGAGTGGCGATGAACATGCTGCAGAGGTAGGCAGGGGCCAGCATGCAGGGCTCAGGGGTGTGGTGAGAAATCTGGACTTTGTCCTGAGGGCAACAGGGAGCTGTGGAAGGCTTAAATACAGAAAGAGCATGGACTGATTTATACAGATTCGTCTGGCTGCCCTATAAAGGGTGAGAGAAAATGGAGGCTAGGAGCCCAGGGAGGAGGCTGGGGCTACACCAGAGTGGAGCCACGCAGAGGGGAGGATAAGGCAGGTAGGCCAGAAAGGAGGCAGAGAGAGGCTCCTAGGATGAGGCCAAGGCTAATGGCCTGAGGACTAGAGGGCAGTGGGGAGTTTCCCCAAGATGGAGACAGAAAATGGGAAGTTGGGGGATAAAAGGGGAGACTAGATGGCCAGTTTGGGACATGCTGGGTATGAGGGACCTAGAGCTCACCCAGGGAGTAATGTAAAGGAAGACAGGCTGGCAGTCAGGTACAAAGCTAGGACTGGGAGCAGCTATGTCAGAATCACCAATACATGGGGAAAGCAACCAGGACAAAGCTTTAGCAGGACAGAGAGCAGGTAGAAGGAACACTGGGCAAGAAGTTGGAACAAGAAACTAGGTAGGAGAGAATGGTGGCGTGGGCTAAGGAGTGGCAGTAAAGATGGGGGTATCTTTGAAATGTTCTTAGGAGGTGGGACACCAAAGATGTGGTGACCGATCAGGTCAGAAAGGAAGGAAGGAAACAGGGGTAAGAGGGTTGGAGGCAGGACTGTGGTTCTGCAAGATCCAGGCAAGGACTTTGGGCCTGCCAAGCTTTGACTGGCTGGGGCCTAGCTGGAAGGCACCACTTGAGATACCATGGAAGGGATGGAGGAGGTGAGGTTAGCCCTGTGATCAACTGAGAGGGAGGCCAGGGTTGCCTCTAGGTTAGAGGGACAGAGAAGCAGGCTGTTACCAGAGTGCAGAGGCACCTGACACCAGCCAGAACCCCAGGGCCTGGCCAGCAGCAGCCAGAACTAGAGGCTGGTGTCGGAGGCTCGGGAAACGTCTGGCTTCTGTCTGCTTCCCACTTCACCTCACCCAACTGACACACAGGTGAAGCAGGGGAAGGGTGGGAAACAGGGAAAACAGACTGGTCAGACCCACAGCCCATGTGCCCCCAGGACCTGCCAGTCCTCTGAGCACCCAAACTGGCCAACCCTCCTGCCCCAAGACTTACCTGCAACAGAGAAATTGTTTAGTGGGGGCAGGGTCTGGTCAGGAGCCTCGGGCCGCTCCTTATAACCAATGAAGGAGCCATCACTCTTCAGTAGGAAGTACCGGGGCCTCCAGGTTTTGATGTATTCACCTGAACCAAGGCAGAGTGGAGGGAGAGAGATCAGGGCAGACAGCCCAGTGTAACAGTGCCTCAAAGAAGCACCTGGGTGGGAGGAGAGGATGAAAGGGTGGGCAGGAGAGTGCCTTTCCAAGAGAAACCCCTGAGGCACAGCCCCTGCTGCTGAAGGCTGGCACCGAGCTGGCCCCAGTGATTCAGAGGGCATGCCTGGCAGGAAGGCACCTACTGCAGTGCCCCAGGGCACCAGCTGCCTCAGCGTGTGGCCTGCAGCGAGCCATCCTTGCCAGCACGTGGCACAGTCCCAGGAGAGGCCCAGCCTTCCAAACACACATGCCCTGTGGCCCTGTAAGGCCAAATCCCATGGGCTGGCATTCACCAGTACTGCCATGCAGGGGGATCAAATGTCAAAACACTGTGCCAGCATGGGTATAACTGTTGCTGTGTCCTCCAAGTATCCCTTGACCCCTGCTATTTGTTCTAACCATGAATATCCAAGCACCCTGTATATGCACATGCATGCACGCATAAACACACACACATGCACACCCATTTACAAGGATCCACTCTTCATTGCTGCTGAAGAAAAGGAGATGCTGCAAAAAGGTGAAGAAAATTAAGAGGCACAAATTTCCAGTTATAAAATAAGGAAGTCATGGGGATGTAAAGTGTAGCACAGAGAATACGATCAATAACAGTGTAATAATTTTGCAAGGTGACAAATGGTAACTAGACTTATGGGGATCACTTCATAATGTATATAAATATCAAGTCACTGATGTATACCTGAAACTAACAGGATACTGCATGTCAATTACATGTCAACAAAATAAATAAAAATTTTAAAATAAAATAAAATGCTATTTAAGTTCTCAAAACAATAGAGATGGTGAAACAAAAACTTGTACATAAATGTCCATAGCAACATTACTCATAATAGTAAAAAGTGAAAAAAACCCAAAAGTCCAAAAACTAATGAATGAATAAACAAAACATGGCATATCTGCACAATATATTATTATTCAACCATATAAAAAAAGTAAGTATGGATACATGCTACAACATGGATGAACTGTAACGTGTGGTTAGTAAAACCACCACAAATTAGATGATTCCATTTACATAAAATGTCCAGACTAGGCAAATCTGTAGACATGAACAAGGGGGCTTGATGGTGCCTCACAGGAAGTACCTGGGTGGGAGGAGGGTAGACAGGAGAGCAGGCAGGAGAGTGGTAGTGAAATGTGTTAAAACAGATTGTGGTGATAGACGCACAACTCTGAATGCTAAAAGCCATTGAGCTGGACCATTATCTCCATAAAGCACCCAGCTTAGGGCCCACCCAGAATACCACAGGCACTCAATATATGCTCTTAATCATCATCAGCCCCCTGTACAAAGAGTGTGCCAAGCCCTCAACTCACATAGCACATGTGAGATATGATGGCAGAGTGGGCTCTGAGCTGTATTTGCTGTGTGGCCATCAGTAGGTCCCTTCACTTCTCTGTTTTGTTGGGTTTCTTTGTATTTTTCTGAAGTGAGAAGCGGGGAGGCAGAGAGACAGACTCCCCCATGCACCAGACCAGGATTCACCTGGCATGCCCAACAGGAGGCGATGCTCTGCCTCTCTGGGCCATTGTGCTTCCGTTGCAATCAGAGCCATTTCTAGTGCCTCAGACAGAGGCCATGGAGCCATCCTCAGCGCCCAGGCCAACTTGGCTCCAATGGAGCCTTGGCTGCAGGAGGGGAAGAGAGAAATAGAGAGAAAGAAGTGGGTGAAGGGTGGAGAAGCAGATGGGTGCTTCTCCTGTGTGCCCTGACCGGGAATTGAACCCAGGACATGCCGGGCCGACACTCTACCAATGAGCCAACCGGATTACCAATTGATACTGATGATGGTAATGAATAGATAACACTATAATGGTACTTTGTGCCACATACTGTCCTAAGTATCTTACAGGTTTTAACTTATTAAATTCTTTCAAATATAAATAAAGACTGAATGACTCCATGCATATAAAGTTCAAAAGTTAGCATAACCTCACATTTAACAACAGAGTAAAAGGATTATACACCATGACAAAGTGGGTTTTATCCTGGAAATGCAAGGGTGCTTCAATATATAAAAAGCATCAAGCCTGCCTGACCAGGTGGTGGTGCAGTAGACAGTGTTGGCCTGGGATGCTGAGGACCCAGGTTCAAAACCCCACGGTCACCAGCTTGCGCACAGGCCCATTCCGCTTGAGCACAGGCTCACCAGCTTGAGCATGGAATCATCACAATGACTCCATGGTCACTGGCTTGAAGCCCAAGGTTGCTGGCTAAAACAAGGGGTCACTCACTCTGCTGGAGCCCCTCGGTCAAGGCACATATGAGAAAGCAATCAATGAATAACTAAGGAACCACTACAAAGAATTGATGCTTCTCATCTCTCTCTCTTCCTGTCTGGCTGTCCCTGTCTGTGCCCCGCCTCCCACCAACTTAAAAAAAGAAAAAGAAAATTAAATACTGAGGACCCAGGTCTGAAGCCCTGAGATCACCAGCTTGAGCACAGGCTCATCCAGCTTGAGCGCAGGGTCATGGGCTTGAGCGTGGGCTCATAGACATGACCCTATGGTTGCTGCCTTGAGCCCAAAGATCACTGGCTTGAAGCCCAAGGTCACTGGCTCAGCTGGCGCCCCTGGTCAAGGCACATATAAGAAAGCAATCAATGAACAACTAAGGTGACGCAACTGTGAGATGATGCATCTCGTCTTTCTCCCTTCCTGTCTGTCCCCATCTCTCTCACTAAAAAAAAAAAAGAAAATCAATCAATATAATACACATTAATAGAATGAAGGAAAAGAGACACATGATCATTTCAATTGAAGTAGAAACAGCATTTGACAAAATCTAACACCCTTTCATGATAAAAATACTGAGCAAACTAGGAATAGAAGGAAATTTCTTCCATATGATAAAGAGCATCTATGAACCTGACCGGTGGTGGAGCAGTAGTTAAGCATTGACCTGGAATGCTCAGACTGCCGCCAGTTCAAAACCCGGGGCTTGCCAAGTCAAAGCACATATAAGAGACGACTACTACAAGTTGATGCTTCCTGCTCCCCCTCCCCTTTATTTCTCTCTAATCTCTCTCTAAAATCAATAAATTAAATCTTTATTGACCAGAGTTTCGAACTGGTGACCTCAGCATCCCAAGTCAATGCTTTTATCCACGGCACCACCAACATAAGGGTCAATAAATAAAATCTTAAAAATATATAAATAAAAAAGCAAAACAAAACTAGAAAAATTCACCTATGTTTTTGGAAGTTAGGGGAGTTACTGTTTGGGAGGGGTGGGGGAGCTTCTGGGGACTATCTTGTTCTATTTCTTGATCTGGAAACTAGTTTTGGGGAGAGCTTATGATCCAGGAACTTAACAGTGGCGTTTTATGCATCAGTTACAAGCTAAGAAAACAAAATAAATCTAGAAGGAAAAACATCCTCACAACAATCCCATTTTACAGATGAGGAAATTGGGGGACACTGTTGTTGACAGGGAGAGCTACAGTGGAACCCAGGTTTGCTCTGTCCACGCTCATGCCCACTACACTGTATGTCTCTAAACTGGCGAATGGGACTAGGCCAGTGAGGCTGTGCTGGAAAGGGACCAGCACACAGCACAAGCCACTCCAACAGTGGGACTCTCACGTCACCATTCCTTGAACAGACCTTGCTGGGCGAGAGACAGCATGCGGCCAGGCCTTGGAAGCACTGGTTCACAAGTCAGAGGACACAGCACTGCCCTCGCCTTGCTGGAACCACCAGCAAGTCAATCTTCCTGCCGAGCGTCAGCATCCTGGTCTGCAGGAGCCCATCTCACGGGGCGGCTAAGAAAATGCCAAAATCAGGCTTGCCTACAGCACAGCTAGTGCCTGGCTCGGAGTGAGAGCCAAGTAAACTGGCACTGCTATTACTGCAACCACCAGGGGTGGGTGGGGTAGAATGGCACAGGTGCCAAACCAGCTGCAGTCAGCAGGGGCCACCTTACCTTGCCCACCTCTGCCAGCTACTGCTCAGAATGGCAGGCACTGGGAGGCCCAGGAGTGACACAAATACATGTGTGTTGTGTAAACTCAAGGCAGGTGCATACCAGCTAGGCCATCTCAGCAGCTCATCACCCTCCACCCCCAAAATAAATGAAGACACTGAAAGCCTGAGAGAGGCTGAGATCCATTTAATGCTATCAGCAGCCCTGGACCACAGACAAACGCCTGCCCCTGCTACAGGCCTCTAGGTACCTCCAGGGTCCCCACACCCCCGCCCAGAGAGCCGGGGGCCTTGGAAAACTGAAAAGCCCGAGACCCTGGCCCACCCAAACACACCACTTCTATACACAATCTCAAGCATTCATTCAACAATCTGAGCACCTACTGCATGTCAAGCACTATTCCAGGCGCTGGAGCTACTACAGCGAACAAGCTGGATCAAATCCCTGCTCTCGAAGAGCTGACAATACCACAGGCCTGGGTTGTTAACCCATTTTACAAATGTAAAACAAGGCTCAGAAAGGTGACAGCTTGCTCATACTCACACCAAGAAGAAGTGGCAGCGCAATGGTTAGAACCATGACATCTGCCAAGTTTCGGAGAGCTCCACTGACAGCCCCAAACACAGGGCCCGGTTTGGGGGCAGACCAACACCATCTTGAATGATTCCTGTCTTTAAGAGCAATAGGAACAGGTGTCCCCTGCTCGTCTGATTGGAAAGCTGTGCCCCTGGGGAACTGCCTCTGTCCCTTATCACTGCTCTGTCTGCAGGCCGAGATAGGGCAGGATGGGTGAGCAACTCTCCCTGTTTCTGAAGGGCTAGCAGCATCAGCCTCCCTGCCCTCTTCAAACATGCCAGTCCACTCCTCTCACAGGCTGTCCCCTTGGCTCTCACGCTCTTGTCCCAGTTAGCCACGGGGCTCATTCCCTTGCCTCCTTCAGATTTCTATTCAAATGATCAGACCACCATGTTTGTGGCAGCTCCCCTGCCTGCCTCACAGCCTTTCCTTCTCATGCTGCCTGGTTTCTCTCCATGGCGCCTGCCACCACTGCACACACATGCTTACTCCAGTGCCACCGCCTCCTAATTAAGTGTAAGATAATAACATGAAGATGGGGGTCCCCAGTGCCTAGATCCATGCCTAGAACACAGCAGCTGCTCAATAAATGTTTGCCACGTGAACAAAAGTGCACAGAGAGCGCCGGACCTGTGGTGGCGCAGTGGATAAAGCGTCGACCTGGAAATGCTGAGGTCACCAGTTCAAACCCTGGGCTCGCCCAGTCAAGGCACATATGGGAGTTGAAGCTTCTTGCTCCTCCTCACCTTCTCTCTCTCTCTGTCTCTCCTCTAAAATGAATAAATAAAATTTTAAAAAAATAAAAAATAAAAAAAAGTGCACAGAGAGCAACTATCAGCAGGCCTGACACTCTCCCTCCCTAAAGAAGATCCAGGGAAGCCAGGAAGTCCACCTCCTTCCTTCTGGGACTATGAAGCCCTTTCTCAGCACAGCGGCACACAACAGAGCTGGTAACTGCTACAGCTCTGGGGACAGGCAGCCGGGATAGAGGTCCAGTTTCTTAGTTTCTTCGCTGTAAATGACTCGGCTGCCCACCAGTACAACCAGATCAGGTCACACCATGGCTCACAACAGCCTGGGCTTCCAATCACCTGCAGCGTTCCAGCCCAAGTCCTTCCATCCCTGCTCCACTGAGTCACCTCTTCAGCTCTTCCTTGCTCACTTTACTCCAGCCACATTCCCACCTTTGTCCTCGCTGTCACCCTAACACAGCCCTGTGTGTCGCCCACTCCCTTACCTCCTCGGGGCCTCTGTTCATTGTCATCTCCTCAGAATGACTTCCCCTAACCACCTCATCTCTCTCCAGCCCTTTCCCCCTCAGAGTTCCTATTTTTTCACAACAGTACTCATCACCACCTACCATCACATGTCCACTTACTTCTTGTCCACTGGCATACCACACACTCAGTATTTGCCAAATGAATACTGAATATCACCTCAGTGTGTGTATTCAGTTATGTGCTTCCCTTTTCTGAGCATCAGTTTCTTTACCTATAAAATGGGGCTAAGAATGAAGTCACTAATGCAGAAACAGAACTCCAGGCCTGGCCTGTGGGCTTATGCAGATGTCCAGGCAGGCCTAGAGACTCCAAGTGGGCCCTAGGCAGAGCCACAGCTCCCCAGCCCAGCCTCCTGCTGAAGGATTCCATGAAAGGGGCTCATAAGGAACAACTGGCCTGGGGCAGGCCGGCTGGGCAGGAAAGCCAGCTCTGAGCTGTGAAGACCCTGCTCTTCTGCTTCACGCCGGCTTCCCACACCAGCTGCCAGAAGGGTGTGTGTGCGTGTGATTGTTTTGCGCAATTCACACGGGCATAGCAGCCCCTTACCACGCTTGTGAAGCCAGCCTTCTTTGATGACAGTCACCTCGTTCATGGTGGCAGCGTGATACGCTGTCACCTAGCGCAGGACAGCTCAGGGCAGCAGGACATGCAGAAGGCACAGTGAACAGAGCACAATCTGCAAGACAAGAGAGGAGCTCATCAGAGTTGGAGGTGGAATCGCTTCAACCCCAGCCCCTTCCCTCTGGACAGTCAAGCTCTGAGGCCCCTGTGGCTGCTCTGTTTGCTCTATACAGGGTGGAGCCAGCGAGAGTGGGAGAAGAGTGGGGCCCACTGTGGGAGGGATATGTGGCTGAGGGGCCTCAATCTGGGAAGAAATAACACAACCCTGCCCTCAGAGCCCTCCTCTGCAGGGAGCAGAGCTTGCTGGCCTATGTGCAGACCAGACATTGCCCTTGACACCCAGGACACCCACCCTTACCCCAGGCTGGAAAGATAACAAGGGAGCTATAGCCCTGCCCCCGCCCCCCCATCACTCCCATGTTCCAAGCTGAGGTAACCTGGGATGAAATCAGATAGCCCTGGGCACCTGAAGGAGTACTCAAAGCCACCAGCACCTGCCTGCCACCCCCTCAACACATAAACACACATCTCTCTCCTTTCCAAATCAGAGAGCCAACATCCTGCCATCGTTAGCAAACCAAGTACCCCCATTCCCTTGCAATAGGCCACCCTATTTCACTCCCTCATCCTCAGGCCCCTCCTCACCCCCACCAAATGACCAAGAAAAGACAGGTCTCAGGTGCTCCAGAACTTGAACAGGAAAACAAACTACTGCGCAGACACTTGTCTGAAGCCCAAGAGCCAGTCCTGGGCTCGATCAAGGCCCTAAATCCTTCCCTGAGACCTCCGCTCTGTCCTCAGGGACCAGCAGCTGACAGACTGACAGACGCCAAGGCTGCTGCTTCTGTCTCAGGTTCCCGGGCGGGTGGAGGGAAGAAGGGCGGGAGGCAGCCACCAGCTGGGCCCCTACCTGGAACCACAGGCCTGGACAGGAGCCACAGAACCCAAGGCGCCTTTTGCCTTTCCTGGGCTGGGGTTATTTGTGGACAGCGGGTCAGGAGCTACAGTGGCCCCCCAGAGAAGCGGCAGCTGGCTCTGGGGACACTATGGGCATCAGCTTTCTCTCGTACCCAGGGGAGCTGGTGGGCTGGACACACTACTGCCTGGCATGTGACTGTGGCAGGCTGCCTGACCGGGCAGAGGGAAGGAGGTAAGTGGGAGGAAGCAGAGGGGGGTGGGGGAAGACAAGATGAACAGGGACGGGGAAGTCAATGGCAGGGTGAGAAACCATGTTCTGAACTCCAAGCTGCAAAAGCAGGGCCAGAAGCAGCAAAAGAGGCTCCCCTCCTCAGTAGTCATGACAGGTACCTCAAAGGGCTCACAACCATGAACCCAACACCCAGGACTGCCAGACTTTCAATCCTAAATGTCCCACTAGTCTATGCTTATCGCTAATGTGACCAGTCTCTGCATCCAGCCCTTTCCTAAGCCTGGCTCAGGTCCAGAACTATCCTCTCCCAGCAAGGCCCTGCCCCGCTGCCGCCCTTCCGATCTGTCCCCCATTCAGCAGCTATGGGGACTCTTAAACCTAACCCTGTCCTTCCCTTCCCTTGTTCAAAACCTTTCTGTGGCTTTCCATTGGCCTCACAAAGGAGACAAGCTTCTAGGCTTGGGAGTCAAGGCCCTTCAGTATCTGGCCTCTGGGGCCTGTACTCCACTGCCTCTCACCCCTGCTGACCAGGAAGAACCCCACTGCTCAGCCACCTAGCCTGACTACCTCCCTTCATGCCCACTCACCTTCCCTCCGCTCCCCTACCACTACAGCCTCCTCCCTGCACTCCCAGCCTCTGTACTCAACCCCTACAACCCCATCTAAACCTGGCCCCGTCTCTCCCTGTGAGCCAAGAGGCACCTAGAGAGCCCTCAGTAAAGGCTAGTGACCATGACAAAGATTATAACTGGCACTGCCCACCCCTCCAATACCTCTTCTTCCCACCCCCAATCTCTGCCCACTTCTGTCACTTGGGCCCTCCCTCTGGCTTCCATCACCCATTCCTTTATGAGTTCTCCCTCTTCGTGAGGTCTCAGCTGAACCAATTCCTCCTCCAGAAAGACTTCCTGAATTCAGACTTCACTGGGTACTCTCTGTGCACTTCCTTAGCCAATTCTCCCCATACCTATAAATGCTAACACAGCGGACCAGCATAATGTCTGGGAATCTGCTGAATACACAAAGAATGAATCCAAGTCTCCCCAACAGAACCAGGCCCAGGACCAGACACAGCCACGAATACAGTGTCAGAGTCTAGTCATGCCACCAATATTTTTTAGTGTGTCCTAAGCTCCAGACACCATCCTGAGTACCAGAGACAGCATCACTAAGGCACAGCACCTGCCTTCATGAAGCCCACATTCCAGTGGGAGAGACAAACAGGCACCAATACACACAGAACAATGTCAGGTGGTGCAGAGGTACTGAGAAGAAAAATAAAGCAGGGGAAAGGACGGAGCTGTGCTAGCCACGTGCTGTGAGGGATGTGTGAGTAGGGCATGAATCTTGACATGCAGAGGGTAGAATTTCAGGCAGGACAAGAGTAAGTGCAAAGACCCTGAGGCAGAAAGGAGCTTGCTGAGCATGGAACTGCTGAGGGGTCCTTGTGGCTACAGGGTCAGGAGCCAGGAGTTGTGGATAGGAGAACACTAGGGTTTAGGAGCTATGGTGGGGACTTGGGGAATTCCTCCCCAACACAGGGCAGACACATACTTACCCAGGTAGGAACTTAGTTTGGAATAGTTCCCAAAGGGCTGGGATGGACCCAGAGTCCAAAGGAAGGGCAAATGTGGAAAGCAAAGACGGGGCCTGGTGTCCAGGCTCAGCTCTCCTTTCCCTTCCCCTCCAGGCCCAGCGACTTCACCTGAAGGAGCCTCTGTGATTCAGCAGCACCCAAGCGCCCACTATGTGCAGAGGTTCAGCCTGCAGCTTTACCCCCCCAAGAACACCTAAGCACATGGCTGCCATTATCAGAAAGAGAGAAGTGAAGGCAGGCAGGTGTGACTGACAGTGGTCAGGGTTGAGGAGTCCAGGAGCCACGGCTGGCTAGATAGCTTTGAGCAGGGTGCGAGCGTTCCCATGGAGTCTCTTCCATGCTCCCAACCACCCCGCCACAGGGCAGTGACCACAGCTAGGCAGGGCAGAGGCACAGAGAGTGAAAGCCGGTTACCTGGGGTCTCCCAGCTAAGCAGTGGTGGAGGCCCTGGCTGCTGCTCAGCACACCAGAATCACATTTTACACTCTCATTTTAGCCGCTAAGAAGCCAGCAGTAGCTTGGGCAAGGGCAGGGGGAGGAACTGAAAGATTCCCTGTGCCCCGCCTGGATCTTGCCCTGTCTTCCCACTGAGGGTGGCGCCTCAGCTGAGGTGTCTGTGACGCAGTCCTGCGGTGATGAAACACCAGGCACCTCAGCCAAGAGGATGGCCTGCTCTCTGGAGAGCTGCTGATGGAGGACGCCTAGGCGGGGCACAAAGACTAGCCTCTGGAGGCCAGTGTCCTTAAGCAGGGGTCCGCCCTGGCCACTGGCCTGAAGGCAGCACACCCCACAGCGGGGAGTACCTGCATGGCCACACACCCCCTCGCTGCTGCTCCCTCGGGTGTCCAGACCTGAGTGTGCTGAGGCCTGGGCCACAGCTGTCAGCTAGAGGTGAGCCACCTGGGAAGCAAGTGAAAAGAACAAAGGCACCTCACAGAAGATACCCATACAACCAAGGAACATACATAATCTCACTGGTTATAGGGAAATGCAAATTAAACCAATCACCACGATGACTACTGAACTGTTTTAAATTGATAATGTCAAGTGCTGACAAGGATATAGAGAATTCGCTACCAGGAGTATCAAATGGTCAACCACTATGGAAAACTAGTTGGCAGTAAGAATAAAAACTCAAAATATGCCTATGCCATGACCCAGCAAGTCCGGAGCCCCCAACAGAAATGGGTGTAGCTGTCTACCAAAAGACATTCACTAGAATATTCACAGCAGCATACAGTAACCCCAAAACTGGAAACAGACCATCCACAGAAGAACAGATAAACAAATGGAGGTAAATTCATATGGCAGAACACTACTGGGCTATAAAAAGGACTGAACTGCTAACACATACAACAGGGATGAAGTGTAAGAATATGACTCTGAATGACAGAAGCCAGACACAAAATACACATCAAGTATGAGTCTATTTACAGCAAATTCAAAACAGGCAATGCAACAGTATTTGTTTAGGGATGCTTTCTTGCTTGTAAACTGGGCAAAAAAATCAAGATAACAAATATGCAAAAGTCAGGAGAGTGGATAGATTTGGGAGTAACTAAGGGTGGGTGATATTTCTGGGAGTCGACGATGTTCTACAGTGATAACACTGGGCTTTGCTTTATAGTTATTTGTTATACCATAATGTATAATGTGGATTTAACATATTCTTAGTATTTTATGACAAAAGAAGTAACTATAAAAAAGAACCCAGGTTTGGAGGTCCAGAGGATATAGAGGAGCCAAAATTGGGTCTCCTGCCCTCCAGGGCTCCCCTGACCCCCAAGGCTGGCCTGCCTGGATTTTCCCCTCAAGAAGGCTGGAACACCAATGAGTAAGGAGAAATCCAGGGTCCACAGGGTCCAAATTTCAACCCTGGGCTCTGATGCTTTTTGGTGTGTGGCTGCAGGCAAGCGTCATCCTCTGTGTACCATGTGCTTCTATCTGTACAACAATCCTGCTGGAGGAGAGAAATGCACCCAGGAGGGAGCAGAGCAGTCCAAAAAGGGATGGGGCGGGAGTTTTAGGGGTTCTGACTGTACTGGCAAAGTTTTATTTTTTAAAAGTCACTGAGTACATGGTATCACTGACTTTATTGTTCTGTTTCAAACTCTGTATTAAATTATTTTTAATTTTCTTTAAGACATTTTTATGTTCATCTGTCTTATTTCTCAATGGTTTCCAAACTGTAGTTCCTTCAGGAGCTGCATCTCAGAGATGGCAGTCAGATCCAGGAAAGGTAATGTACAGGACAGTGCAGGGCCCAGTGGAGAGAGCTCCTGGATGACAGCCTTGTCCTTGTCCCAGCTGGCAGCCCTGGGAAGGGTCCTTTCAAACCTGTTTCCTCATCTGCAAAATTAGTCAGACAGTTCCTGTCACTTAGGGCGGTTATGAGGCCTAGATGAGTTACAGTGCTTCTGTCCTCACCCCCTACAGACTGGGACCCTGTGAACATGCGTCAGAGCCCATTCCTCCTCTGCTCAAATCCTCCAGTTTCCCCATCTAACCAAGAGTGAAAGCTGAAGTCCCTAAACCTTATGAGGTCTGCACTGTTGCCCCTTTACTTCTCCAAACACTCCATTTCAGTGGTGCCTGCTCCTGCAGCCTGTATGACATACCAGCATACCCTTACCTCAGGGCCTTTGCCCATGCTGTCCCTCAGCCAGGAGGCTCTTCTACAGGGCCCTACCCACTTTCTTCAGTCTCTGCTCACATGTTACTTTTTCAAGACGCCTTCCTAACCTCCCTAGACAAAGTGCATTCATCCTACTTCTCCTTACCCTTTATATTTCTCCATAAACGCTTACTGTCACTCACATGACTATACATATTAACCAATTTATCCGTTTTCTTGTTGACCTCTCCCCACTATGATGTCAGCATGGTAAGGGCAGGGGCTCTGGCCTGTCTTGGGCAGCAATGGATCTCAAAGCCTTGCATGTGCTGGGTACACAGCAGCCACTTGATAAATATTTGTGGAATGAATGTGTACTGAGTAAAGCCCCGTGCCCAGAACAGGCTCAAAATAAGTTAAATTCCTTTCCTTGCCATTTGTCAGGTCCATTTTCTCTCCCCCCTCTCACTGACCTGGTTTCTACACCAGATAGGACATATGGGACGAAGGAGGCAGGAGGAGGCTGAGGCTCTGCATCTCTAGGCACTTGAGAGAGTAGGATAAGGGTTCCTTCTTGGCATTGAGACCGCTCCAGGAGCCTCTATCACTGGCCATCTAATCTGACCTCACCTACAGCTCTCAGAGGAGGACTTGCTCAGCAGATAAGTTCAATGATCAGCATAGCTGCTTGCAAGAATTTGGGAGAAAAAGCATACAATGGGCGGAGGGAAACAGCTCCCTCATTTACCATCGCAGCTCTGTGCGTTGCTCCCGTGCTTTATGAGAGCACTTTAGCAAAACTGATAATGTGGAAAACACACATGTTCTTGGAGGAACTGCTGGAGAAAATGCTTAAGACAGTGTACAGAGGTGTTCATCAGCCTCAGCACAAGCGCTGTTTGGAGCTGAGTAATTCTGGCCGTGGGGACTATTCTGTGCATGGTAGTAGGTTGAGCAGCATCCCTGGCCTCTAAATGCTAAAGCCAACAGCACACCCTCCCAAGTTGGGACCATCAAAAATGTATTCAGATAGTACTAAATATTCCCTGAGAGAGGGCAAGCCACCGCCTTTCAGAACAGCTGTTCTGAGGGTTTTCTTGCTGGACTCATGAGATCCTGGAAGCAACATAATGTCCACAACAGAGTCCGGTATTGTAATAACAGTTAATATAGCAACACTATAAAGAAGGAATACCTATACCGTATAGCACTTACCACACATACCAGGCACATCTAAGTTTTTTGTATATGCAAATTCAACCCTCACAGAAACCCTATGCAGCAGGCACTTATACTGTTCATTCCATTTTTTTTTTTTTGGTATTTTTCTGAAGCTGGAAACAGGGAGGCAGTCAGACAGACTCCCTCATGCGCCCAACCGGGATCCACCTGGCACGCCCACCAGGGGGCGATGTTCTGCCCATCTGGGGCGTCGCTCTGTCGCGACCAGAGCCACTCTAGCACCTGGGGCAGAGGCCAACGAGCCATCCCCAGCGCCCGGGCCATCTTTTGCTCCAATGGAGCCTCGGCTGCGGGAGGGGAAGAGAGAGACAGAGAGGAAGGAGAGGGGGATGTTCATTCCATTTTAATGAAGAAACTAAGTCACAGATGTAAAATGACTTGCTCCCATCACCAGATCAAAAAGTACAGAGCTGGGATGGGACCCCAAGCAGCCTGGCTTCCCCACCACAATGCACCACACAGCCTTTGGAGTTAGGCAGACTCAGATTCAAGCCCTTGCTCCTCAACTTATAGCCTAAATCTCAGTTTCCTCCTCTGCACAATGGGGCTAAGAGCAGTGCCTCCACAGAAGGCTCATTCATGGACAGAGCTCAGCACTACAACCAGCCCCTGGTGAGGGTTGATCCAGCTGACAGAACACAATGTAGCCATCCTATACACAAGAACCACTCAATCGGCTAACATTCACAGTGTTCATGGACCAACAGAACATTCCACCTGATCCCTTTTCTGAAACACACACCATGTCATCTCAACTCCGATATGCTCATTTTTTCACATGCTGACATTACAGAGACTGACATGCATCTCACAATCCATGTATAAACTTCACCTAAATCATTCTTTTCAGAAAAGCAGTTGTACGATCAACAATGGATGTTAACGGGGAATACTGTCACAGACTGAGGGCCAAGAGGAGGTATATGTTTAACTGCCACGTGCATAGAAGGAATTGTGCCAAAGAGCCAACAAAGGCAGAGTAATGGATGCAGGAGTCAAGGTGGCCTGAGGAACAAGATGCATTTCAACCTCAGCTGTGAGGTTAGGGCTGTGTGACGTTGGGCAAATCATTTCCCATTTCTTTGCCTCTGTTTCCTCATCTGTATATTAGAAATAATAATAGGCCCTGGACGGTAGGCTCAGTGGATAGAGCGTCAGCCCAGCATATGGACATCTCAGGTTTGATTCCCCATCAGGGCACACATGGGAAGTGACCATCTGCTTCTTTCCCCCTTCCACAGCCAGTGGCTTGACTGGTCTGAGTGTCACCCGGGGCACTGAGGATAGCACCTCAGTCTCAGGAGCTAAAAATAGCTTGGTTGATTAGAGCATGGGTCCCAGATGGGGGTTCTGGGTGGATTGCAGTTGGAGCGCAAGCAGGAATTTGTCTACCTCCCTTCCTCAAAAAAAAAAAGGAAAGGAAAGGAAAGAAATAATAACAGTACATACCGCCAAAGCTGTTGTGAGGATTAAATGAGTGAATCCACTTTAAGTCCTCCACACAAAGCCCAACACAGCAACTGCTCAACACCTGTCAGATATCAGTATTTCCTCTGGTGGGTGGAGACATGGGAACCTTCACTTCCTACATTACACATTTCTGTAATATGTGAATTTTTTACCTATTCTACCTCCTTGGTAAGAAAGAGGCATTAAAGATGCCTTTTTCCCTCTTAAACACCACACAGTCCGCCCAGCTGCACCATCGAGTCTAACTGGGGCAGGTAGGACTGGAAGCAGGCGGAAGATGTGGGTGGGCTGCAAGAGATGCTAGGACAAGAATAAGCACCCAAGCAGACTTCTTGTCTTCCTTGCCACTCCCAACACCTTCCCCTCACCCTGCCACCCAGGGCCTTACAGCACCTACAAAAATCATGTCAAATATTTGAGTCTGTCTGGCTGTGGGCTCCAAACATACTGAGAATATCATGCCACAGCCAGAGGGATCCTCCAAACACAGCTGACCCTGTCCTTCCCCTGCTCAGGGATCACATCCAAGGTCCTATGGAGGCTACAGGGGCCCACCTGAGGTGGTCCCTGCCTCTTCTCCAGCCTCATGAGTCAGTGTGCTTCCCTCACACAAACTTTCCCCTTCTCTGTCCTTTGAACACTCCTTGTCATTCTCTCTCTCAATCCAGGGCCTTTGCACATGCCAGGCCATCCACCTGGCACACTGCTCACCCACCTTTACCTAACCCCTCATTTACTCAGGGACAATAGCCCTCTATAACAATTCACAGACCCTCAGGCTCAGCCTTTCTGTACCCTCACAGCACTAACCTTCACTGTGTTCAGTCACATATACTATTATCTGGGTAACAGTGCCCCTTGCCACCACTGGACTGAGAGCTCCACAAAGCGGGGATGGGGCCTATCCTGGTCCCCTTTGTGTCTCTAGCCCCACCCTGCACGGGGCCAGCCCAGAGCATTCATTAATGCAAAGTGGGCGGGGAGCAAACAGAAACACAACTTTTGAGTTCAGATTTCTGCCAAGTGAAGGTGAAACAAAAAATCCTGCATTCATTCATTCCAAAAGTATGGCACCCATACTATGTCAGCACAGCTCTGGTCACCACGGAAGCAGCAGTGGCTAAAACAAACTCTTTGCCCTGGGGAAGCTTACAGGGTAGGGGATGAGGGTGGAGCATGGAGGGTGGACAGGCATGAATTAAGTTAAATAAATATAGAATATCAGAAGCTGACACATGCTATGGAGAAAAGCAGCATATGGAGAACTAGGTGTTGGGAAGGGGGCAGGAGCTTCTAATTTTGTATAAGGTTACAGGGGTCACTGAGCTGTTGCAATCTGAGCAGAAACCTGAAAGAGACCAGGCAGCCACGCAGAGACCTGCGGAAGAGTGCACCGGGCCAGGAAGAGCAGTGCCCAGGTGTGGCCTGTGGAAGACAGTCAGGAGGGGGTAGGAGAAAGTAAGGCACAGACGGCAACAGAGGAAGCTGCAGGCCTGGTTGGGCAGGGACTGCGAGGCCACTGTAAGGCCTGTGGCTATATCTTGTAGAGAGATGGGGAACTGTTGGCCTGAGGAGGAGCAGCATACGAAATCCCCTGGCCCTAGTGAAGCAGGGGCACAGCCTTCCTCTCAGGAGCTGTACCTAGAAGCCCTGTGCAGTGGCCTGTCACTCCCACCACCTGGCTCACTTAGGGACTATGAGGACCCATACTCAATAGATGGGGAAACTAAGACCAGGAAGGATTCAGTGAGTACCCAAGGCTGGGCAGCTAGGACACAGCCAAGAAGGCTGGATCACGTCTTCCTAGATGAGACTCTTCCACCTCCTCCTGCCCTTGCTTCCAAGAGACCAAGCTCCCCCGTTCCACAGCCAGCCCACCCTTAACACCCTGCAGAACCAGGCTGCCCCCAACAAACACATGTACGCGGGTACATGCATACACACACATGGCCCTCCAGCCTGGCCGAAGGGTTCCTCCCTCACAGGCATTGCTTTACATCATTACCCGCTACCTCCCAGTCCGGAGCTCTGAGGCAGCGTCTGGTGGCCTGAGTCCCCACCTCATTGCTAGGACACCTAGGAACAAACAGGCAGGGTCCCATCCTCATCTAGCATTTCCTGAGTGCTTACAACATGCCTGGCCTGGATTAATATCAACCCTCACACAACCCTGAAAGGTAGATACTGTTACTATCCCATTCTTCAGAAAAGGAAACTGAGACCCAGAGAGACTAAATCACTTGCCCAAGATCACAGGTGAGTGCAGGAGATGAGTGATTTAACCAACAAAACTTTTTGTAATGATGAAATGTGGCTACTATGGCTAGTGCAACTAAAGAATTAAATTCTTACTTTTATTTAATTATTCAAAATTTAAGGCCTGACCTATGGTGGCGCAGTGGATAAAGCGTCGACCTGGAATGCTGAGGTCGCCAGTTCGAAACCCTGGGCTTGCCCAGTCAAGGCATATATGGGAGTTGATGCTTCCTGCTCCTCCCCCTTCTCTCTCCCCCCCTCCCCCTTCTCTAAAATGAATAAATAAAATCTTAAAAAACAAAATTTAAATGGCACCCTGGCCAGGTATCTCAGTTAGTATTGTCCCAACATGTCAAGGTTGCAGGTTCAAACCCTGGTCAAGGCGCATACAAAAATCAACCAATGGCCTGAACAGATGGTGGTGCAGTGGATACAGCATCGGATTGGGATGCCGAGGACCCAGGTTCAAGACCTCGAGGTCACCAGCTTGAGCGCGGGCTTATCTGGCTTGAGCAAAAAGCTCACCAGCTTGGACCCAAGGTCACTGGCTCGAGCAAAGGGTCACTCAGTCTGCTGAAGGCCCACGGTCAAGGCACATATGAGAAAGCAATCAATAAACAACTAAGGTGTCGCAATGCGCAACGAAAAACTTATGATTGATGCTTCTCATCTCTCCGTTCCTGTCTGTCTGTCCCTGTCTATCCTTCTCTCTGTCTCTGTAAAAAAATAAAACAAAATAAAATCCAATGAATGCATAAATAAGTTGAACAACAAATCTGTGGTTCTCTCTCTCCCTCTCTCTCTAAAAATCAATAAATTTAAATAAAATTTAAATGGCCACATATGACCAGTAGCTAGCAGATTGAAAGTGCACTCTATAGAACTTCAGCTAGCCTGACCTGTGGTGGCGCAGTGGATAAAGCGTCAACCTGGAAATGCTGAGGTCGCCGGTTCGAAACCCTGGGCTTGCCTGGTCAAGGCACATATGGGAGTTGATACTTCCAGCTCCTCCCCCTCTCCTCTCTCTCTCTCTCTCTCTTTTTCTCTCCCTCTCCTCTCTAAAATAAATTTAAAAATTAAAAAAAAAAAAAAAAGAAAAGAAAGAACTTCAGCTAATGAAGCAGCAGGAACCTGAAGGCAAGAGGAGGGATGGGGTGAGGTGAGCACCATGATGCTCACAGGCCTGAGGGGCCAAGGAGAAGCTCTCACATCACTCCAGAGCCCTGACCCACTCAGCCCAGAAGGTTCAAACAGGGCTCAGAGGTCAAAACCCACACCTGGAGTCCTGGTTGATTCACATCCTGACTACTACTTGTAGGCTGCATGAGTCACTTATGTGGAACCTTAGCATCCTCATCTATGAAATGGATCTTAACACCAACCCGACCAAACGTATGCTTCTTATTTCAAAAGATGGTTTTTCTTAACAACCCAGGGTTGTCATGGGGCCCCAATGAGATGTGCTTCACACACAGCCAGAGATTTGGGAGAAAAGGCGGCAATTACACGAAGGAAAAGGGCAAAGTCAAGGGCTCGCCTGAGCTTCAATTAGTCGGAGCTTATGGGAGTGGCGGCTATGTGAATATTGTCACTAGTTGGCTAAAAGAAATGATCCTGGCCAGATAGCTCGATTGGTTAGAGCATGGTCCCAATTCTCCAAGGTTGCCAAGGTTTGATCTCTGGTCAGGGCACATACAAAAACAGATCAATGTTTCTGTTTCTCTCTCGCTCTCCCTTCCTCTTTCTCTAAAATCAAGAAAGAAAGAAAAGAGAGAAATGATCCAGATGATTCATGATATGCCTACATTAACTTTCTGAAAATATCATCTAAGGGAAATGGGGAGAACAGCTGTGCCCAGCTCCCTGCTTGTGGTAGAGCAAGCACATAAAACCACGGAGCAGTGCCTGACCCAGAGGGACCACTCTACTGGCTATCAATAACAACACAGGTATTCTATGTAGCTTTCTATGCCTCAGTTTCCCACCTACAAAATGGAGGTGATTACTACATACCTCACAGGCTACTATGCATCTGAGCTAACATGCACAAAGTGTCAGAGCCGTGTCTGGCCAAGCAGGGTATAAGCAATGGGTGTGATTACTTTTTCTGTCTGGAGCCTTCCCAGCAGAGAACCTCAGCCAATTGACCTGTCACCCCCTCCCAAGGCTCTAAACACAAACCCACTGTGCCACCCAGCAAGCCCCATCTGGCTGAATCCAGAGCCCCTTCTCTGTTCTCAGATGCCCAGCCTGAAAATCTCCAACAGTAAAATCAGCAGCAGCTCGGGTCCATCGAGCACCTTCCCAGGAGGCCCATGACAAGCACTCTCTAACATGTTAGCTTCCTGAGCCCTCCCTACAGCCCTGCCAGGGATCGTTCCATTTCAGCTGAGCAAAATACACATCAGAGATGAAATAAGGTCTCCAGGGTTCCTTGGCAACCAAGGGGGGGGGGGGGGTGCCAGGAGCAGGGATCACACCCAGGCCTGCTGCTCCCAGCCATGACCACTTCACAATGACCTGCCAGGTGAAGAGGACCTAAAACCAGGGTGAGAGGGGCTAGAGAGGGGAACAAGGGAGTGGCAGTCACCCCAGTCCATTCATAAAGGGCCCACAAGGTGACAAACCAAGACAGGCTTTCTGGCCTCACCCTTAGAAACATCTGTGGACGAGCTTCCTGGGCAGGACAGCTGAGCTCCAGAACTTCCTGTAGGGACCTCAGACATGCAGTCTCCCCTCTGACAGCCCTGGCTTGCTGTTCCCTGCTCCACGAACCCAACACAGCTAAGCCTTGCTGTGGGTGCTGAGGTGGCAGTGGGTCCTGCCCTCAAGGGGGCCAGGCTGAGATCCTACCCCACTGCCCCTCCCACGTCCACTCCCATGCTCCCTCCCTCCTGGTCCTGCTCCCACCGCTGTCTCCCCCAGCTGGGCCTCTCACTGCTTGGCTGGTTGTCCAGAAGAGCCTGCCACGGAACCACCCCACCGTGCAGCCCAGAGGCCTGATGGTTGAAAAAGCCTTCCACTTGGGAAATCAAAGAGAGGCCCAGGGAGGGGCGTCTCTGGGTCCCTCAGAGGCTTTGAGATCAACTACAAAGGACATTCCTTTCCAACCTCCCAATCCAAAGAAATGCTGGAGACCCTGAGAGCACGCTCTGAGGGGCTCCGCTCCTTCCAGGAAGACACTCCAGAATGAACATGGGAAAATCAACCGCCAGGCTCTTGCTCTCTGTGCTAAACCTCAGGTCTGAGGCTCAGGTGAGGAATTAGAAGCGACTCTCACCCACGGTTAGAGTGTCTTCCTGAACTGGAGGACTCCAGAACCATACTGTCTAAATCAGGGGTCCCCAAACTGCGGTCCCCTGAGGCCATTTATCCGGCCCCCTGCCGCACTTCCGGAAGGGGCACCTCTTTCATTGGTGGTCAGTGAGAGGAGCACATTGACCATCTCATTAGCCAAAAGCAGGCCCATAGTTCCCATTGAAATACTGGTCAGTTTGTTGATTTAAATTTACTTGTTATTTTAAATATTGTATTTGTTCCTGTTTTGTTTGTTTTTTTTACTTTAAAATAAGATATGTGCAGTGTGCATAGGGATTTGTTCAGTTTTTTTTTTTTTATAGTCCGGCCCTCCAATGGTCTGAGGGACAGTGAACTGGCCCCCTGTGGAAAAAGTTTGGGGACCTCTGGTCTAAATTCAGAGCTTGGCCCAACACTGCCAGACTGGGGGACCCAGCACAGGTTACTGAGGCTCTCCAGGCCTCAAGTCTCACCACTGTGAGGTTAGAATCATCGCTGATTCCTCTTTGGTCTCAGGGGTCTTCCTTCAAATCCTCCCACAGCTCCTTCACCACTCCAGTTCCTACCTACATGTCACTTCCTCTGGAGGCCCTCCCTGACCATCCCTGCTAAAACATACTAACATCCTCACACTCTTTTCTCTGACCCCCACCCCCTCTGCTTTCATAACATTGTTTTTGACTTGACATCCTATGACAGATTTGTTTGCTGGGAACCTGTCTCCACTAGAAGGTAGGCCCACAAGGCCTGGTCTTCCAAGTTCTAGAGCAGCACCAGGAATGGTACAGGTACTCAGGCACAAGCTGAGCGGAAGGCAAAATCAGCAAGTATGCTTTTTATCAGGTATTACTATTGTTCTGCACTGTTACTTGATATTATCCAACTATTTGGGTTGGGGATGGGTGGGCAGCGCATCAGGCCATTGAGCCCCCCCCCCCAATCTGTCCCTAAAAGGTATACTCATGGGCCCTGGGGGAACACAGTGTGAAAACCACAGAGAAAGGAGTCAACCATCAGGCCTTCAGCATTTCTAAAACGGAGATTCTAGTCAAGGGGGAAGTGGGAGACATGTGAAACTCCCTGACCAACTCTAAAATCTACTCCCACCCCAAGCAGAAGCCTGAGAACCTCTCTCATAGCAAAAGGCACCTATTAAAACCCTAAATCTGACCAAGATGCTCCTCAGGGCAGGCTACAAGGCTCTGAGTGACCCAGCCCCTGCACCTCGCCAAGCCCGGCCTCCTTGGGACTTTTGCACTGCTGTCCCCCTACACCCCAAGGCTCTTCCTTCTCATGTTTCCTTGTCTGTCTCCTAGGCTTGCCTGACAGCCCATCTAAAGGAGCACCAGTCACACCTGATTTTTTTTTTTTTTTTTTTGTGACACAGAGAGAGGGACAGATAGGGACAACAGGGAGAGAGATGAGAAGCATCAATTCTTCGTTGCGGCACCTTAGTTATTCATTGATTGCTTTCTCATATGTGCCTTGACTGGGGGGTGGGAGGGGGCTACACCAGAGCTAGTGACCCCTTGCTCAAACCAGCGACCTTGGACCTCAAGCCAGCGACCATGGGGTCATGTCAATGATTCCATGCTCAAGCCAGTAACCCCTCACTCAAGCTGGATGAGCCCGCAATCAGGCCGGATGAGCCTGGGTTCAAGCCGGCTACCTCAGGGTTTCAAACCTGGGTCCTCCGCATCCCAGTCCAACACTCTAGCCACTGCACC
Organism: Saccopteryx bilineata; assembly: GCF_036850765.1. Classification (NCBI taxonomy): domain Eukaryota; kingdom Metazoa; phylum Chordata; class Mammalia; order Chiroptera; family Emballonuridae; genus Saccopteryx; species Saccopteryx bilineata. The sequence goes on from NC_089498.1 coordinate 46,317,124, forward strand.
ACTGCCTGGTCAGGCATATCTGATTTTAATTCACTGCCTAGACCCTTTAACCTGCCGCTTGTTTATCCACCAGGTTTAGGGTTTGTCTTTCTTCGTTCCATGGGGGTAGGGCCTTTGTCAAGTACATGCCTGTATCCCCAGCATCTGAAGCAATGCCAGGCATGCAGTGGGTGCTCAATGAATAGTGGTGGATGAATGAAAACTTTTTCTCAGCCCTGCAATGCCTTCAGGGTTAAATCTACACTTCTTGGCCAGGTCCACCAGGCTCTACAAAGCCTGGCCCAAATCCATGAGCACTTCTCCAACTCTCCCTGCCCACCTGGAAGGCCTTGCAGCTTTCAAAAGGGCTATTCCTCACCAGGGTCAAGACCATTCCCACCTCCTGGGGGCTGTGGTGGAGATGCAATAAAAACACACATAGGAAAGAAGAGCAGGTTTAGCAGAGGCTAACATCTGGAAAGGAGCTGGAATTTTTATCTTGAAGGGTCTCCGGGCAGCAATTGTGTAGACGACAGATGGGTCTGGGCACTGCTTTTGCCAATTTTTATTTGATTGTATGTCCCTCCCACCCTCAACCCTCATTGGGAAACTGGAGGTGCTAATTTTGGCCATTTCTTCCTCCTGGTGTTATCTGACAAGGTTCTATAACCTGAAAGGGCCTTCAAAATTCTAGCAGAAATAATAAGAACTATAATTGCCAGGATATCCTATGATGCACCATGTGTCAGGCACTCTTCTTAAATAAAGTGAGAGCAGGACATACTTACTGTAGGCTTACTGTTACACCTTCCCAGTTATAAATGCTTTCCACAAATTAACCCATTTAACCTTCACGACAACCTGTTAAGAGACGGTTATCATCATCCCACGACACATACGATGAAAAGGGCTCGAAGAGTTCAGGAACCTGCTGAATGTCACACAATCAGTGAGTGAAGGGGCTGGATTTGAACCCTGTGCTCTGAGTCACTTCAGCGCAGCTCTTTAAAAAGGTTAGAGACCAGGACACCAGATTCCTGGATCCTGGCTGGGTCAAGCTGAGAGGCTGGTTAGCAAGACTGAGGGTGCGGGATTGATGCCCTCAGGACTGCTAAGCATTTACACAGTGCCAGGCACTCTTTGAGGAGCCTCTCATGAATTAACTAACTCATTTAATCCTCATAATAGCCTGAGGCAGGAGCTCCTTCTGGGCCAACTGCACAGAGATGAACACCGGGGCCCAAGGTTACACAGCCAAAACATGAAAGCACCAGAACTTGCATGCATGCCCCACACCATCCTTGTGTAGAAACCTCTAACATGGGTGCCCTGGTAGCTGTGACACCCCCTACATGTCGCTCTCATTGTCTTCTCCCAGCTCCTAGTATATACTCTGCCCTGGGTTAAAAGATGCCCTGGCTCAACTCTGAGGATGGACCAAGTTCCACCAGCAAGCCAGAACTGCTGGACTGACTGCCTGCCTGCAGAGATGCTCACAGTAGTCATAGGCTCTGTGGACGAGAGAAGGAAAATGGCCAAGGGTGCAGCTAGCAGGGTCCAGGGCAGGGGCTTTGAGGTGACAGAGCCTCACTGCAGCTTGGGACCCAGTGAGCTGGGAGTACATGCCACCAGCAACAAGCCGACAGGCATTCAAACCCCAGTTGGCCCCTAAGTCTGAGAGTCCCAATTTCTGACTCTGCAAAATGTATAGAAACACCACATCCATCCCTGGGTGAAAATAAACCATTATCACAGTTACTTGTTGACATGAGGTTCACTCTAAGGCCAAATGAGGCCAGGGATTCATATCCCAACTGTACCACCCCTGGCTGTAAGAACTGGGACAAACTGCCTGACCTGTGGTGGCGCAGTGGATAAAATGTCAACCTGGAATGCTGAGGTTGCCAGTTCGAAACCCCAGGCTTGCCTGGGTCGAGGCACATATGGGAGTTGATGCTTCCTGCTCCTCCCCCCTTCTCTCTAAAAATGAACTTTTTAAATAATCTAAAAAAAAAACACAAAAACTGGACAAATCGTTTCACTTCACAGGAAGTGCCTAAGTTTCCTCACCTGTAAAACAGGTATTACACTTCTTACCTCATTGGGATCTATAAAACGGGCCCAACCAATACCCACCTTATAGGAGTATTTTTGAGATTTAAATGAGATAATGTGTGTAAGAGGCCTGTCACATGACTGACATATATTGGATGTTCAATTAACACTGGCTATTCACTAGCTCTGGAAATTATCTGCCTTTCTATGCCTCAGTTTCCCCTTCTAAAATGGATCATAACAGTACCTACTAAAGAATGTGAGTATACAGTAAGTTAATCCATGTGAAGCATTTTAAACAGTATGTGGTACAAAGAATGCACTCAATAAATGTCAGCCATCAATCTCATGATTATTGTTTTTATTGCTGCTGTTAAGCCCATCAGGCAAACCCTCTAAAACTAGCAGAAGGAAACCAGCAGAACAAACCCCTAGTGGAGAAAAATTCTACAGAGCCACCACAGCCACAAAGCGACTCAAGGACCATTCTCTCCAGGAACCACAACCTATGGAAGCCCACCAGCTTGGTAGCTGATGCTGTGGACCAGAAATAACCATTCTCCCTTTTGACCACATCCCCAGCCCATGTTAGCTGGGTAAATCAGGGACTACAGCCTGCCCTCTGGGAACTCCAGACCTGGGGCAGAGGTTACCAGGCAAGCCAAGGTCACAAGCTGGCCTGGATAGCAGGGCAGTGGCTTCCCATCTGGATCTGGCTGCTCCTAACACCCACCAAGCAGCCACAGTGAGAAACCAGACCTGTGGGGAATTTGGCTGTTGCAAGTCCTTCAGAAGAGCAGTCTTCCTCTCTGGATCAGGCTGAGCCAGGGGCAGCTCTCCCACCTCCCGCCCCCCAAGTCCCCTTGGCCTATGCAAAGAGGAACAGCTGGGAAAACAGGGTTTAGCCTCATTGCTGCCTAACGGTGAGGCCAACTGTTATGGCCTGATGGGGAGCGTAAACAGGACGGGCACCTGGAATGCTAACCATTCCAAGAGACACAAACAGCCACATGGAGGACAGAAGGGCCTGTAGTGGGTGGTGCCTGGTCTCTTCACACCCATCATCAACAAAGGTCAGGCACCTGACTTACTGTAACTCCCCATGCTTGTATGAGACAGGAAAAAGAAACAAGGCTGAATAGCAGCCCATGATGGACCTAATTACTTCAGTCCAGGCTCCTGCTGAGCCCAAGCAGCCTCTGAATCCAAGGAAGGGGGTCCTCAAAACCCCAAGTATCAAGGTGTCCCCAGCCCCTTTGCCCTGGAAGAGACATGTCCCACACCAAACAGTCCCTCCAAACTCTTCAGCAGGTCCAGAAGCACACTCCTTAAATTCAAGCTCACTATCCCTTCTCCCTAAATTTCAAACAGTGGCTTCTAAGACATCTCCCCCAGACCCTGTGGAAAGAACCTGCCACACACAGAGGTATCTGTCCCACATACCTTAAAATAGACTGTAATAATATGAAAGAATTCTGGGGTACAAGGGAATCCAGTGTCCATCCAGTTCCCCCCAAAGTCATTAAGTTTAATGAAAGATGATACTCCCCTCCAGCTCCCTGTAAATCCCAAGTCCCACCCACCAAACATACGAGGCAGAAGCCCCTCTTGATCACTAGTAGTATACCTCTCCCAAAACATTCCCTTGAACACCCAATTGGGTCGGCCCAGTCTCTCAAAGACCATAAACATCACAACTTTCCCACTCGGATACAGCGCTCTCTACGTTCTAAGGAAGGCTCCCCCACCATGAACCTCAGTGGTACAACCCTGACGGGGCTACTCTGACCACACTCGGTACAGCTCCCTCCCCAGAAGACCCCACCCCTCTCAATGCGTTATAGGAACTGCTCCCACGACCCCAAATAAGTACAGCCTCCTACACGTCGTAAGTCGCGCCCCCTCAACCGCTTAGCACTCCCCACTAGGCACGCTCTCACTTCACACCACACGAGTTCAGCCCCAAGGCCGCACATGCTGGCGTCCGCGCCTCCAGCCCTCCAGTGGTTCGGTCCTCTCACTTTCGTTGGCGCCTGCCTCCCCGCCGCTTCAATGGTACGCCCCGCCGCCCCGCCCCCTCAGGGTAGAACTACCGCCCCCGCTCAGCCACCCCTAAGTCCCGGAAGGGGGGGGCTCGAGAACCGCGGCCCCCACCCGGAGGCACTGGTGGTACGACCCAACGAGGCACTGCGGGTGGGTCCGGACGCGACCACCGCGGGGGGGGGGCATTCGGGGACAAGCACTGGCGCACTCACCTGTCACCGACAGCTGCCAAGCCTCTCCGGCGGGGCTGTACTCCCGCCCATTGCCACGCTGTGCTTGGTCCCGCTCCTGTGTTTCCTGGTGCTTGGTCCCGCTCCTGTGTTTCCTGGCGGCAGTGGTGGCGGCGGCAGTGGAAACGCCTCCTTCGAGCCAGACCCAACGGCTCGCGCGGCGCGGCCCCCCCGCCCCCTCCCCCCAGCCCCCGCTTACCGCCCTGTCCCACCCTCTGGCCGGAAATACCGCCTTCTCCCGCCACAACAGGAACTGACGTAAAGGCGAGCGCTCTACTCGGAGAGTGCTAGGACGCAGGCGCAAGGAAAGGGAGGAGGCGGACTCAGAGCTGAGCGACTTCGTACACTAGTCAAGTTTGGGCGGTGTGGGTTAGGGATGTGCCTCGCGCAGGCGCCGGACGGAAAGAAGAGATAGGCATGAGCAGGCGCAGTAGGACTCTGGCTGACGCCCGCTTTCCCTAGAGGCTAGCCGCAGCGACGTTTCCCGGCAGCCCCTGTTTGTATTTGCATACGCTTTGATGTTCTACACGGCTCTAGGTTTTCCTCCGGGTCCCGAGGCTCTTAAAGAGCCTTGGACCTGGGGTCAGTCTGGGTGGCTTATTTTCAGTTTGTCCTTCGTAGTTGAGGTAAGGCTCTAAAACCACACAAACCCAGCTTTACATTTTCTTGCTGGTGGCTGAGTAGAAGGCTCGCCTTTCCTTCTGTGCCTTGGTATCCACAGCTGCAAAATGGAAACAGTCATACCTACGTAACTGGGCTATTGGACTGTTTTATGTAAACAGAACAGTTTATATAAATTAGACATTCTATGACTCCAAATTATTCTTATCTTCTCATCACCTATGTAATTAAATATGGGATATAACTTTGCGGGGTAACTGGGGCGTACAAAGGCCTTAAAAGTCGCCCTGCAAGAAGAGTTTCGCACATATTCTGGCCCACTTATTAGCTATTGTGCTAGACAGCTATGAGACATCTGGCCTCCAGTGCCTTTTCTCGCATAGGTTGGGGGAGGTTGTTAGTTTATGAATTAGGGTTCCAGTATACCACACAGTTTGGCAAGTATGCATTGGTTAGTGCATACTTCTAGAAGGACTGACTGGCTGCGAGTTGAAGAATCCTGGGTTCACCTAAGTCTGTGAGAGTGCCTTGGGCAAGTCTTGTTCATGGATGGGCCTTAGGTAGACCTAATGCTGAAACTAGCCCTTACTATGGACTTCCATCTTGGAACTCGCTGCTCTATATTTCTAATTCGTGGTCCTGCTCCAACACAGTGTTGATAACTTTGACCAGTGCCTCCCCCACCACACCCATTTTAGATTCTTACTGTCTGGTGACAGGTCTCTCTCCACTGCACAGAGAGTCCGAAGAAGGAAAAGACCAGGACAGTCTCAATCATCACTGTGTACTTTGTAAAGGGCCTGGCACAGAGGGGGCCCTTGGAGAATACTTGTTTCAAGAATTAGCCCTTCTGCTACAATCTAGATGCAAGGTTACTGTGGCCTACCCTCTCTGCTCCTCTGCATGCAGAACAGCTCACAGCCCATTCCCCTACCTCTGAGTCTTCCTGGGCAACTCAAATCCCTGACCCTTCTAGAGCACAGGATGGGTTACCTCACTGAAGCCTCCAGTGTGCTTGTATTTACAGCACACTGGTAGTCAAAGGTAAGGTTTTTCAAACTATTTTAAGAACTAATATACACATATGTGTACTTAAGGTATCATGAAACCAAGTCACCAAATACTATTTACCCTAATATGTGATGCAGTCTGCTATTTTTTTTCCAGTGCTGTTTGAGACCCTGCCAAACTGATTTTCTGATTCACTAATAAGCTTTGCAGTTTCAAAAACACTGGTATGGAGGTAAACATCGTTCACTGGCTTTGGAGATGGACGGGCTCTAGTTCTAATCATGCCTTTCCTATGTCCTTGTCAAATCACTTCTCTGAGCCTGCCTTTCCTCATTGCAAAATATTAATAGAATTTATTTAGAAATTGTTGTGGGCCAAGTTCTGCTTAACACAGTCCTGCCTGTGCTTTCCTGTTCTATCAACATAATCTTGGAAGTTAGTACAACAGTCCTAGTCTCAGGACAAGTTAGGGGTGGAGGTGGGATTTGAACCCTGGCAATGAAATATAAAAACCTGTGCTTTGCACTTATATCCTGCATAATGATAGAAGTACTGGTCTTACTCTTGTCCTCTGTGTTGCTTCAGCAAACCACTTAATTATTGTTCTGGGCCTCAGTCTCTCAATTTCCACATCAAGGGTGACTGAGGAGAAAATTCCCTAGAACCCTAAGTTGTTCTCTACTGTCTAATCTGTTCTGTGAACTCCCCTCCCATAACTATAAATATGGGCTGCTCATGCATGCTTATGGGGAAAAGTCCGGTAACTTGTCATCTGAAGTCTGCTCAGAGGCCTCTTGTTGGGTAAACAAGTGTTTTTTAAGTTTGCTGCTTGTATTGGGACAGCACCATGTGTGTACAGTCTATGGAAGGTTGTGGGTGCTTGCTGTCAGGGCAACAGATTGCAAAATGTGGATTGCCTTTCTGCTTGGGAGGGGTGATTGTTTGCTGGAGAAGGGATTCACACACACACACACACACACACCTCTTGTTTTGCTGAAGAATTGAGAGAGAGAGAGAGAGAGAGGGAGCTGAGGGGCTTGGGAGCCCTGAGGGAAAGAAAAGCGGTATTCCCTGCCTGTTTGCTCGTCTGCCCTTGTAAGACTTTAATAAACGGAATGGCCCACCATTTTCTGGCTCCACTGTTCCTTTACTGTCTGCCCGAATCCAATGAGAACCTGCATGGCCATGGCGGTGGCCGCTGGCCTTACACCTCTTGATTCAGAAAAAAATGATTTCAGGATCCTTCCTTGAGGGATGGAGAGGGCATCTCCGCAAAGCCCCAGGGAGCAGACATCAGCCCTCAAATCCATTTCAACCCTTCTCACAAAGAATGGGCTCTTGGTGGTGACTGCATGAGCTACATGGACCGGCTCTTAGGGTCCCCAAGTGAAGAGGCTTCTACGTCATCCCCAGGGGGTCTGGGGGGTCTATCCCTGGCAGTAGTGGAGGTGGTCATGGGGGTCCTCCCTGCCACATGGGCAATCAGGAGATGAAAGCAAGAGGAATGAGAATCCCCCCTTCATCCTAGACAGAGCTTTTCAGGAGAGAAAGTCCATTGCATTCATCAAATTCTTAAAGAAGCCTGGCACCGTTAAGAAAAACTTTTTATTTAAAAGCATTTCTCATGTTATACAGAAATGTTGAACTATCTTTAACTCCCCAGCCAGAAGTTACTAAGCCCCACCTTAGATGCTACTGTGTTGGAAAGATCGTTTTAGAGTCATTTTAACTGTTTGGCAGAAGTACAATTAAGCCTCAGAGATTCTATAAATGTTGTTTCCAATTATCTTTTTTTTTTTTTTTTTTTTGTATTTTTCTGAAGCTGGAAACGGGGAGAGACAGTCAGACAGACTCCCGCATGCACCCGACCGGGATCCACCCGGCACGCCCACCAGGGGCAAAGCTCTGCCCACCAGGGGGCGATGCTCTGCCCCTCCAGGGCGTCGCTCCGTCATGACCAGAGCCACTCTAGCGCCCAGGGCAGAGGCCAAGGAGCCATCCCCAGCGCCTGGGCCATCCTTGCTCCAATGGAGCCTCGCCGCGGGAGGGGAAGAGAGAGAGAGAGGAAGGATAGGGGGAGGGATGGAGAGGCAGATGGGCGCCTCTCCTGTGTGTCCTGGCCGGAAATCGAACCCGGGACTTCTGCACGCCAGGCCGATGCTCTACCACTGAGCCAACAGGCCAGGGCCTCCAATTATCTTTTTGTAAAAAATATTTCTCTTTCAAAAATTGTAATAGAAGACACCATGCACATTTAATTTTTTTTTTTGTGTGTGTGTGTGACAGAGACAGAGAGAGGGACAGACAGGAAGGGAGAGAGATGAGAAACATCAATTCTTCGTTGCAGCACCTTAGTTGTTCGTTGATTGCTTTCTCATATGTGCCTTGACTGGGAGGCTACAGCAGACTGAGAGACCTCTTGCTCAAGCCAGCGATCTTGGGCTCAAGCTGGTGAGCCTTGCTCAAACCAGATGAGCCTGTGATCAAGCTGGCGACCTCAGGGTCTCAAACCTGGGTCTTCCGCATCCCAGTTCGACGCTCTATCCACTGCGCCACCGCCTGGTCAGGCACATTTAATTTTTTAACACAGGACATTCCCAAAACATTTCAGTGGTTGTGCTATGCTAATTCACTTTGAGGCAGACCTTGGAGTGATACTTTAAAAAAAATATTTTTTTTTTATTTATTCCTTTTGGGGGGGGGGAGCTGGAAGCATCAACTCCCATAAGTGCCTTGACTGGGCAAGCACAGTGTTTCAAACCAGCAACCTCAGCGTTCTAGGTCAAAGCTTTACCCACTGCGCCACCCCAGGTCAGCCTGGAGTGGTACTTTTTCTACCCTCATTAGATTGGACACCTTAATCAGACACACATAGATGGCTTCTCGTCCCATGTGGAGTAAAAGCTAAAGGCCTGACCATGGCCTTCAGGGTCCTATGTGAAGTGCCCCTGACTATCTTTCTAATTTCACTTCAAGCTACTCTTGCCCTTGACCACTATATTCTAGGCACAATAACCCCTTCTCTGCCACTCCAAAAAGACAAGCTGTTCTCACCTCAGTGCCTTTGCACTTGCTATTCCTTTTGCCTGGACAGTTCACTCCTGATTCTGATTTTTGCATGGCTGGTTCTTTGTCTTTCAGAACTCAGTTCAAATATCAACTCTTTGGAGAAACTTTCCCTGGCCACCCCAAATCCAAAAGATCCAAGCTATCATGATCACTTTAGACTTCTTGTTTATTTTGTAATTGTCATACTGCAAACCAAAAACAAATTTTCCTAAGAGGTCAAAGACCTTGTATTGGGCACGACTGTCTTCCCAGCCCCTAGAACAATGCCCAGCACAGAGTTGGGACTGGGGGGTTAAGAAATACTCGTTGACTGACTGTGGGTTTGATTAGGAAGGTTGGCCTGACCAGTGGTGGTGCAGCGGATAAAGCATCAACCTGGAATGCTGAGGTTGCCGGTTTGATTGGGAAGGTTCAAGTTCTGTACTGGGCTGATTTCTACTTTAGGTCAGAACTTGTCTACTCACAAAAAGTTGAACAAATAGTAATGATTTATTTTTCTTTTTTTTTTTTTACACAGAGAGAGAGTCAGAGAGAGGGATAGACAGGGACAAACAGACAGGAACGGAGAGATGAGAAGCATCAATCATTAGTTTTTCGTTGCGCATTGAGACACCTTAGTTGTTCATTGATTGCTTTCTCATATGTGCCTTGATCACGGGCCTTCAGCAGACCGAGTAACCCCTTGCTCGAGCCAGTGACCTTGGGTCCAAGCTGGTGAGCTTTTGCTCAAACCAGATGAGCCCGCATTCAAGCTGGCGACCTCGGGGTCTCAAACCTGGGTCCTCGGCATCCCAGTCCAATGCTCTATCCACTGCGCCACCGCCTGGTCAGGCTAGTAATAATTTCTTAACCTTTATTGAAGAACTCCCACATATCAGGCACAGTGCTAGGAACTATACATGATTTGTTTAATATTCCTGCAGGTAGAAGTCTCTGTAAAGCCTATTTTGCAGAAGTAACATAGGCCCAGTGAGGCCAAATTTCACAGAGCCATACTGTGGTGCCTGGATCCATTCCCAAAGATGCCTCAAATCAAGCCCACAGTTTTACCCACAGCACTGAACTTAACCTGTGTGTGTCCACATTTCAGATAAAGAAAAGTATCATTTTATACTAAGTTAAAGTATGTATATTTGAAACATAAAAATACTTAAAACAGTTCCCCACATTATTTTATTTTATTTTTATTTTTATTATTATTATTTACAGGGACAGACAGAGAGAGAGGGATAGATAGGGACAGACAGACAGGAACGGAGAGAAATGAGAAGCATCAATCATCAGTTTTTCGTTGTTGCACTTTAGTTGTTCATTGATTGCTTTCTCATATGCGCCTTGACCATGGGCCTTCAGCAGACTAACCCCTTGCTCGAGCCAACAACCTTTGTTCCAAGCTGGTGAGCTTTGCTCAAACCAGATGAGCCCGCGCTCAAGCTGGCGACCTCGGGGTCTCGAACCTGGGTTCACCGCATCCCAGTCTGACGCTCTATCCACTACGCCACTGCCTGGTCAGGCATCCCCACATTATTTTTTTCTCTCTCTCTTTTTTTTTTTTTTTTTTGTATTTTTCTGAAGTTGGAAATGGGGAGGCAGTCAGACAGACTCCCGCATGCGCCCGACCGGGATCCACCCGGCATGCCCACCAGGGGGCGATGCTCTGCCCATCAGGGGCATTGCTCTGTTGCAACCAGAGCCATTCTAGCACCTGAAGCAGAGGCCATGGAGCCATCCTCAGCGGCCGGGCCAACTTTGCTCCAATGGAACCTCGGCTGTGGGAGGGGAAGAGAGAGATAGAGAGGAAGGAGAGGGAGAGGGGGTGGAGAAGCAGATGGGCACCTCTCCTGTGTGCCCTGGCCGGGAATCAAACCCGGGACTCCTGCATGCCAGGCTGATGCTCTACCACTGAGCCAACCGGCCAGGGTTACCACATTATTTTTTAAAATTGAGATTTTTAGGTCATCAAGAAGAGCATCATTTCATAGATGTTCAAGGTGATTTATAAACGCTATTTGAACTGTTGCCACAAGATGGCGCCACATGTGCTCGCCATTCTGGCTGGAACCCTGCTGAGCAGTTGGCATCAAGATTCTGAGTTGTTCAAGTCACTCCTTAAAACTGACACTGCTCTTAAAAGCAACATGTTTTGTTGCTGGTTTCTTTTGTTGTGCATTTACTTCCCTTACACTTGGGGTCAAAATTTTAAAATCTTCTCTAAGACTGAGGTCCGTAAGTTTAGTACTTATGTTTTCTTATATGTAATTTCTTATTTCAGATCTTATGTTTAGATCTTTGATCCATTTTGAATTCATTTTTGTACATGGGGACAAACTGTAGTCTAGTTTCTTTTTTTTTTTCATATTTTCCAATTTTCCCAGCACCATCTACTGAAGAGGCTGTCTTTTCTCCATTGTGTGTTTTTGGCTCCTCTGTAAAAATTACTTGCCCATATACATGTTGTTTTATTACTTGGCTCTCAGTTCTATTCCGTTGGTCTGTGTGTCTGTTTTTCTGCCAAGATCAACCATCCTTTTCTGCAGTATAAATTAAACTCAGTTAGTGTGATACCTTTGGCTACTTTTTCCCCCTCAGGATTGCTTTGGCTATTCAGTCTTTTGTGGTTCCACATAAATCTGATGTTTTATGTTTTATTTCTTTTAAAAAGTCATTGGGATTTTGATGGGGGCTGAATTAAATCTGTTTATTGCTTTGGGTAATATGGACATTTTAACTATGTTGTTTCTTTCAATCCATGAAAATGGAAGCAAAAAGGCAAACCAACCTAATGGGAGAAGATACTTACAAACAGCTCTGGCAAGGTGTTACTATCCAAAATATATAGATATATAAAACTCATACAACTCAACAACAAATAAACAGTCCAATTAAAAAGTGGACAGAGAAACTGACAGACACTTTGCCCAAGAAGACATACAAATGGCCAATAGATATATGAAAAGATGCTCATCTTCATTAGCTATTAGAGAAATGCAAATCAAAACTACAATGAGACACCACCTCACACCTGTTAGAATGGCTACTACCAATAAGACAAGTAATAACAAGTGCTGGAGAGGCTGTGGAGAAAAAGGAACCCTTATTCATTGCTGATAGGAATGTAAACTGGTACAGCCACTATGGAAAAGAGTATGGAGTTTCCTCAGAAAATTAAAAATAGTTACCACATGATCCAGCAATCTCTCTTCTGGAATCTACCTGAAAATTTTGAAAATACACCCCTATGTTCACTGCAGAATTAGTAACAGTGGCCAAGACATGGAAACCATCCAACCTATATAGTTACCCAGTCACCCCAATAAATTTAATTAAAAATAAAACAACACGCCTGACCTGTGGTGGCACAGTAGATAAAGCGTCAACCTGGAAATGCTGAGGTTGCCGGTTCGAAACCCTGGGCTTGCCTGGTCAAGGCACATATGGGAGTTGATGCTTCCTGCTCCTCCCCCCTTCTCTCTCTCTCTCTCTCCCCCCCTCTCTATAATGAATAAATAAAATCTTTAAAAAAATAAAATTTAAAAAAAAAATTAAAAAAAAAAAATAAAACAACAACAAAAGCAACACGAGGTTGCAATTAGATTCTGAGCTCCAGGAACATTATTGGGACAATTAATTAAATGGGCTTAGATAAGAGTATTTTAGCCATGTTAAATTTCTTGCTTTTGATAGTTATACTGTATTTATGAAAGAGACTATATGGCCCTGGCCAGCTGGTCCAGTGGTAGAATGTTGGCCTGGCGTGTGGATGTTGCGGGTTCAATTCCTGGTCAGGACACCCAGGAGAAGCAACCATCCAGACACACACATACACACACACACACACACACACACACACCTCCTGCAGCCATGGCTCCATTGGCTCCAGCAAGTTGGCCCCTGGCTCTGTGGCCTCTGCCTCAGGCGCAAAAAATAGCTCAGTTGCCAAGCAACGGAGCAATGCCCCAGATGGGCAGAGCATCACCCCATAGGGGGCTTGCCAGGTGGATCACAGTCAGTCAGGTCAGTTGGAGCACATGCAGGAGTCTCTCTGCCTCCCCTGCTCTCAATAAAGAAAAGAAAGAGAATGTGCTTATTCTTAGGAAATATTCACTGAAATATTATGAAGTAATGGGGCAGGATGTTCTCCAGCCTAACTCTCAAATGGCTCAAAAACACAACACATGTATATGTACATATATTTGTATGTATGCATGCTTATAAAGAAGAGAAGGGAAGAGGAGGGAATGAAAAGACAAATAAGAAAACAATTGGCAAATTCTGAATAAAAAGTAGAAAATATGCCTCCCTTCCTGTCTCTCTTTCTTTCAAATACAAATAAAAAAGAAAACCAGCCTGACCTGTGGTGGCACAGTGGATGGGGCATCGACCTGGAAACACAGAGGTCGCCGGTTCGAATCCCTGGGCTTGCCTGGTCAGGGCACATGTGGGAGTTGATGCTTCCTACTCCTCCCCCCTCCTCTATCTCTCTCTCTCTCTCTAAAATGAATAAATAAAAAAATATTTAAAAAAAAAAAAAAGGAAAACCACCCTGACTGGATAGCTTGGTTGGTTAGAGCATTGTACCTAACCACAGAGGTTGTCGGTTCGACCCCAGGTCGGGGCACATACAGGAACAGACCTATGTTCCTGTCTCTATCTCCCTTTCTCACTTGCTAAAAATCAATTAAAAAAACAAAAACAGCCTGACCAGGCGGTGGCGCAGTGGATAGAGCGTCGGACTGGGATGCAGAGGACACAGGTTCGAGACCTCTAGGTTGCCAGCTCGAGCACAGGCTCAACTGCTTGAGCAAAGCTCACCAGCTTGGACCCAAGGTCACTGGCTTGAGCAAGGGGTCACTCGGTCTGCTGTAGCCCCACAGTCAAGGCACATATGAGAAAGCAATCAATGAACAACTAAAGTGCCACAATGAAAAACTGATGATTGATGCTTCTCATCTCTCTGCGTTCCTGTCTGTCTGTCCCTCTCTCTGCCTCTTGCTCTGTCTCTGTAAAAAACAAACAAACAAAAAACCGCACCAAAAACAAAAAAGAAAGACTAACTGGTGGTGATGTAATGGATAGAGCATCAAACTATGACACTGAGGTCCCAGGTTCCAAACCCCAAGGTCACCAGACTGAATGAGGGGTCACCAGCTTGAGCACAGGATCATCATCAATATGATCCCAAGTTCACTGGCTTGAGCACAGGTTGCTGGCTTGAGCAAGAGGTCAGTAGCTCAGCTTGAGCCCCCAAGTCAAGGCACGTGTGAGAAGCAATCAATGAACAACTAAAGTGACACAGCTATAAATTGATGCTTCTCATTTCTCTCCCATCCTGTATCTCTCTCTCTCTCTCTCTCTCTCTCTCTCTCTCTCTCACACACACACACACACACACACACACGAGTAGGCAAAATGCTTGTACTATTCTTCTTTTAAATAAGCTCAAAATTATATCATACTCAAAAAGCTTTTTTGTAGCCAAAGAGAATGTCATTAAAGGGTTCTTTATTAAAATTTTATTTATTTTAAAGAGAAAGAATGGAGGGAGAGAGAAACATTGATTTGTTGTTTCACTTATTTATGCATTCATTGGTTGTTTCTTTTTTTTTTTTTTTTTTTTTTTTTTTTTAGTGAGAGGAGGTGAGATAGTGAGGCAGACTCCTGCATACACCCTGACTGGGATCCACTCGGCAAACCCATCAGGGGCCAATGCTTGAGTACTGAACTATTTTTTAGTGCCTGAGGTTGATGCGCTCCAACGGAGCTATCCTCAACACCTGGGGCCGACACTCGAACCAATCGAGCCACTGGCTGCAGCAGGGGAAGAAGGGGAGAAGGGGAAGATGGGGGGGAGAAGATGGTTGCTTCTCATGTGTGGCCTGACTGAGAATCAAATCCAGGACATCCATATGTGGGGCCAATGCTCCAACCACTGAGCCACTGGCCAGGACCATTGGTTGATTCTTGTATGTGCCCTGACAGAGGATCGAACCAACAACTCTGGCATATCGGGGACAGTGCTCCAACCAACTAAACTACCCAGCTAGGGCCTAAAGGGTTCTTTAGGTAGTGGTGCTAATTACTGCTGGTGCTGAATATCTTCCCTGAAAATAATTTTCAGAGATAAAATTAAATAACACTGTTTTAAGCCCTTCACATAAATTGACTCATGTATTCTCACAACCATCCTGTGAGGTAGTGCTACTATTACTCCCATCTTAGTGAAGAGAAACTGAAGCACAGAGAGGCTAACGTGTCCAATCACACAGCTGAAGAGATCAAGCCCTTAATCCGCCCAGACCATCAGAAGGCCAAATGATCTCCAGGATATGCTATGCTGGTCACTTAGGAGCAAGCCCTGTGCTAAATAGGAGGGGGCAGAAAAAAAGCTTTAGGGGAAAACTTTGGAACAATGAAGATAGGTTTATCTACTCTGAACCTCTGCCTCAGCCTAACATCAAATCTATGCAAGAGTTTGTCTTGAATTAGGCAAGGTTTAACCAAAACAAAATAGAGAAATAAAGTGGCCACTGATTCTGATGTGACTGCACCTACTAGATGTTCACATTGGAGGGAAAAAGAGAATGTTCTTCAAATGACTCTGATTTTTTTTTTTTTTTTTTTGTATTTTTCTGAAGCTGGAAACGGGGATAGACAGTCAGACAGACTCCCGCATGCGCCCAACCAGGATCCACCTGGCACGCCCACCAGGGGGCGACGCTCTGCCCACCAGGGGGCAATGCTCTGCCCATCCGGGGCATCGCTCTGTCGTGACCAGAGCCACTCTAGCGCCTGGGGCAGAGGCCAAGGAGCCATCCCCAGCGCCTGGGCCATCCTTGCTTCAATGGAGCCTCGCTGCGGAAGGGGAAGAGAGAGACAGAGAGGAAGGAGAGGGGGAAGGGTGGAGAAGCAGATGGGTGCTTATCCTGTGTGCCCTGGCTGGGAATCAAACCCGGGACTCCTGCACACCAGGCCGACGCTCTACCACTGAGCCAACCGGCCAGGGCCTAAATGACTCTGATTATTTTCAATATTTACTTTGAAATACAGAAGTGGCATAAATTCAAACTTATGAAACATAGGTACATTCCCTTTGCCCCTGCAATTTAACTCCTAGGTATTTACCCTATGGATATGTTCATACACGAGCAAAATGTGGTTTACACACAAGACCCTGTTGGTGAGAGAAAAAGACTTGAAATTCACCTACGTGTCCGCAAAAAGCGACTAGTTTTATACATCAAGGTACACCCACGCAAGGGAATACCATGCAGTTACTTTATTTTTTTTTTATTTTTTTTTTTATTTATTTATTTATTTATTTATTTTTAACAGAGACAGAGAGTGAGTCAGAGAGAGGGATAGACAGGGACAGACAGACAGGAACAGAGAGAGATGAGAAGCATCAATCATTAGTTTTTCATTGTGCGTTGCAACACCTTAGTTGTTCATTGCTTTCTCGTATGTGCCTTGACCGCGAGCCTTCAGCAGAACGAGCAACCCCTTGCTGGAGCCAGCGACTTTGGGTCCAAGCTCGTGAGTCTCGCTCAAACCAGATGAACCCACACTCAAGCTGGCGACCTCGGGGTCTCGAACCTGGGTCCTTCTGCATCCCAGTCCGATGCTCTATCCACTGCGCCACCACCAGGTCAGGCCATGCAGTTACTTTAAAAGGAAGCTCTTTCCAACAAGCCCATTAAAAGATGCTTAACATCATTAGCCATCAGGGAAATGCAAATCAAAACCACAATGATAAGATATCAATTCACACCCACTAGGACGGCAATAAAAATACAGGTAATATGGTGGCAAGGATGTGGGGAAACTGGAACCCTCATACAGTGCTGGTGGGAATGTAAAATGGTGCAGACACTTTGGAAAACAGTCCGGCAGTTCCTCAAATGATTAAAAACAGAATTAACATATGACCCAACAATTGGATTTCTAGTTATGTACCAAGAGAACTGAAAACATACGTCCACATGAAAACTTGTAAACAAATGTTCATGGAGGTATTATTCATACTAGCCCAAAAGTAGAACCAACCCAAATGTCCAGCAACTAAATAAACAAAATGTGATCTAGCCATACAATGCAATATTATTCATCAATAAAAGTAAATAAAGTACTGACACATGCTACAACATGAATCTTGAAAACATGCTAAGTGAGAGAGGCCAGTGACACAAAAGGCTACATGTTATATGCCTCCATTTTTGTGCAATGTCCAGAAGAGGCAAATCTATAGACAGCAGGTTCGTGGTTGCCAAGAGGCTGAAGTAGAGGCAGAGGATAGGAAGGCTTTGGGAGTGATGGTTAAGTGGTGTGGGGTTTCTTTACAGGATAATAAAAATGTTCTTAAATATGGTGATGGAGGCCTGACCTTTGGTGGTGCAGTAGATAAAGTGTCAACCTGGAATGCTGAGGTCGCTGGTTCGAAACCCTGGGCTTGCCTGGTCAAGGCACATACAAGAGTTGATGCTTCCTGCTCCTTCCCCCTTCTCTTTCTCTCTCTCTCTCTAAAAGTGAATGAATAAAAATCTAAATACACACACACACACATACTGATGGATGCACAACTATGTGAATTGTGCACTTTTTTTTTTTTTTTTTTTTTTTTTTTTTATAGGGACAGAGAGAGAGTCAGATAGAGGGATAGACAGACAGGAATGGAGAGAGATGAGAAGCATCAATCATCAGTTTTTCGTTGCGACACCATAGTTGTTCATTGATTGCTTTCTCATATGTGCCATGACTGCGGGCCTTCAGCAGACCGAGTAACCCCTTGCTCGAGCCAGCGACCTTGGGTCCAAGCTGGTGAGGTTTTTGCTCAAACCAGATGAGCCCGCGCTCAAGCTGGCGACCTTGGGGTCTCGAACCTGGGTCCTTCCGCATCCCAGTCTGACGCTCTATCCACTGCGCCACCGCCTGGTCAGGCGAATTGTGCACTTTTAGTGGGTGAATTGTCTGGTATGTGAATCATCTCAATAAAGTGTTTTAAAGCCCTTTATGTGGTGGATAGGAACTGACATTCCTATAGCAGTGTGCGTACTCCCATTATTCCAAATCTTCTCCAACACTGAGACTTGAAAAACTTTTTGCCAGTCTACTGGGCACAAAACATTCTTCTTTGTATGTACCTTTTGTAGTTTTGAATATTGTGCTGTTTGCATAAATCAATTTTTAAAAGAACATTTAAATGTATGCTAGTAAAGGATTGCCTTTCTGCTTTAAACATGCTTTCTGTATTAAGGTTCCATATTAAGATTGCATTTTTTTTTCCCCTTGGCTGAGTAGCTCAGTTGGTTAAACCATCATCCCAATACACTAAGGTTGCAGGTTGATCCCCAGTCAGGGCACATATAAGAATCAACCAGGCCTGCCTGAGCAGGCAGTGGCACAGTGGCTTGAAGCCCAAAGTCGCTGGCTTGAGCCCAAGGTCACTGGATTGAGCAAGGGGTCACTCACTCTGCTCTAGTACTCTGGTCAAGGCACATATGAGAAAGCAATCAATGAACAACTAAGGTGCCACAATGAAGAATTGATGCTTCTCATCTCTCTCCCTTCCTCTCTGTCCCTCTCTCTGTCTCTGTCACCAGAAGAAAAAAAAAATCAACCAGGCCCTGGCTGATTGGCTCAGTGGTAGAATGTGGGCCTGGCATGTGGATGTCCAGGTTCAATTCCCTGTCAGGGTACACAGGAGAAGCACCCATTTGCTTCTCCATCCCCTCCTCTCTCTCCTCCTCCTGCAGCTATGGTTTGACTGGAGTAAGTTGGCCATAGGTGCTAAGGATGGCTCCATGGCCTTTGCCTCAGGCACTAAGAAGAGCTGGTTGCTGAGCAACGGAGCAACACCCCAGATGGGCAGAGCATCGACCCCTTGAGGGTTTGCCAGGTGGATCCCAGTTGGGGCACAGGTGGGAGTCTGTCTCTCTGCCTCCCCTCCTCTTGCTGAATAAAAAAAAGACTCAACCAATGAATGCATAAATAAGTGGAACAAAAAGTCAATGTTCCTCTCTTTCTATCTAAAATCAATAAGTTGCCTGGCCAGGCAGTGGTACAGTGGATAAAGCATCAAACTGGGATGCGGAGGACCCAGGTTCGAGACCTCGAGGTCACTAGCTTGAGCACCGTCTCATCTAGTTTGAGCAAGGCTCACCAGCTTGAAGCCAAGGTCGCTGGCTTGAGCACCGTCTCATCTAGTTTGAGCAAGGCTCACCAGCTTGAAGCCAAGGTTGCTGGCTTGTGCAAGGGGTCACTCAGTCTGCTGTAGCCCCCCAGTCAAGGCACATATGAGAAAGCAATCAATGAACAACTAGGGTGTCGCAATGAAGAATTGATGCTTCTCTTCTCATCTCTCTCCCTTTCTGTCTGTCTGTACCTATCGGTCCCACTCTCTGACTCTGTCTCTGTCACACACAAAAAAACCAATAAGTTTAAAAAAATTATTTTAAAGATTGCATTTTATTTTTTAGTAAGACAGAGAGAGAAACAGGGAGAGAGATGAGAAGCATCAACTCATAGTTGCTGTCACTTTAGTTGTTTGTTGATTGCTTTCTCATACATGCCTTGATGTGGGGTGGGGAGGAGGCGGAGTTGAGGAGGCTCCAGTGAGCCAGTGACCCCTTGCTCAAGACAGCAACCTTGGGCTCAAGCCAGTGACTTTTGGGAAACAGTCAGCAACCATAGGATCATGTTGATGATTCTATGCTCAAGCCAGCAACCCCGTGCTCAAGCTGGCGACCTCGGGATTTGGAACCTGGGACCTCAACGTCCCAGGTCAATGCTCTATCCACTACACCACCACTAGTCAGGCAAGACTGCATTTTTTTTAAAGTAGATGTTGCCCTGTTGCCCCAGTAGCAAGGAACACATCTCATACCTACATCTTGGTTTCTAATACAATTCTAACAATAAAAAGCACTAAGATTCCTTGGAGAAATGGCTGACCTTTGAACCAGATCAGAAAATACAGGGTGCACAAAAGTAGATTTACAGTTGTGAGTATGCAAATTTTATTTGTTTGTTTATTTATTTATTTAGTGAGAGGAAGGGAGGCCAGAGAGACACACTCCCACATGCACCTGAACCAGGAGCTACCCGGAAAGCCCCACTAGGGGGCGATGCTCTGCCCATCTGGGCCATTGCTCCACCCAGCTCTTCTTAGCGCCTGAGGCAGAGGCCATGGAGCCATCCTCAGTGCCTGGGGCCAACTCGCTCTAATTGATCCATGGCTGCAGGAAGGAGAGAGGGAGAGAAGAGAGGAGAGGAGAGGGGAGGGGAGGGGAGGGGAAAGAGAGAAAGAGAAGAGAGAGAGAAAGAGAGAGAGGTGGAGAAGCAGATGGATGCTTCTCCTGTGTGTCCTGACCCGGAATGAAACCCAGAACATCCACACACTGGGCTGACACTCTATCACTAAGCAAACTGGCCAGGGCCCAGTTTATTCTCTTATTTTTTTATTCTTATATATATATATTTTCCATATGAACAACTGGACTATCTATAGTGCCAGGAAGTAAGGAAGTGCCAACAAACCCCCAATACTTGCGCCCCCCCAAAAAATCCCTACACAGTAATGGAGGTATGTCAAAGGGACACAGGAGCCAACTGAAAGAGCTCCCAATGGCCAAAGCTAGAATTATGTAAACAAAATCTTAAGTAATGTAGCATTCGATTATAAACCAAAGTCTAAAATAAATATCCATGAGTCCATACTAATAAAAAATGACTAAGTTAATAAGTAGGAAGAAGAGACAAATCTCACTTGCATAAAAATTCCAAATAACCCTGGCAGGTAGCTCAGTTGGTTAGAGCATCGTCCTGATATGCCAAGGTTGCAGGATCAATCCCTGGTCAGGGCACGTACAAGAATCAACCAATGAATGAATAAAAAGTAGAACAAATCGATGTTTCTCTCTCTCTGCCTTCCTCTCTCTCTCCAAAATTAATAAATAAAAATTTTTTAAAAAAGAATTCCAAATATTTCATATTAGTACCTTTCCTTTAAGGAGAAGGGGCATGAGCCCACCTCAGCTCCTTACCTGTGGGCCCCAATGAGTGACTTCCTTTCAGAGTCTAATATGGAAAAAGGAAAAAGAACAACTTTGCAGTGGAGAAACCTGACAAATGGTAGGTAGTCAAGCCAGGTGATCAAGGTTAACATGAACAATGATAAGCCATGTTGACAGTGTGCACCCTAGATACGATGTGACAAAATGGTGCTATACCTCTGAGCTCTTCCTCTGAGCAGCGCATAACCGCAGTCTGATCATGAGAAAACACTAGACAAATCCCAATTAAGGGACATCCTATAGTATACCTAACCAGTATTCAAAATGTCAAGGCCATCAAAAGCAAGTCTGAGAAGCGCTCTCACTCTTGGGAGCAGGCCGGACTTTCCCACCCCCTTCTCCTCCCCCCCGGCAGGTTACCTTTACCCTTCTCTCTCCTAAGCTCCAAGGGCCCCTTCTTTTGCCTCTGTAACTTATTTCCTGAGCCCATTTTTTCCTATTACTCACTTCTACCTCTGTGACTTTCTAAATAAACTCTTATAGTTTGGGGGGGGGGAAAAAAAAGGACAAGTCTGAGAAACCGCCTCAACCAGGAAGAGCCTAAGTCAGGGGTCGGGAACCTTTTTGGCTGAGAGAGCCATGAACGCTACATATTTTAAAATGTAATTCCATGAGAGCCATACAATGACCTATGTACTTTACGCATTATCCAATAAAAATTTGATGTTGTCCTGGAGGACAGCTGTGATTGGGTCCAGCCACCCGCAACCATGAACATGAGCCGGAGGAAATGAATGGATTATAATACATGAGAATGTTTTATATTTTTAACGTTATTTTTTTTATTAAAGATTTGTCTGCGAGCCAGATGCAGCCATCAAAAGAGCCACATCTGGCTCGCGAGCCAAAGGTTCCCAACCCCTGGCCTAAGGAGACAAGACAACTCCTCATTTGTCAATATAAATGTTTGACAACACAAATGTAATATAGTATCCTGGAACAGAAATAAGATGTTAAAACTAAGAAAATCTAAAAAATTATGGACTTTGCCCTGGCCTGTTGGCTCAGTGGTAGAGCGTTGGCCTGGCGTGCAGGAGTCCCGGGTTCGATTCCCGGCCAGGGCACACAGGAGAAGCGCCCATCTGCTTTTCCACCCCTCCCCCTCCTTCTTTTCCTTTCTCTCTTCCTTCTCCTTCCACAGCCTGGCTGGAATCATTTCAAGGGTTGGCCCCAGGCACTGAGGATGGCTCCATGGCCTTGCCTCAGACACTAAAATAGCCCTGTTGCCTGAGCAACGGAGCTGTGGCCCCAGATGAGCAGAGCATGACCCCCCCCCCCAGGAGGGGGATCCCAGTGGGGCACATGTGGGAGTCTGTCTGTCTGCCTCCCTCTCACTTAAAAAAAAAAAAGATAACAAAGGAGGGAAGAGGGGTAAAGTTTGCTGTGACCCAACTGCTGCGCCATCTCATAACACCAGGCTCAGACTAGAGGTAGGGTGCGGGGTGGTCAGGACCTTGACAGCTGCTGCAGGCATTGCAGGTTCCCATCTTGCTTTGTATCCACTGGTGGAAGCTATCAGAAGAGGTCAAGTGTCCCGAGGTGACCTCATCAAAGACCACATTCAAACAGAATCATCTGCCCGGGCTGGCTCAGATCTGGCTTTGAGATTTACCATGAGCCACGGGCTCAATGTCCCTCCATTTCCATGTCTGTTTACAGCAGGGGTCCCCAAACTACAGCCCCACGGGCCGCATGCGGCCCCCTGAGGCCATTTATCTGCCCCTGCCGCACTTCCGGAAGGGGCACCTCTTTCATTGGTGGTCAGTGAGAGGAGCACAGGATGCCGATGCAAAGCGCGGCGTCGCTCACGTACAGTACGACGTACAGTACGACGTACACATCACGGCTCCGGAAGCACGTCATATCACTTGTTATGGCTAGCAGTGACAAATATGGAACCGGACATTGACCATCTCATTAGCCAAAAGTAGGCCCATAGTTCCCATCGAAATACTGGTCAGTTTGTTGATTTAAATTTACTTGTTCTTTATTTTAAATATTGTATTTGTTCCCGTTTTTTTTTTTTTTTTTTTTACTTTAAAATAAGATATGTGCAGTGTGCATAGGGATTTGTTCATAGTTTTTTTTTTTAATAGTCTGGCCCTCCAACAGTCTGAGGGACAGTGAACTGGCCCCCTATGTAAAAAGTTTGGAGATCCCTGGTTTATAGAATGAGAATAGGAAATCCCTGACTTTCATGGTGATGTCCTGGCCCTCAGCATTCAAAGAGTCTGTCAACTTACCAAAGCATTTTAGTACTTCCTGGCAGAAGTCAATGTTAGCTCTTAGCGTCCCCTGCCCCAATTCCTCCCGCCTCTCCAATTAGACAAATCCAACTGCTCTTAATTCCTCTGGTGAATGAGGTGATAACTGTATAAATAAATCATCTGAAGAATGCAACAGTCTTGGGGGAGAGTGCAGTTCGGACTCGCTGTTAACCCAGTAGCAGTATTTGCACTGAAGTGGTATCATCTAGAACTCAGTGGGCCCCACATGAGAACAAGGCTGTTCGCTGCAGCATTGCTTGTAACAGCAAGAGACTGGAAGCAACTTGAATTCCCTTCCAGAAGGACTGGTTAAGTGAATTAGGCTGTTAGATATGCACGTTTGTTCGTGTGCACTTGTGTCCTCTGCATTTATGTGTGTGTGCCAGCAGATACACATCTCTGGCTGGAAATATCACTCAAGACATTGGTGCCCTGGCCAGATAGCTCAGTTGGTTAGAGCATCATCCCGAAGCACAGAGGTTGCCAGTTCGATCCCATCAGGACACACACAGGGACAGATTGAAGTTCCTGTCTCTCTTTCTCCCTTCCTCTCTAAAATCAATAAAATAAACATTAAAAGAAAAACACTGGTGACATTGGTGGTCTCTGAAAAGAGGACTTAGGGGCCAAGAGACTCAGGAAGAAACTTCACTGTAAAGCCTTTTGTATCTTTTGCATTTTGAACCACGTATGTGTATTATTTAAGCTCAAAAATATCTGAGAACCAGAGAAAAAAATAATGCACCCCTGTGGGTCACAGCTGTTGGTTTGGGAGCAATCACCAAATGAAATGGGTGGGACACCGAGGATCTAGAGTGGTTGGAGGCAGAGGAAGCATCAGCTCCAGATATCTCCGATAGAGGGTAGCAGGATAGGGTGCAACTTTCAAGACCCATAGCATCCCAGAGCTGCAAATGCTTCTGAGGGCAAGTTGATTTGGTGAGGAACATAGACAACTCTAGGAAATCCAAAACCACTCTTCTAGGACCACCTCTCCCCTCTCCAAAAGGACCCTATTTCCCCCAGAAATACTTTTTTTATTTTTTTACAGATTTTATTTATTCATTATAGAGAGGAGAGAGAGAGAGAGAGAGAGAGAGAGAGAGAGAGGGAGAAGGGGGGAGGGGCAGGAAGCATCAACTCCCATATGTGCCTTGACCAGGCAAGCCCAGGGTTTTTTTTTTGTTTTTTTTTTTTTGTTTTTTTTTGTATTTTTCTGAAGCTGGAAACGGGGACAGTCAGACAGACTCCCGCATGCGCTCGACCGGGATCCACCCGGCACGCCCACCAGGGGCTATGCTCTGCCTACCAGGGGGCGATGCTCTGCCCCTCCGGGGGGTCGCTTTGCCGCGACCAGAGCCACTCTAGCGCCTGGGGCAGAGGCCAAGGAGCCATCCCCAGCGCCCGGGCCATCTTTGCTCCAATGGAGCCTTGGCTGCAGGAGGGGAAGAGAGAGACAGAGAGGAAGGAGGGGGTGGGGGGTGGAGAAGCAAATGGGCGCTTCTCCTATGTGCCCTGGCCGGGAATCGAACCCGGGTCCCCCGCACGCCAGGCCGACGCTCTACCGCTGAGCCAACCGGCCAGGGCAAGCCCAAGGTTTTGAACCGGCAACCTCAGCGTTTCCAGGTTGACGCTTTATCCACTGCGCCACCACAGGTCAGACAGGACCCTATTTCAAATCTACACTTAAGGCAGCACAGGGTAGGGAATAAGGGGCCAGGATTCTGGTCAGGTCCCTGGTGTCCAGTCCTGTCCAGTCATTAGTGAGCTGGGTGAGGCCTTAGGCAGTCTGCTTCCCCCTGAATCTCTGTAAAGAGCAACAGTGTGACATGACTTACCCAACACAGGCAAGTCTTTCATGGTAAATGAACTATATATGTGTTTCTATCACTGTAGTTCTGACTACACATCAAGAAATTACCCTGTGCTCTTTTTTTAATGACAGAGACAGAGAGAAAGAGACAGAGAGAGGGACAGATAGGGACAGACAGACAGGAAGGGAGAGAGATGAGAAGCATCAATTCTTTGTTGCGGCACCTTAGTTGTTCATTGATTGCTTTCTGATTATGTGCTTTGGGGTTACAGCAGAGCGAGTGACCCCTTGCTCAAGCCAGTGACCTTGGGCTCAAACCAGTAACCTTGGGCTTCAAGCCAGCGACCATGGGGTCACGTCTATAATCCCATGCTCAAACCAGCAATCCCATGCTCAAGCTGGTGAGCCCATGCTCATGCCAGCAACCTCAGGGTTTCAAACCTGGGTCCTCTGTGTCCCAGGCTGACGCTCTAGCTACTGCGCCACCACCTAGTCAGGCATGTGCTCTTAAATTTAATAATTGAAACACTTCCAATTAACCCTGGAAGTTGCTAAAATTATTCACGAAGTGGAACCAGAAGAAATTACTAGTGGGGAGAGGGAAGAGTTAAAGAACAAGAGAAATGCATATGTGTGTGAGCGCCTCCTTGTGGCCCAGACATGAAAGGGAGGACTTTAGAGTCTTGACATCACTATCATTTACTGTCCTGAGGTCCAAGCTCAGTTCCAGGAGGGTCTAGCCTGGGCCCTCACCGGGATACGGGTTTATGGCTGCTGTCTCTACCCGTGCCTCACACTGCAATCCATCCCTTCACACCCAGGCCCAGTTCTTGGAACACTGCCTGACACACAGTAGCCTCCAAATATGACATTACAAAAAACTAAAAATAAATGGATAATCAGTTTGGGAACACAAAAACAGGTCTGGAGATGGATGGATGGATGGATGGATGGATGGATGGATGGATGGTGGTGATTATATAACAATGTGAATGTACTTAATACCACTGAATAGTACCCTTTTAAAAATGGTAAGTTTTGTTATGTATTTTTTACCACAATAAAAAAAAATTGATGCCTGACCAGGTGGTGGCGCAGTGGATAGAGCGTCGGACTGGGATGCGGAGGACCCAGGCTCGAGACCCTGAGGTCGCCAGCTTGAGCCTGGGTTCATCTGGTTTGAGCAAGAGCCCACCAGCTTGAACCCAAGGTCACTGGCTCTAGCAAGGGGTTACTCAGTCTGCTGAAGGCCCACGGTCAAGGCACATATGAGAAAACAATCAATGAACAACTAAGGTGTTGCAAGGCGCAATGAAAGACTGATGATTGATGCTACTCATCTCTCTCCGTTCCTGTTTGTCTGTCCCTGTCTATCCCTCTCTCTGACTCATTCTGTCTCTGTAAAAAAAAAAAAATTGATGAGGTCTACTCACATCTTCACCTGCTCTACATTGCCTTCCAAACTCCCCACCACTCCTTGGTCATCTCCTTATCAGATCTGTTCTCTAAATGGGAAAAAGGCCCCAAGTCCCTCTGGTTCCTCTCCTCTCTCTACAGCCCTTTCCAGCCAGACCCTTGGCTTTGAACGCAGCAGTACCCTCAGCATTCCTGAGGCTGTTGACCTGCAGCCCAGGTGGCCCCTGGGCCCCAGCGGCCTGCTCACCTCTCAGTCAACACAGTAAAAACCGGTGTCCTCCTCCCACCCCACCCGCTCCTTCCTCCCTGGCCCCCCAGCTCCATAAACAGCACCATCCTCTAGATGCTCGAGTCTCCTAGCCAGGTGGGACCCATGCTCCCCATGCTCCCCTCCCGACTCCCGGTCTCTCAGCACCCTGCCGGCCCTGTACAGCACCCCCACAGCCACCCACTCTGTCCTCCCCACGGCCAACCTTCCTTCCTCTATGCACTACTGCCTCCATGCTCCATTCCTACCCTTCCTCAATCTATCCTCCTCACAGGGCCTCAGCCATCTTCAGAAAAGGCAACTTAGATCATTACTGCCTGCTTCAGACCCTCCCAGACTCCTCAGTGCTCTGGGGATATGTCCACATTCCTCACCGTGGGTCATAGAGCCACAGCTCATCTGCTCCTGGCCCACTCATGCCCACTTGCTAGAGGGCAGGTCCCTCACTCCTCGTCGGGCACACCGGCCTGCTCCGTTCCTTGTCCCACATCAGGCCTCTGCCGGCTGTTTCTCTGCCTGAACTTCACAGAGCTGCTGTCTCTCATTCCTGGCTTGGCATACCTGTCACCTCCCCCAAAAGGCCTTCTTACCCCAATATCTAAAAAGCCCCTGATCACTTTCACTCATCCCTCAGTCCCTTGGACAGCGTGGTCACTTCACCACCCAACTTCCTGGCTGGAGTGACCAACCTCATGGGGCTTGTCTGCCTTGTTCATGGAGGGGTCCTCGCTCCCCAAACAGGCCTGGCACAGATTAGGGACTGTGTAGCAGCAAAGAGGTGAAAATCAAATCCATGGGAACCCCTTGCCTTCAAATGGCGCCTGCTATTTGGAAAGCTGCCAATAGGTAGAGTGACAGAAACAGGTGGTAACTAGAAAGGGAGAGGGCAGACTGACGGAACTGAGGCAGTTTGTTGAGGGGAGGAGCAGGCTCAACTGAATGGCGACTCTGACCAGTACTCCCTTGGACGTGGGGCCTGCAGCAGAGCCAGCCCCCATGTGTGCAGGGAGCCTGAACTTCAGAGGCAGGGCCCAACCCTACACTGCCCCCCCCCCTCCAATCACATTGTGCTTTGTGTAAAATCAATCCTGTGACTCACCTTGAAGGAGGGAAGAGCAACATTTGAAAGTCACAAAAATATATTAAAGCAGCTGTTTTCTTCTCTCTTGGCACTGACCTCCGTTCCCAGTGCCCCTTGCCCACCACCCACCATGGCCTTTCAGAGGAAAAGATGCCCAGGGCAGGAAGACGGAAGTGCCCGAGTGCAGCCCAGGGTGTGGGGAAGCCCCTGCAGCCTGGGAGTGAGGGCTGCTCAGTCTCTACAGGCTCGACGCCACTGTCGACGAGGGGGCCGCTGGGAGGCCGCAGGTGCAGGAGGGTCAGGCAAGACGCAGCGAACAGTCGGGCCTTGCCACAGGGACAGAAAACAGAAGAGAAATGAACAGAGTGAAAAGAGGGAGAGGCAGAGAAGTTAAAGCAGTAAAAGCTGGGACTGGGGCAGAGAGGGAGGGGAGAACATCAGGAAGGGCAGGGTGGAGGGATAAGGGAGACCCTTCCATGGACAACCACTCAGGGGGACCAGGAGGCCGAGGAGCGGCGGCTTGAGGCAGCAGCTGCTGCTGAGAGGGATGGAGTGAGACGTAGGAGAGGAAAAGGGCACTTGGCACTTGGGAGAGGTAGAAAAGGGGGCCCTGCCAAGGCCACAGTCAGAGGACAGAACAGAGGACATGAGAGAAGGGGCAGTCCCAGAGTGGCAAGGCCAGGCACCAAGACCATCTCAGACTCAGTAAAACGGGATGTATCCCCACAAAGCTCGGGCCTGGCCTGAACGCCTGAGGGAGACCAGCAGTGCCACCCAGAAGGGGTGGCGTGCCCCTGCTGAAGACTGATGGAGCCAAGAGCTTGGAGAGGGGCCTGTGCCCCGGCCGGGGGCTAGAAGGTCCTGCGGCCCAGTCTTTTGAATACGCTCACAGTGCCTGCATGGTCCATCTGGGCACCGAGGCCCTCACTGGAGCTGCTCCCCCGGGGCCCCAGAGTCCTTTTAATGGTGACCTTGACCTCGGCTGAGGACTTACTCTTGGTGCTCGTGACCTGGCTGTCCTGGGCCTCGGGCACAAGGGCAGCCTTGCCCAGTCTCTTGATGATGCTGACTTTAGGCAGGGGCTCTGGCTTCCTCTCGAGTCCTGTGTGAGAACAAAGAGCCAGGTGCCGCAGTGCTGGGGCGTTGGCCGCTGTCGCTGAGCTTGTGGCCTTGGCTTTGATAGGCAGAGCTGGCTGGGGACTGGCCTTGTTTGGGCCCCGGCCTAGCTTCTTCAGAACCCCAGCATACTGTAAGACAGAGCTGCTGCTGTCATTATCACTGTCCCAAGCCAGATCCTCGTCCATCCCTGGGGTAGCCCCCAGGCGGCTGAAGACTCCCGTGGGCTGTGGAGGTCAGAGACAGGATGAGTGAGTAACCTACTCATCAACATGAGTGAGTAACCTCCTCATCAACATGTGTTCACGGACAGCTGCCTCGTGTGCCGGACTCATGCAGATCACAGTTAGGAGAAAACCCAGGTAACGGCAAGAGCCATGGTGGGGAAAGGCCAGGGGGCTGGGGGGCCCAGAGGAGGCTTCTGTCCTGCGGGAAGCTCAGGAAGGCTCCCGGGAGAAGGGACATCTGAGATGAGATTAGAGTGGACTGGAAGTGGGTTTAGTAAGAAGGGGAGAAAGCATGTGCTGTGAAGATGTAAGACCGTCAGCTAAGATTTACAGGTGAAAGGAGAGAAAAGACAAATTTGGTCATCAGGCAACAGGTATTTTCTGAGTGCCAGTTCTGTACCTGACCCTGTGCTGGGTGGTGCAGGGGACACAGTGGTGACCAAGACAGGCCTGGCCCTGCCCTTAGGGGGCTCACAGTCCAGAGGAGAAGACAGACCTGCCATTGGACAGGACAGAGTAATTGTCTAATTACAAGAACAATGCGTTCTGTGGCGGCAAGGGGGTGTTGGAGAGAGCAGGAGACAGGAAGGCTGTCAGAAGCACACATCAGCCAGGCCCTCACAGCTGAATCACAGTGACAGAGTGTGGGCTGAGTCCCTACGGCAGGAACGATAATCACTGGAACACTCACTTTGTGCCAAGCTCTTGACATGGCTGCATCTTCAAGTCACATGATTCTGAGTGTTATTATCATGTTCATGCTAAGATTCTAGGAAGCGAGAAAAGGCCAGAGTGGGTAAGGCCCGGTGGGTGAGGGACTGACAGGCAGGAAATGCAGCTGGGAGCTCACCATAGTAAATAAAAGGTGACATTTAAAGGGTGTTTACCACGTCCCAGGCATATCTCACTTAATCTTCACAATCACCCAATGAGGTGAGGAAACCACCTCAGTCAGTTTAGTCCCTAGAGTCTAGGCACCTGCTGAGTGGCCCCTGTGGATCCAGGCCAGGCTGACTGTGTAGTCACCTATATATATACAGATCAGAGAACCAAGGGAGGAAGGGCATAACTGACTTGGGCAAGGCCATGCAGCCAGGAGGTGGCAGAGCTGGACTCACGCTGGACAACAGGCCCAGGCTCGGCGCTCCTAACCATACACCATGCCGGGGGCCCGCGGGACTGCGGGCCAAGGCAAGAAGAGCAGGCTTCATCCAGAGCACTGTGAAAAGCTTGTGGTGAGGGGACAGGTGGCCTGTCCTGGGGGTGGCACAACCTGCTGCTGTGGGAGAAGGACTGAGGGGTTCACAGCAGCTATGCAGAGACCAGCTAGGAGACCACTGCCCTATCAAGACAGGAATAGGTGGGTTCTGGTCGGTTGGCTCAGTGATAAAGCGTCAGCCCAGCGTGCGGACGTCCCAGGTTCGATACCAAGTCCGGGCACACAGGAGAAGCAACCATGTGCTTCTCTTCCCCGCCCTCTTCCCCTTCTCTCTCTCTTCTCCTCTCACAGCCAGTGACTCGGTTTGTCCGAGCATTGGCCTTAGGCACTGAGGATGGCTCGACTGATTAGAGCACTGGCCCCAGACGGAGGTTGCGGGTGGATCCCGGTCGGGGCACATGCAGGAGTTGTCTATCTCACCTCCTCTCACTTAAAAAAAAAAAAAAAAGACAAGGAGAGGTGGCAGACAGGCAAGACAGATGGTGCCATCAGACTGGTGACTGCCTAGAATGAGGGAGGTGGGGCATCCCTGAGACAGACAGGACAGGAGTTGCTTTGGGGGATGATGTTGAGGCTGGTTTGGGACACGGTGGTGGGAGGGGTCCAAGGGTGGCATCCAGGAGTCAGCCAGACCCTGGGGCTGGTCATTGGGAAAGTTCGAGGCAGAAGACAGACAGGGAAACCACCAGTGCAAAGAAGGGAACAGAGGCTGGAAAGGTGAGGTGGTCGCAGGGTATGCGAGGGGCAAGATGTAGCAAGTGTCAGGAACAACACCCAGGGAAAACAAGAATTTGAGAGCCCCAAGTGGCTCCCCGATCTCCAACTCACTTTATTCCCCGTTGTTGTATCTGCCTTGGTCTCAGCGCCGAGACGGTCAAACACAGACGTCCTGTGGAGACCTGGGAGGGAAGTGAGGCCATCAGTCAGCACCTGCTGAGTGGCCCTGTGGGCCCAGACCAGGCTGAGCACTGTACAGACGAGGGAGTGGACGACCTGGCAGCCCAGACCTCAGGCAGCAATGGTACAAGCAGGCACAGACTGGGCCTAGCCAGGTTCTGTGTCTACACTTGCTGGATACGACTTAAACCCACACCCTTCTGGCTACTGTCAACTATGGGAAGAATCAACTAAAACTAACACCTATTCCCTGTACCTAGTATCAGTTCACAGTGTGCGCAGGAGACTTCTTAATCACTACTTGTGCCTTTCACTTTTTGGGGGTCATGGGCTTCTGACAGAAGCTGACGAATAGTAATAAGTCCTCTCCCTAAATAACAACCTACATAACCAGTGGCTTGACTGGTTCAAGCACAGGTCCCAGGCACTTAGTTGGTCTGAGTATGTCAGCCTCAGGTGTTAAAAATAGATCAATTGATTTGAGCATCAGCCCCAGACAAGGATTGCCAGGTGGATCCCTGTCAGGGCACGTGCGGGGAGTCTGTCTCACTATCTTCCCTCCTCTCACTTAAAAAAAAAATAGCCACCAACAGAATGCTTGATATTATGATATATAAATACTGTGGAAATATTAAACAACCATTAATAGAATGAGTACAGCCATCCCTCAATATCTGAGGGGGATTGGTTCCAGGACCCCTATGGATACCAAACTCCACGAAGCTCAATTTCCTTATATAAAATGGCACAGTGTTTGCATATAATCTGTATTTCCATAGAGGTTAAAGCTTACTCATCACTTCATTCATATGTAACGCTCAGCTCATGGCAAATTCAAGTTTTCCTTTTAGGAAATTTCCAGGATATTTTTCCCCTGAATATTTTCCATCAGCAGTTTGTTGATTCCGCAGATGAGAAATCCATGGATACAAAGGCTGACTGTAGATGTACATGTACTAATGTGAAAAGATCTCAACAAGAGTTATCAAATAATACCTACAGGATAATTTTATATGCTTAAAAACTGCCTATAGCCCTGGCCAGATAGCTCGGTTGGTTGGAGCATCATCCCAGAACACGGAGGCTGCTGGTTTGATCCCCAGTCAGGGCATGTACAGGAGCAGATTGATGTTCCTGTCTCTCTCTCCCTCTCTCCCCTCCTCTCTCTAAAATCAATAAAAAATAAACATAATAAAACACACCTATATATGTATAGACATATATATAGATGCAAAGAAGTTCATGGACGCTAGTCTGGGAAGGTTCACAACAGGCGTGAGAAATGGGAGGGAGGGGAGTTTGTTGTGTTGCACATGCTTCTGCATCATCTGAATGTTCTTCCATAAGAGCATACACTATATTCTAAGGGTCTACGGAGCGCCATCTCCATACCACCAGATATAAACCCCAGCCCTAGACCCAGGACTGAAACTCAACAGGACTACTCCGGCTCATAATGACAGTTCCCACGTTTTTGGGCACATGCCCTCAACCAAGCATGGTCACACAATTTACAGGCAGGCCATCACCAAATCTATGCCCCTGCGTCCTGGGAAAGAGTGCCAGCAGAGGCATGAGCAGGCCTATAACGCTAACCTCAGGACAAGAGGGCAGAGATGGTGACCTACCCCCTCCTCTATGGCTACCATCACTGTCCTCTTGGTCCAAGGCCCCCTGGTTCCCATTAGAGCCTGCTTCCTGGCCAATGCCAGGGGGATACAACTAAAAGGGAAAGACAGTCTCTGTGCCAAAGCACATCCTTGCCAGGCCAGTACCTTTTGCCGTCTGCTGCTGCTCGAGGATCTTGCGGGTCCGGGGGGTGGTGCCTTTGGGCATGTTAATGATGTATTTCCCCTCCATCTCAGCAGTGACTCTGCGCCGCTTGGTGGGAGCAGCCAGGCTCTCCTCCTCCCCGCGGACCAGGGCAGCTGGGGGAGAGGGTGGGGGTGAGCACCTTCTGAAACGTAAGGAATGTTCTCCCAGGGCAGGGACTAGATGCCCTGCAAAGGGCACACATGTGTCCTTTATCTCCATGAGTTCACACGACTGGAATCCCTTTTCTTCTCAATCACCCCCATCACCACTGACTCTGAACCACCGAGAAACTCATTGTTGTAGGGTGGGTCCAACAAAGGCAGGAAAGTGGTAAAGAGAGAACCGGTTAGGAAGCCTGAGGCCAGAGTCCCATTCCCAGCTTTCAAGCTGAGACCAGAAGAGGAGCAGAGGCTGACCACAGAAGAGTCTGCAGAGGAAGGGCAGAGCCCACAGGAAAAGGGGCCTGGAGGGAACCTGAGGCAGTAAGCAAGGGGGAGACATGAGAGATGAATCCACAGTGGGACTGGATTTACTATTGGACTAACGGGGAGCCCTGGAAAGTTCTAGAAAAGGATGTGAAAGGATCAGGTTGAGGGTTCTAAATGATCCCTCTGGTTGCTGAAGGGAAACAGTAGCTTCTTTATCTTTGACCCCATACATCAAGCACAGGGCCAGGCACCAGCGCAGGGCTCAGTGAACATCTGTTAAAAAAGACTGAACTGCCTGACCAGGCGGTGGCGCAGTGGATAGAGCGTCGGACTGGGATACGGAAGGACCCAGGTTTGAGACCCCGAGCTCGTCAGCTTGAGCGCGGGCTCATCTGGCTTGAGCAAAAAAAAAGCTCACCAGCTTGGACCCAAGGTCACTGGCTCGAGCAAGGGGTTACTCCGTCTGCTGAAGGCCCGCGGTCAAGGCACATATGAGAAAGCAATCAATGAACAACTAAGGTGTCACAATGAAAAACTGATGATTGATGCTTCTCATCTCTCTCCGTTCCTGTCTGTCTGTCCCTATCCCCCCCCTCCCCGTCAAAAAAAAAAAAGACTGAACTGATCCTGGCCAGTTGGCTCAACAGTAGAGCATCAGCCCCACATATAGATGTCCTGGGTTTGATTCCCAGTCAGGGCACACAGAAGAAGCACCCATCTGCTTCTCCACCCATTCCCCCCTCTCATTTCTCTCTTTCTTCCCTTCCTGCAGCCATGGCTCAATTGGAGCAAGTTGGCCCTGGGTGCTGAAGATGGGTCCATGGCCGCAATTCAGGTGCTAAGCAGAGCTCAGTCGCTAAGCAATGGAGCAATGCCCCAGAAGGGCAGAGCATCGCCCCCTAGTGGGCTTGCCAGGTGGATCCCCATCAGTACACATACAGGAGTCTATCTCTGCCTCCCCACCTCCCACTAAGGAAAAAAAAAAAAAGACTGAACCACGTGGAATCAACAATACTGTTGTGTGCATTTAAAACTTTGTTAAGAGGATAGATCTCATGTTAAGTGTTCTTACCACAATAAAATAAAATTAACAAGACTGAATAACTGAGTGAGAATCACAATGCACCTGTGCTTAAATACACCATCTCCAATGCTCCTGACTGTCCTCTAGGTAGGGTACCACCAGCCTCATTCTATAGACATGAAAAGCACGGTCCACAGAGGTGCAGTGACTTGACCCAAGTCTGAACACTTTGAACACCTGGTGGCCTTCAAAGCTCTTGCAATGTTGGGAACATGCTCCCCAAATACCATCTGCCAACCCACATTCACCTCTAGCTCCTCCCGCCACCGGCCCAAGTACCCTCACCAGTGGCCTTGGCACTCTTTGCTGCCATCTTGTTAGACACTGTGACGGAAATCTTAGAGGTGCTGGTATCTGGTCGCCTAGGGGGAGTTCCAGGTGGGGAGTCGCGGTTCAGGCTGTTGGTGATCATTCTGGAGGCAGCTGTGAGGAGGTGTAAGAATATGTTATAAAAATATGTAGAATTAGGACAACAATTAGAGACAGCAAGGCACCCTAGAGCAAAACCCAAGTGGATGAGAGTCCAGGAGCCTCTCTAACCCATACTGGAAACAGAAAAACAGTAGGATAAGATTCAGTAACAAAAAGTGTTTAGGCTCTCTGAACAGAGATTAGAAGTCAACATGTTCCTTGTTCTTTAGTTCATCTCTGAAAACTTCTGCCGTCTGCTTCCTTGAGTTATTTGTACCGGCTAATACATATCTGAGTAAGGCTGGGGATGGAGCTTCAGTCCTTCAGTCTGCTGACCGGGCTGTTGCCTCCCCTCAACCCCTCGGAGCATTTCATCTGGTCTCCAAGTAGTTCATTGTCGCCACGACAAGTGGTGCCCCATGTGAGGATTTGGAACCAAACATAAGGTTTGCTACTTTGAGTCGTTCATTGTCACAGTGACAAGTGGCACCCCATGTGAGGAACCAGACGAAACAACCTCCCAAAGCCTGACAAAAGAAAAGGACGTCTGCTCATCCCATTTGGTAAGGGACACAAGTAGCAGGGGAACAGCCTTTGAATGCTTGCTGAGAGGTCATTTTTAGGGATCAGCCAGGGGATTTCCCTTTCCCTTCACCTCTCCTTCATCACAGGGAATTCCCTTTCCCCTGAGCCGCAGTCATAAATTACAGCTACAGGGACTCCTCAGAGCTGCAGGGTGTCATATAGGAATTTAACTGCTCTCTCGTTCACAATCCTTGGTATCCAAAGGAGGGTTGTTTAGACTTAGAAGATTGGGAAGCACTTTTACCAAGGGGATGATTGAAGCAATTGAGATGTAATATGAAATGACCCCTTGGGATTGGAAAGGGCTTGTAAAACTGTTCTCATCACCTAGCCCTAAGCTCACACCAGCCCCTCCTCCTAGATATTTCACCAACCCTAACCAGCAGGAAGTAGCTACAGAAGATGAGACCTTCACCCCTTCTTCTTGAAAAACAAAAGGCTGTAATGTTAGGTTTGGGTCTAGGGTGCCTTTAAACTCAAGGTAAGTTATAAAAATGGGAAGGGTCATTTCAGGACCTCAATGTAAAGAGGAAAAAAAGGGGGGGAGGATACTTTTAAAATCCAAGCAGCTCAGTAGCCCATCCCCTTCCTTCTTTTCAGTCATTCTGGAAGGCTGCCAAGGACAAATAAAGTCTTGTCTTCTCTGCAATTATTCATGATACTGTAAAATATAAAGTTAAGCCAAATTTTTTTAACCAGGTGGTCTAGAAAAGCACTTGATATTACTACCAGTTTAAATTTAATTAATGTCTTTTAAAGTTCTTAACAAAACATATGTTTGTTTTCCCTAGGTTTACAAAAGGTTCCTGTTATTGCTGTTATGTCTTCTAAAATATGTCTGTTTGCCAATGAAAGAACCTGTTTCTAAAGGTCATGAAATATGTTCATAAAAGTATCAACCTAAAATTGCTAATTACTGACTTAGTTGTCACTGAAAGTTAAGGTTTTTACAAGTTGAGAATTTTGGTTAATTAGAAAGAAATCGTATGGTTTTAATAATAAAAGGTATAAGGCACGGAGGTACTTTTGGAAGGAAAAGAAGAAAGTAATAAGTTCTAAAAGCTAGTTATTTCTGAATAGATAAGAAAGTTTATGAAAGTTTCAGAAGGTTTGTGTAAGTTGCAGAAAGTTTGTGCAGAGAAAAAAAAAGAGAAAGAACTAAAAAAAAGTAGACAAATGTAATAAGAAAAAAAAAGAGAAAGAGAGAAATGAAGGATTTTAGAAAAAGGATTGTCCTTAAAGGAAAATTAAAAGAATATTAGGACATTCTTAAAGGCCTCAGAAGTTTGAGGAATTCACCCAAACTTACAGGTGTTACAGAAGGAGTCAATAGCCTTCTTAAGCCCCAATTACACAAACAACAAAGGGAGAGTCAGGATGAGACATTCAACCCACAAGAACAATAGCATAAGACTCTTTTTACTCTTAATTTTTTGAACATTTCCTCATCTGGACTCACTGCAGCCGAGAAGCATTTTATACCAGCCGAGCATGTTGTACCAGGATGTATTAGCTGACCCTGAGTGGCAGAATCCAGTCAAATTACTAACCTGGGGGCGAGGGTATGTTGCAATTTTGTCATCAATAGGTTCTCTTTGAATACCAATGAGAAACATGAAGCCTCATCATAATGAGCTGGCAT
Organism: Saccopteryx bilineata; assembly: GCF_036850765.1. Classification (NCBI taxonomy): domain Eukaryota; kingdom Metazoa; phylum Chordata; class Mammalia; order Chiroptera; family Emballonuridae; genus Saccopteryx; species Saccopteryx bilineata. The sequence continues at coordinate 46,354,469 of NC_089498.1, forward strand.
CAGCCCCTGGAAAGCAACCTGGGTCCAGGGATCCAGAAGCTGATAGTGAATCCACCTCTGGGAATGAACCCAAAAAAAGAAGGACACCTGGCTCATTCCCAAGCACTCAGGGAGAGCCTGACATCACCTGGGATACTTTAAAACATCTAACCAGGTGTGATGAAGAAGTTTTGCAAAATACAGACACACTTGTAATCCCTAAAAATCTGTTTCTTTTTATGAGTGACTTCCACCTTCCACTACAACCACCCAGCCATCTTGCTCTGTTAATCTTTACTAAAACAAGAAATGGGGATATGCTAAGAAAATATGCCGTTAGGCCTGACCAGGCAGTGGCGCAGTGGATAGAGCTTCGAACTGGGATGCAGAGGACCCAGGGTCGAGACCCCGAGGTCGCCAGCTTGAGTGCGGGCTCATCTGGTTTGAGCAAAGCTCACCAGCTTGGACCCAAGGTTGCTGGCTCGAGCAAGGGTTTACTCAGTCTGCTGAAGGCCCACGGTGAAGGCACATATGAGAAAGCAATCAATGAACAACTAAGGTGTTGCAACGAAAAACTGATGATTGATGCTTCTCACCTCTCTCCATTCCTGTCCGTCTGTCCCTATCTATCCCTCTCTTTGACTCTCTCTCTGTCTCTGTAAAAAAAAAAAAATGCAGTTAGGACAACAAATTAGAGACAGCAAGGCAACCGTAGGGCAAAAGCCCTGAGCAAACCAGAATCCAGAGGCCTCTCACCCTGTGCTGGAAACAGCAAAACAGCAGGATAAGACTCAGTAACAGAAATGTTTAGGCTCTCAGAACAGAGACTAGAAGTCAGCATGTTCCTTGTCTTTTACTTCACCCCTTGAAAACTTCTGCTGTCTACTTCCTTGAGTTATTTGTACTGGCTAATAAATATCCGAGTAAGGCTGGAGACGGGGCTTCAGTCCGTGGATCTGCTATCCAGGGCTGTTGCCTCTCCTTGGCCCCTTGGAGCATGTCATCTGGTCTCCAAGTAGTTCATTGTCGCCACAACAGAAAGGAGAGAGGGAAGTCTAGTCCAGTAAGCTCTGGGAAGGGGGCCTGGATTGAGAAGGCCAGCCTTGGGACTGGGACTGTGCTGTCCTCATGTGGGGATGCTTGGGGGTTGGGCAGGCCAGTGTCCAAGGAGCTAGCCTACCCCTCCTGCCCTGAGGGCTGTCCTGAGGCCCAAGGCCATATTGGTTCCTATGGCACTTCACCTATCAGCCACCAGCCCTGTGCTGACCTTGCCCCTCCCCTCCATGCTCCACTTCAGCCAAGCTGGTGCCTGGATCTTCCTCAGGGGGCGAGGGTGTATGCTGTTCCCTTGACCTGGCTCTGCCTCTTCACGCAGGTCTCCTCTCGGACGGCGCCTCCTCAGAGAAAGCTTCCCAGACCACCCCACCAACCTCTGCCCCTTACCCTACACTACACTTTCTTTTTCTTTATAGCTCTTATTCTGCTTGACATTAAATTACATTTTTTTGTTTACTAGCGGACTCTCCCATAAGAATGCAGTGACCATGAGAAGATACCACCTGTTGACTGCTGTATTCCCAGTGCCTACAACATTTCTGGCATGAACACTATCACCAAATCTCCCAACATCCCGACTAGACAGGCTCTACTGTCAACCAACTTTACAGACAAGGAAAGTGGGACTCAGGGAGGGAGTCACTCAGCTAGGCCCCTGGGCAATGTAGGTCTGGCTCAAGTTGGGCTGGACAAGAAAAGCGGAGACCTCCCTCTATGGTAGGGGGACAGTCTCTGGCAGCAGGAGGGATGTCCCAGGTGAGAGCTACAGCACATAGACAGAGGGCCAACCCACTGTGGGGGGAGATGTTCAGGGACGTGATGTTTGACCATGACAGGTAAGCACCATTTTGGTAAAGGGAAAAAAACACCGTCTGCTCTGCTGAATGTGAATGCCAGTCAGGATGTCGGAGTGCAAAGAACTGTCCTCCCCACGCCACCCACAGACATACATTCGATATTATGAAATGTATACGAGTGACCATATCAGGAGTGTTGTTTTGCAGCATTCTCTGCCCCCTTTCCTTCTTTGCCTATTTCCCCTTTTTATTTAATTATCTGTTTTCTCCTCTAGTGTTTTTGTTTAATTTTTAAAATTTATTTTTAACTATTTAAGACATTCAGCCTGACCAGGCGGTGGCGCAGTGGATAGAGCGTCGGACTGGGATGTGGAAGGACCCAGGTTCGAGACCCCGAGGTCGCCAACTTGAGCGTGGGCTCATCTGGTTTGAACAAAAGCTCACCAGCTTGGGCCCAAGGTCACTGGCTCCAGCAAGGGGTTACTCGGTCTGCTGGAGGCCCGTGGTCAAGGCACATATGGGAGGGCAATCAATGAACTAAGGTGTTGCAACACGCAATGAAAAACTAATGATTAGGCCCTGGCCGGTTGGTTCGGTGGTAGAGCGTCAGCCTGGTGTGCAGGAGTCCCGGGTTCGATTTCCAGCCAGGGCACACAGGAGAAGCGCCCATCTGCTTCTCCACCCCTCCCCCTCTCCTTCCTCTCTGTCTCTCTCTTCCCCTCCTGCAGCCAAGGCTCCATTGGAGCAAAGTTGGCCCGGGAGCTGAGGATGGCTCTATGGCCTCTGCCTCAGGCGCTAGAATGGCTCTGGTTGCAACAGAGCAACGCCCCAGATGGGCAGAGCACTGCCCCCTGGTGGGCGTGCCGGGTGGACCCCGGTCGGGCGCATGTGGGAGTCTGTCTGACTGCCTCCCCGTTTTCAACTTCAGAAAAACAAAAAAATTAAAATGAATAAATAAAAAAAATAAAAATAAAAATTTAAAAACTAATGATTGATGCTTCTCATCTCTCTCTCTGTTCTTGTCTGTCCCTGTCTATCCCTCTCTCTGACTCACCCTCTGTCTCTGTAAAAAAGAGAAAAAACAAAACAAAAACTAAGACATTCAAAACGGTATAAAAAGCATATATTACTCAATTTCATTTATATAGACTTGAAAGACTAACCAAACTAATCTAGGCTGTTAGAAATCAGGGTAGTGGGTACCCCAGAGATGGGGTGGTGATGCTGGTCATGTGTCTGTTTCTGGATTTGGTTGCTGCCACCTACACAGGTATCTCATTTGAGAAAAGTCTTTCAGCTATACCACTGAGACCTGAACCCTTTTCTGTTACATAAGTTGTGGGACATGTTTGCAGAAATAAACCCCAATTTGTTCATTCTCCTTTCATCTATGCTTTTGGGTGATCCATGTGACTGGCTCTAGCCAATGGGACAAGAGCAAATGTTATACAAGAGGAGGCTTAAGAGTGAATTGAGAAATGAGGCCTGCCCTATTACGCTGCTTTTGGGAACCCTACAACCACCACTGTGTGGATGAGCCTGGACTGACCTGCTAGAAAATGAGACACATGTGGCCTGACCAGTGGTGGCACAGTGGACAGAGTCAACCTGGGATGCTGAGGTCCCAGGTTCAAAACCCCCAAGGTCGCTGGCTTGAGTGTGGGATCACAGACATGACCCCAAGGTCACTGGCTTGAGCCCAAAGTTGCCGCCTTAAGCAAGGGGTCACTGGCTTAGCTAGAGCCCCCCCCCCCCCGTCAAGGCACATATGAGAAAGTAATCAATGAGAAAATAAAGTGATGCAACTACGAATTGAGGGGAATCATCTCTCTCCCTTCCTCTCTCTCTCTCTCTCTCTCTCAAAAAGAAGAAAAAGAAAAAGAAAGGAGAGATATGTGGCCAAGTTGCCCCTGGTAGCCCAGAGGACACGACACCAACCCTGAGATGTGCGAATGAGGCCTCCCAGATCGCCCAGCTTCAACCGAGCGGCCAGATGACCACTGAGACCGCCTGCGCTGGCCCAGAGCAGAAATGACCAGCCAAGTCATAAAGTCATAAGAAATAAAAATCCACATTTTAAACAAGTTTTGGAGTGGCTTGTTAAGCAGCAAAAGCTAACTAATATGCATGTTAAATTTTTTAGGTTTGTCAAAACCCATCCAACAGATCTAGATTGTTTTTTGTTCTTGTTTTTGTTCTGAATATGGAAGCTCTTCTTTTTTTTTTTTTTTTTTTTTTAATTTTTTATTTATTCATTTTAGACAGGAGAGGGGGAGAGAGAGAGAGAGAGAGAGAGAAGGGGGAGGAGCAGGAAGCATCAACTCCCACATGTGCCTTGACCAGGCAAGCCCAAGGTTTCGAACCGGCGACCTCAACATATCCAGGTCGACACTTTACCCACTGCGCCACCACAGGTCAGGCTGGAAGCTCTTCTTGATCTTGCATGCACTCTTCAAGCCTTCCACAGGTTATCTCCCAGCCAGCCCCATTCCATATTTCACAACTAATTTTGGGTCTTTTCTCCTAAATATGACTGGATAGGCTCACCAAAACAACATGTGTCCTGCAGATCATTAGAGGGCATGGGCACCTAGAAGTTGAAGGTTGAGTAAGTTAATATCTTCAAACATGGGGCCTGACCAGGCGGTGGTGCAGTGGATAGAGCATCGGACTGGGATGCCGAGGACCCAGGTTCGACACCCCGAGGTCACCAGCTTGAGCACGGGCTCACCAGCTTGAGCCCAGGATCACTGGCTCGAGCAAGGGGTCACTCGGTCTGCTGTAGCCCTCCAGTCAAGGCACATATGAGAAATCAATCAATGAACAACTAAGGAAAGGCACATATGAGAAATCAATCAATGAACAACTAAGGAACAACAACGAAGAATTGATGTTTCTCATCTCTCTCCCTTCCTGTCTGCCTGTCCCTCTCTCTGACTCTCTCTGTCTCTGCCATAAAAAAAAAAAAAAAATCTTCAAACATGGGACTGCATTATCCCTTGTCTCCAAAAGGCTTCCTTCTTGTCCAATTTATTTATTTTTGTTTTTGTAATGCACATTCATCACTCTCTCTCTGCCACAGATAACCATTCTAATGCTTTTATTATATACCTTTTTGAATATATGTGCTCTTGTAAATTGCATGTTTTATGTATATTTTTTTCTCATACTGGTTTGTGCTATAAATTGTATTGTTCCTTTTTTCTTTCAACCTTTAGAAACCCACCCTCGTTGTTAAGTGAAAAGTGGTCCAATTCTTGTTTTTGTTGTTGCTACATGTTCTCCATGCTTCATGTTATGCAAATACACAGATAGGTAGATGGATACATAGGATAATTTTTTTTTTTCATTTTTCCAGAGCTGGAAACGGGGAGGCAGTGAGACAGACTCCCACATGCGCCCGACTGGATCCACCCGGCATGCCCACCATGGGGCGATGCTCTGCCCCTCTGGGGCGTCGCTCTGTTGCATCCAGAGCCATCCTAGCGCCTGAGGCAGAGGCCACAGAGCCATCCTCAGCACCCGGGCCATCTTTGCTCCAGTGGAGCCTCGGCTGCAGGAGGGGAAGAGAGAGACAGAGAGGAAGGAGAGGGGGACAGGTGGAGAAGCAGATGGGTGCTTCTCCTGTGTGCCCTGACCGGGAATCAAACCCGGGACTCCTGTACGCCAGGCCGACGCTCTACCACTGAGCCAACCGACCAGGGCCAGATAATTTTAAAGTATAGGTTTGGTTTTTATAGTTAAAAAGTCATTTACAGCCTGACCGGGTGGTGGCGCAGTGGATAGAGCATCAGACTGGAATGCAAAAGGACCCAGGTTCGAGACCCAGGGGTTGCCAGCTTGAGCGTGGGCTCATCCGGTTTGAGCAAAGCTCATCAGCTTGGACCCAAGGCCACTGGCTCGAGCAAGGGGTAACTCAGTCTGCTGAAGGCCTATGGTCATGGCACATATAAGAGAGCAATCGATGAACAGCTAAGGTGTCGCAATGAGAAACTGATGATTGATGCTTCTCATCTCTCTCCCTTCCTGTCTGTCTGTCCCTATCTATCCCTCTATCTGACTCTCTCTGTCCCTGTGAAAAAAATTAAATAAATAAATATATTTTTTAAAAAAAAAGTCATTTACAATTAAAATGTTCAGATATCATGTTGGTGATGGAGAAAATGGGGAAATATTGCACAAAGGGCACAAACTTCCAGTTATAAGAATAACAAGTATGAAGATCTAACATGCAGCATGGTGATTATAGCTAACAATATTGTATTATTTACTTGAAGGTTGCTAAGAGAGTAAATCTCAAATGTTCTCACAACAAAATAGAAATGAGCCTGACCAGGTGGTGGTGCAGTGGATAGAGCGTTGGACTGGGATGCCGAGAACCCAGGTTCGAGACCTCGGGGTCACCAGCTTGAGTGCAGGCTCATCTGGTTTGAGCAAAAGCTCACCAGCTTGGACCCAAGGTCGCTGGCTCGAGCAAGGGGTTACTCAGTCTGCTGAAGGCCCACGGTCAAGGCACATATGAGAAAGCAATCAATGAACAACTAAAGTGTTGCAATGCGCAACAAAAAACTAATGATTGATGCTTTTCCTCTCTCTCCGTTCCTGTCTGTCTGTCCCTGTCTATCCCTCTCTCTGACTCTCTCTCTGTCTCCATGGAAAAAAAAAAAAAAAAAGAAATGGTAACTATGTGACGGGATGGGAGTGGTAACTAATGCTATGACAATAATCATTTTGCAATTTATAAATGTATCAAATCAACACATTGTACACCTAAAATTTATACAATGTTATATATTAATTATATCTCAAGTAAGCTGAAAAAATGTTCAATTATCTTATTCTAACTGCATCTAAGGAGACATAAATTAAGAGTGTGTGAAGGGTAGGGCTAAACAGGGATGGAATAAATTAAAAAATGTAATAAGACTACCCTAAATAAAATATAGTTCTTTCTCAAAAAAATAAATAAATAAATAAAATTTTTAGGTTTTTTTTTTTTTTAAAAGGTTATTTTATTTTTATTATTATGATTTTTAGAGAGGAGAGGGAGAGACAGACAGAGAGAGAGGAGAGACGGAGAGAGAGAAGGGGGGAGGAGCTGGAAGCATCAACTCCCATATGTGCCTTGACCAGGCAAGCCCAGGGTTTCGAACCGGCGACCTCAGCATTTCCAGGTCAACGCTTTATCCACTGCGCCACCACAGGTCAGGCCTTTTTTTTTTTTTCTTAAATGTATCATACTGCTAAAAGAAACAAAAGTATAGCTGACCTGTGGTGGCGCAGTCGATAAAGCGTCGACCTGGAAATGCTGAGGTCGCCAGTTCGAAACCCTGGGCTTGCCTGGTCAAGGCATATATGGGAGTTGATGCTTCCAGCTCCTCCCCCCTTCTCTCTCTCCCTCTCTCCTCTCTCTCTCTCTGTCTCTCCCTCTCCTCTCTAAAATGAATAAATAAAAAATAAAATAAATTTAAAAAAGAAAAAAAAACACAAAAGTATAAATAGAGCCAGTTCTCATCACTCACAGATTCCATATTTCCAAATCCATCTCTTCACTAAAATTTATTTGTAACCCCCAAACTGATACGGTGCTTTTGTGGTCATTCACAAACATGCACAGAATGGTGAAAACTTGAGTCGCCCAACACCCATGCTCCCAACTGAAGTCAAACAAGGCCATAAACTGTGTTCTTGTTTCAGCTTTCAGACAGTAACAAGTATGCTTCTCATGGTCTATTTAGTGCCACGTCTTCATATTTTTGTGCTGTCAGTGATTTTGATGTTTAAAATGGCCCTTAACCATAGTACTAAAGTGCTGTCTGGTGTTCCCAAGTGCAAGAAAGCAGTGATGTATGTAGTACTTAGGAAAAGAAATGTATGTGTTAGATTAGCTCTGTGTAGGAATGATTTATAGTGCTATTGGCCATAAGTTCAATGTTAATAAATCAACAGTAGATATTAAATAAGGTGTCTTTAAACGAAAACACACATAAAAGAAGGATCTGTATTGATCAGATGACAAAAAAAAAAATGACATGATCAGAGGCTTGTAGGAACCTAACCCTTTATTTCCCTAGGAGCAGTGATTCCGTGTTCACTAATTCAGTGTTCACAGTGACTTTACAGAACAGAACTTACCACCAGCCCCTTGTTACCCAGGGTATTTTCCCTAAGAGAAAAGGGTCTCGGGTGCCTTTGCTGCCACCTCTGAAGACTCCAGATATGTCCCTTCACTGCAGGAGCATAAGAATGAAAGAAAGGAGGCCTGAGCAGATGGGACTCACCGCTAGAAGTACCTCGACGAATGTCACCTGGGAGGGGGCTAGGGCTGCAGGGCACCGACTCTGTGGCAGCTTTGCACATGTCCTGTAAAAAAAAGGCACCCGAGTTACCACAGGGACAAGGGCATGAGGTGGGGGAGTGGGGGACCCAGAAATTTAAACAAATCTGAGCTACTAGAGAAAAAGATTTTTACTCACTTCACTCCTAACCAAAAGAAAGTGTCAGAAAAACCCAGAGGTCATTCTACAAAGCATCTGACCAGTGCTCTTCAAAACTGTCAAAATCATGTCAAATCACTATTTTGTACACCTGAAACAAATATAATAGTGTATGTCAACTGTAATCAAAAAATAAATTTTTGCTTGACCAGGCAGTGGCACAGTGGATAGAGAATCAGATTGGGATGCAGAGGACCCAGGTTCGAAACTCCGAGGTCACTGGCTTGAGCATGGGCTCATGTGGCTTGAACACGGGATCACTAGCTTGAGTGTGAGGTTGCTGGCTTGAGTGTGGGATCACAGACATGACCCCATGGTCCCTGGCTTGAACCCAAAGGTCACTGGCTTAAAGTCCAAGGTCACTGGCTTGAGCCCAAGGTTGCTGGCTTGAGCAAGGGATCAGTCACTCTGCTGTAGTCTCCCAGTCAAGGCACATATGAGAAAGCAATCAGTGAACAAACAACTAGGTAGATTCAATGAAGAACTGATGCTTCTCATCTCTCTCCCTTCCTGCCTGTCTGTCCCTAACTGTCCCTCTCTCTGTCTGTCTCTATCTCTATTGCTAAAACAACTAAACAAACAAATACATTTTAAAAGTTGCCTGATGGTGGCACAGTGGATAAAATGTTGGCCCGGAACACTGAGATCCCTGGCTCTGAGCGTAGGCTTGTCAGTACAGGGTCGCCAGCTTGAGTGGGAATTGTCTACACAGTCCCAAGGCTCACCAGCTGTAGTCCAAAGGTCACTGGCACAAAAAGTCGAAGGTCGCTGGCATAGCCCAGGTCAAGGTACATATGAGAAGCTCAATTTGCGTACAGCTAAAGTAGAAACTATGAGCTGCTCTCTCCCTCTCTCACTCTCTCTCGCCCTTCCTATCTCTCACTCAAAAATAAATAAATTTTAAAAAATATCTACCTAAAGTAAATACAGCAAAATATTATGACCTTAATAAAGCCAATTAGTGCCTGACCTGTGGTGGCGCAGTGGATAAAGCGTCGACCTGGAAATGCTGAGGTTGCCGGTTCGAAACCCTGGGCTTGCCTGGTCAAGGCACATATGGGAGTTGATGCTTCCAGCTCCTCCCCCCTTCTCTCTCTCCTCTCTCTCTCCCTCTCTGTCTCTCTCTCTCTCCCCTTCTCTCTCCTCTCTATAATGAATTAAAAAAAAAATAAAAAAAAAAATAAATAAAGCCAATTAGCTATAACTTAAAAAAAAAAACTGTCTTGGTCATCAAAAACCTAGGAAGACTATAAAGCTGTCACAAATCAAACAACAAATGAGACAAGTCAATAAGTCAATGTAGTCAGGCTTCCTGGAACAGAAAAAGGACATTAATGGAAAAACAGATGAAATCCAAAGTCTGTAGTTTTGTCTGCAGTTTTGTTCATGACAGCATACTACTGTTCATTTCTTAGTTTTTTAAAAAGTTTGCTTATTGATTTTAGGGAGGGGGGAAAGAGAGACAGAAACATCAATCTGTTCCTGCATCTGTCCCAACAGGGATCAAACTAGCAACCTCTGCATGTGAAGATGATGCTCTAACCAATCAAGCTATCTTGCCAGGGCCATTTCTTAGTTTTAACAAATGTACCATCACTACGTAAGATGTTTATTAACATTAGGGAAAACTAAGTGAAGAATACACAGTAACTTTCTGTACTATTATTGGAACTTTTCTAGAAATCAAAAATTATTCCCAAATTTAAAAGTTTAAATAAAAAAAAAAAAGGTGCCCTAGCCAGGTAGCTCAGCTGGGTAGAGCATCGTCCCAACACACCAAGGTTGTGGGTTGAATCCTTGGTCAGGGCACATACAAGAATCAATCAATCACTATATAAATAAATGGACCAACAAATCAATGTTTTTCTCTCTCTCTCTCTCTCAAATCAATCAATAGCTTGACCGGTGGTAGCATAGAATAGAGCATTGACCCAGAATGCTGAGGTCACAGGTTTGAAACCATAAGATTGCCAGCTTGAACACGAGTTTGTCGGTTTGAGCATGGGTGGCTGGCTTGAACAAGGGAATCATCAACATGATCCCAAGGTCACTGGTTTGGGTCCAGAGGTTGCTGTCTTGAACCCAAGGTCATTGGCTTGAGCAAGGGGTCAAGGCACGTATGAAAAGCAATCAATGAACAACCAAAGTGACAATGCAACTACAAGTTGATGCTTCTCATCTCTTTCCTTCCTGCCCGTCTCTCTCTCTTGCTAAAAAAGAAAAAAGGAAAAGCAGTTTTGCTCTGTGACCATGATACTCAGACAATGTCCCTGGCTTGAGAAAGACCTCGGTGTGGGCTCTTGTCCGGCATGAGGACTTTGAGATGGAGGAAGCTACCGGAAATGAGAATAACCCAGTGCCACCATGGGGTGAAGTGGAGTGCTTGAGAGTACAGCTCTGGAGCAGGTTTCCTCCTCAGTCAAGCAGAGGGAGGAGCAAGTGAGTTCATATGCAGAAACAGTGCAGACAGCCTGGCTTGCCTGGGAGGCCACGGCAAGCCCTTGGTAAGTGTTAGCGAACATAATGGCACAAGCACTTCACTCCAGGCCTGGCACTCCATGCCAGATACACTATTTGGTAGACGTCCAGAGCCACCATATGCAGCAGAGTTGTGTGAAAAGCCTGTTTCAGAAAGACTCGGGGAGGTGAAATCACAAGTCTAAGGACACTGTAATGGGAGGGGCCAATAATTGGGACAACCATATTATTGGCCAAGTCACCAACTGGGTCTCACATAGGAAGCTCTTGTTCTGGGGACAGAGAAGAATCCTGGTAATGTCAATTATCATTAGTAAGATGAAAACTAGTAATAATAATAATAATAATAATTACAGAGAGCCTTTACTGAAGTCCTACTGTTTACACTGTACTAGGACTTTATTTATATAATGTAATACATACAACCACCCTACAAGAGTTTTGCCTATGTGCACACTACAGATGGAGAAAGGAAGGCTCAGAGAGGTTAGGAAATGTGCCCAATGCCACACAGCAAATGCAGAGCTAGCCTTAGAACCCAGGTCTGCCTGCCTTTGTTTCCAAGCCTCCTTTTGGCTCTGTCACTGCCCCTCCACACCACCCTAAACCCAGGAATGAAGCAGAGTACCCACCTGGCGGTACACCACCTTGGCGTGCTTGAGGATGGCAATGATGTCGCCCACCACAGTCACGCCCAGCTCATTCATGATTTCTTTGTTGAGATCCAGCAGCATGCTCTTCTGGATCCTACAGGGGAGTGTCAGCACTGAGGTGATAGGTGGGCCAGGGTGGATGGACCGGCCAGCTCCCTGTCTCCCTCCACCCCTCCCCTCCTCTCCCCAAGTTCAGGTTTGCTCCCTGAACGCCCTTACCTATTATCCACAAACATCACGGCGTAATTAACAGCAGGTCCGGGAGGAATGCCAGCTTCCTTAAAGAACTGGATCCACTCGGAAGTGGCTGGAGGGAGTGAACAGGGCTCATTATCCACGTTATATTCTAGAGAACAGCCACAGCAAAACCACAACAGCAATGGCTCCCACAAATTAAATGCTCATCAAATACTAGGTCCTAGGCTGAGTGCTCTGCACATATGATGGAACTAAGGCTGCCTGACAACCCTATGGGTTAAGTAGCATTGAATCCCTCATTTTGCCAATGAGGAAACTGAGGCAGGGGTAGGTTGAACAGCTCACCCCCAGCCATACTAACAAGAAGCAGAGTTCCCCAGCCCGTGTGCTCCCATACCACCCTTCTTATAGCTCTGCCCTGCCATGGAGTGTCACCTGCAGAGACCATCCCCCAGGCTTGGCCACTGGCCGATTGAGGGGAGCCAGGACTCTGGCTGCTCTGCCCCAGTCCCCATCAGTGGGCTCAGTCCCTGAGGGTGACAGGATCTGCATGTGGATATAGAGAAGGATTACAGAGGTGGCCCATGGGTGTCAGCAATGCCCTGCCTCACAGTGAAGTATGAAGGTTACAAGCATAGGCTTTGGAGCTTAGGTTCAAATCCTGGCTCTGCCATTTCCCAGCTGAGGGACTATGGGCAAGTTAATGCTTGATGCTTTGGTTTCCTCATCTGTAAATCTGGGGCAAAAAATTCAGTAAGTATGTACTGAGCACTTGGCACAGGCCAGGTCCTGTCCTGTCCTAGGGTACTTGGGATACCATAGGACAGACAAAGTCTCTTCCCTCATGGAGCTGACATTCTAGAGATAACAGCACTAATGTCCCTGGGTCACTGTACAGACTCAATGAGAAAGTCCACATAAAGGGCTTTAAAATGAAGCCTGGCCCAGAGGACAAGCTCAACCCACTGCAGCTCTGATAATGATGATGATGATGATGATGATAATGATGATGTCATCTCTACACACGGTGCCAAGGCCAAGGCCAGGCAGACCCCACCGATGTTGCTTTATTGTTTCTTTTTTTTTTTTTTTTTTTTGTATTTTTCTGAAGCTGGAAACGGGGAGAGACAGTCAGACAGACTCCTGCATGCGCCCGACCGGGATCAACCCGGCACGCCCACCAGGGGCAATGCTCTGCCCACCAGGGGGCGATGCTCTGCCCCTCCAGGGCCTCGCTCCGTCGCAACCAGAGCCACTCTAGCACCCGGGGCAGAGGCCAAGGAGCCATCCCCAGTGCCCGGGCCATCCCTGCTCCAATGGAGCCTCGGCTGCAGGAGGGGAAGAGAGAGACAGAGAGGAAGGAGAGGGGGAGGGGCGGAGAAGCAGATGGGCGCCTCTCCTGTGTCCCCTGGCCGGAATCGAACCCGGGACTTCTGCACGCCAGGCCGACGCTCTACCACTGAGCCAACCAGCCAGGGCCACTTTAATGTTTCTAAACTTCTTTCTTGTCCTCCTCCTGGGTGTAATCTTCAAATTGACCCTGACCTGTCAGGCCAGGTTTTGAGATAAGATCACTGCCTGACCAGGTGGTGGTACAATGGATAGAGTGTCAGACTGGGATGCGGAGGACCCAGGTTCGAGACCCTGAGGTCACCAGCTTGAGTGCAGGCTCATCTAGTTTGAGCAAAGCTCACCAGCTTGGACCCAAGGTCACTGGCTCGAGCAAGGGGTTTCTTGGTCTGCTGAAGGCCCGCGGTCAAGGCACATATGAGAAAGCAATCAATGAACAACTAAGGTGTCGCAAAGAAAAACTGATGATTGATGCTTCTCATCTCTCTCCATTCCTGTCTGTCTGTCCCTATCTATCCCTCTCTCTGACTCTGTAAAAAAAAAAAAAAAAAAAAAAAGATAAGATCACTGATTTCAAGTGCAACTTTTTTTTTTCCTCACATTTTCGTATCTCTGAAGCCAGGATCTATTTCACAATTGATGGTGTGCCACAGTTTAACTGGTAATATTCTCTCTGTGTGTGTGTGTGTGTGTGCGCGCACACACACACACACACACACACAAGAGAAAGAGAGACAGGCTGAAAGGGAGAAAGATGAGAAGCATCAATTCTCTGGGCAACATTTTTCTTTCTTATGGTATATAACATTACAGCCAGCATTTCATGCTAATCTGTTATTTTCATTCTAGTTTAGATTTGTAAAAATTTGGCATTGCTGTGTTTACTTGAGATAACTGAAGCTTTTTTTGGCCTGAGACACACTCTGGTCAGATGTTTTGTAGGAGGCAGTGCAGGGCTTGGGCATATGCCCAGGGGCCACACCTACCCAAAGAGGTCCTGCCCATCAAGCCACTGGCCTCTACCTACAACTGAGAAAGGTGCATTCATGCTTTTTTAGAGGAAAGGGTGCCTTCTTCTACTCTGCACAGCACTAGGCACCTGCTAAGCCGAGGCACCTTGGCTTCCATCAACCAAAAGCAGGCACCTTTGTCTACGTATCAGAAAGCACCAGGTAATGATTCCATTCATATGAAATGTCCAACAGGTAAATCTATAAAGATCCATAGTGACCGCTAATGGGTATTGAGTTTTGGCGGGAACATGGAAATTTTGTGCAGTTGATTATGGTGATGGTTGCACAACTCTGTGAATAGCAAATATAGACTATAAAAATCACTGAATTGTATCCTTTAAATAGGTGATTTGTACAAAATGTAAAATGTGTAGCAATCAAACTCTTAAGGGGAAAAATAGTCCCACATAGGTTGAGGGTAGCTACGTGCCTGAAGCAAAGTCAAGGAACTGCAAATATCCCCGCATCCAGGCCACACCATCATTTTATGCACAGCAGGTCCTTGAGTAACATCATTTTGTTCAATGTCATGTTGTTATAACATTGATGAGATGCTATACGAACTTAACTCTTGTTTATATCAGTTGGCCTATAGTAAAATTGGTTTCATTACATGCTGTTTTGCTCAAAGTCACAGAACCTACTGGCAATGTCAAGTGAGGACTCACAGTACTGCTAAGAAGGAAACTGTGGTGCCAATCAAATGATCATCAGCCACCAGCTGTAAGACATACCCCCATTTCAGAAATAAGATGGGCAACAATGTGTGTCTTGGAATCAGTGAGGTGTGGCTTCCTGTACACACCAGGAGATAAGAACTAGAGTATTCACTGTAGTACCCCAACCCAGAAACACTGTAAAATCTAAATCAATAAACAAATGATGGTCACTCTTGTTGTGCAACACTCTACAGCAGCAAAAAGAACATCGCCTGACCAGGTGGTGGTGCAGTGGATAGAGAGTTGGACTGGGATGCAGAGGACCCAGGTTCGAGACCCTGAGGTCACCAGCTTGAGTGCGGGCTCATCTGATTTTAGCAAAAGCTCACCAGCTTGGACCCAAGGTCACTGCTTGAGCAAGGGGTTACTCAGTCTGCTGAAGGCCTGTAGTCAAAGCACATATGAGAAAGCAATCAATGAACAACTAAAGTCTCGCAACGAAAAACTGAAGGTTGATACTTCTCATCTCTCTCCATTCCTGTCTGTCTGTCTGTCCCTGTCTATACCTCTCTCTGACTATCTCTCTGTCCCTGTAAAAAAAAAAAAAAAAAAAAAAGTCAGCGCACATGACTCTCAGACATATTCAGCAAGACACCAGACATAAAAGAATATATGGTTGCCCTAGCCGGTTGGCTCAGTGGTAGAGCGTCGGCCTGGTGTGCGGGGGACCTGGGTTCGATTCCCGGCCAGGGCACATAGGAGAAGCGCCCATTTGCTTCTCCACCCCCCCCTTCCTCTCTGTCTCTCTCTTCCCCTCCCACAGCCAAGGCTCCATTGGAGCAAAGATGGCCCGGGCGCTGGGGATGGCTCCTTGGCCTCTGCCCCAGGCGCTAGAGTGGCTCTGGTCACGGCAGAGTGACGCCCTAGAGGGGCAGAGCATCAACCCCTGGTGGGCAGAGCGTAGCCCTTGGTGGGTATGCCGGGTGGATCCCAGTCGGGTGCATGCGGGAGTCTGTCTGACTGTCTCTCCCCGTTTCCAGCTTCAGAAAAATACAAAAAAAAAAAAAAAAAAAAAAAAGAATATATGGCATGTTTCATTGATGTAAGTTCAAAACCAAAATCCGTGGACCACAAAGAAAGGTAAGGACAGGTTATCGCAGAGGCTGCCAATATTCCACTTCTGAGCCTGGATGGTTAGAGGTGGTTGGTTTTTTTAAAACCTTTTCCTTGAACTATAACACAAACACGCAAAAGGCCGCAAAAGTCAATAGATTTTCATAAATGTACACACCCATGTAACCAGTACCCAGATCAAGAAATACTAAAACATGTCCAATATGCCAGAAGCCTCCCACCCCTCAGCTTCCCTAAGTAATCACATCTCACTGTCGCATGAGGGCAACCAGCGCCTTCTAACAGCACGGACTGTTTTGCCTGCTTCTGTGCATTATATGTATATAAATGGAATCATAAAGGATTTGATTTGCCTTTTTATTGTTCTTTTAACCAAATATTTGATGTACTTTTCTATATATACTATTAAGTCTTAAAAATGTTTAAAGCTACTACCTAATATCTGTGCTTTAATAATTCCATACTAGAGAATTTAAAGAAAATAGGGTGATAAGGCTCACAAGAATAATAATAGCTAACATTTGTAGAGAATTATGCCCAGGATTTTACATGTAATAACCTCCTTGATCCTTATAACATCCCAGCATATAGAGAGTATTAGTATCTACATTTTATAGGTGAGAAAACTGAGGCTCTGAAAGGTCATGTGGGAGATCCGCTAGACTTCAATACCCAAGTTCTTGACAGCTAGACTAGTCTCTCAGGAGATCAAGATATACAGAGGCGGGTAGGCCTCGAACAGGCCCGGCCCCAGCTCCTCGATCCTCAGAGTACAGCTGTTCCTGTCTATGACTGTACCTCCCTCCCCCATCCCGTCTCCCCTCACCAAGGTCATACCTCAAAAAGGGCAGTAGGGAGAGGGGGGTCCCAGGAGAAGGCCATAAACTCACCCATAGTCACTGACACCATCTTTGCCCTGGCCTTGATGCTGCTCCCTGGAGCCTGGAAGAGAGGACAAGGGAAGAGGGCCCATGAGTTGCCACCGGCTGTGAGTGTACGTCTCTTTCTTGCTGCCTATCTATCTGCTTGTCAGGGGAGAGTTCCTGGACTAGGGGCTCAGAGCCCAGGAATAGCCTGGAGCAGCTGGCAGGAAGTCAGCCTGGAACAGAACTCTCATCACAACTATCACTTCTGCTTGGGACAAGGCCCAGAGACAGAAAATGTCCACAGCTTGATTCCCACACACCTCAAAAATTTCTAGCAGGAATAAGAGAGGATCAGAAAAAAGACACCCCCTGCCCAAGACTTCAACCATAAATACTTATTCATTTATTCATTCATTCAAAAACTGTTTATTGAACACATACTATGTGTGAAGCACTTTCCTAGGAGCTAAGGATACTGAGGTAAACAAAAACACAGAGGACAGGGTAAGAGGGATACAGAATAAACAAGCTGAAAGAGCAGTTACTGATATACTGTGTCAGAAAGCCTTTAGTATCGTGGAGAAAACATGAAGGGCTTGGGAAGGAAGGGGGTTGCAATTCTAAATAGGGTGATCAGGGAAGACCACTCTAAAGTGACATTCAGAGGCCCAACGCAGGTTGGGGACTAAGCCATGTGGTTTTGCAGAAGAGTGTTCCAGGAGGAGGTACAAGTCCAATGCCCTGAGCCAGGAGCCCATCTGGCATGTTTGAGGGACAGCAGGAGCCAGCATGGCTGCAGTGAAGTGAGGAGAATGAGGGTAGACAAGGGGCCTCAGAGAAAAAATGAAAAAACAATTTTCACCAATAAGATTAGCTGGTACTAGAAAGGTGTTAAAGACATATTAGTGGCCCTGGCTGGTGGGCTCAGCGGTAGAACATCAGCCCGGTGTGTGGATGTCCCAGTGTATGGATGTTCCAGGTTTGATTCCTGGTCAGGACACACAGAAGAAGCAACCATCTGCTTCTTTACCCCTCCGCCTCCTTTTTCTCTGTCTCTCTCACTCTCTTTCTCTCTCTTCCCCTCCCGCAGTCATGGCTCAACTGGTTTGAGCTCATCACCCCTAGGTGCTAAGGATGGCTCTGTGGAGCCTCCACTCAGGCACTAAAATTAGCTCAGCTGCGAGCATGGCCTCAGGTGGGCAGAGCATCGGCCCCAGATGGGGGTTGCCAGGTGGATCCTGGTTGGGGCACATATGGGAATGTGTCTCTCTATC
Organism: Saccopteryx bilineata; assembly: GCF_036850765.1. Classification (NCBI taxonomy): domain Eukaryota; kingdom Metazoa; phylum Chordata; class Mammalia; order Chiroptera; family Emballonuridae; genus Saccopteryx; species Saccopteryx bilineata. The sequence goes on from NC_089498.1 coordinate 46,372,423, forward strand.
TCTCCTCCTCTCACTTGGAAGAAAAAGAAAAAAGACACATTAGCACCAATGAATACTTTCTCTTGGACATGAACAGCAAAACACTGAAAGGAAACCAAAGAAAATAACTTTCTCTCCTGATGAGTCAACGTTATCTGACTTCAGGACTATCTGTCCCACACTGCCCTGGACCAAACTTCCTACCTAGCCCTCAGCCTCTTCTCTGACCCTACCATCTCTTCCATTTCCTCTGCCCTCATCCTTCACTCTGCTCCCTCCCACCCATCCCAGCCTGATTCTGATCCTTTGCCCTCACCCCTCCTCAGCCTACTCTTTGAAGTGCAGAAGCCCTCTGTCCAGCACACACAATCTACTCCGTCCCCACTTTCACGGTAAAACAAAAACAGTTATAGGAGTAAGGACTCTGGAACCAACTGCGGGGTTCAAATCAGTTCTACCACTCACTAGCTCTGTGGCCTTAGCAAATATACCGTATTTCCCCATGTATAAGACGCACTTTAAAAAAATTTTTGAGGTCTAAAAACTGGGTGCGTCTTATACAGTGATTGTAGATTTTTATACTTGCATTTCCTGCTTTTTCATGCTTGTTTTTGCACTCATTGTTGAAGACAGAGATTTGTCATCAGACACAGATGAGGACAAGCTAATAGATGGGAGTTTTGACAGTGATGAGGAATTGTATGAATTTAATGAATAAAACTTGAGTTCAATAACTTAATGTAATACATTTTTTTTCAAATTTCGGGCCCCCAAATTAAGGTGCGTCTTATACATGGGAGCGTCTTATACATGGAGAAATACCGTACTTCACCAGTCAAGCCTCAGAGTCTCCATCTGTAAACGGGGATGATCCAAGCATTACTTACCTTAGACAAATGCTCTGAGGGTAACGTAAGTTTCTTTGTACAAAGCACCTAAGAGAGTGTCTGGTGCATACCAAATACTCTACAACTGGGCTATTCTTACCCTCCAGACCTCCCACCCCAACCTTCCCTCTAACACCTAGGGGATTCGCCTGCCTCCCAGTTTTCACAAAGAATGTCACTTGTGCCTGGAATGCTTATCCCCTCTTGTCCATCTGGCAAGCCCTTCTTCACTTTACTTAGCTGCCACCTGCTTTTTGAAGCTTTCCCTAAGTCCCCATATGTGAGATTCTCCCTCTACCCCTGGCTAGGATTCATCCTGCCTTTCCCCAGCTTCTGCTGCATCTCTTATTGATGAACATGACCACAGACATCATTCCGCCTTATACTTGACTCTCTAAAACACGCTTTCCCTCCTGGATTTTCCTGCTGGACAAAGACAACATAACTGCATCTCTCAAAGGGTAGGGCATGAAGAGGCTTCAGTAAGTCAGACAGAACAACATCTCACATATCCTGTACTAACTGTGTACCATATGCACCAAGCACTAATTATACACTAACCATGCACCAGAGTCAGGCATCATGCTGAAGCCTCACAACCTTCTCTTGAGTGAGGACTATTACTAGCCCCATTTTTTTTTTCTAAAGGTCAACTATTTTTGTTTTGCTTTTTTTTTTTAAAGATTTTATTTATTCATTATAGAGAGGAGAGAGAGAGAGAGAGAGAGAGAGAGAGAGAGAGAGAAGGGGGAGGAGCAGGAAGCATCAACTCCCATATGTGCCTTGACCAGGCAAGCCCAGGGTTTTGAACCGGCAACCTCAGCATTCCAGGTTGATGCTTTATCCACTGCGCCACCACAGGTCAGGCCACTAGCCCCATTTTAATCAATGAAATAAAAACAATGTAGCCTGACCTGTGGTGGCGCAGGAGACAGAGCATTGACCCAGAACGCTGAGGTCACCAGTTCAAAACCCTCGGCTCGCCTGGTCAAGGCACAAACGAGAAGCAATCAATGAACAACTAAAGTGAAGCAGCTGGCCCTGGCCGGGTGACTCAGTGATAGAGCGTCAGCCTGGCATGCAGAGGTCCCGTGTTCGATTCCCGGCCAGGGCACACAGGAGAGGCGCCCATCTGCTTCTCCACCCCTCCCCCTCTCCTTCCTCTCTGTCTCTCTCTTCCCCTCCCACAGCCGAGGCTCCAGTGGAGCAAAGATGGCACGGGCGCTGGGGATGGCTCCTTGGCCTCTGCCCCAGGCGCTAGAGTGGCTCTGGTCGCAACAGAGCGACGCCCCAGAGGGGCAGAGCGTCGCCCCCTGGTGGGTGTGCCGGGTGGATCCCGGTTGGGCGCATGCGGGAGTCTGTCTGTCTCTCCTCGTTTCCAGCTTCAGAAAAAAAATAAAATAAAATAAAAAAATAAAGTGAAGCAGCTATGAGTTGATGCTCCTCATTCTGTCTCTCCCTCCCTCACTCTCTAAAAGTCAATAAATAAATAAAAAAAAATTTAAGTCATTGAGGTGTAGTCATTTGCCCAATGCCACATCTACCAAGTGGCTTTACTGGAATTGAAAAACAAGTTCTCTCTGATGCCAGTGCCCATGCAGCAGCTCCTACTGAATGTTCACATGCCAGACACTGAGTATATACACATCTCAGTGACTCCACACAACCATAGGGGAAGAAAGTAAAAATGATTCCTATGTTACAGATGAGAGTGACAGGTCTAAGGTCACATACTAAATAACTGCAGGGCCAGGACTTGAACCCAAGTAAGTCCAATAGCTATGATTAACACTGGTCAAGTGATTACTACAAGCCAGGCTCTGTGATCTATCTTTACAAGGTTTTAGTTAATGCTTACCAGAAGCCTTTAAATACTGGTATCCTACAGCTGTAGAATTCTCTACTGGACTCAGTTTCCTCTCTCCACCATTAAAAAGTCCATCTCCAGAACTGACTCTGAACAGTGAATATTATAACATTAATAATAATGGAAAATGACCACTCCCCAAACTCAAGTAATTACCATGTAAAGATGCCCTGTGCTAAGCTCTTAGATCTGGAGCCAAGTCCCAATTTACCACTTCTTAATCCTGACTCTGGGGCAAGTGGCTTAACCTCTCTGGATTTTAGTTCTCTGTTATAAAACAATAATGATACTAGGAGTATCTATTCTTAAAGTGCTTAGAAGGAGTGAATTCATAAACACCAAGCCCTTAGAACAATGCTCCGTAGGTGATACACGTGCATTAAATAAAATAAATAAATCTTCAGTGAGCCAGGGAAAGAGTAGAACAGTCACTGACTTATGTCAGTTGTACACAAAGTGTGAGCTGGGAAACAAAGTATCAGATTAGTTAATGGAGTCCATAGGACCTGAAAATATGGAATAACATAGTACAAGTTGTTCCCTTCTGATTCTTTTTCAGTTTTTGTCTACAATTTAATAGACAAAAAATAGACTGTTCTGTTTCCATTTTATTTCAGGATAAGTGTTCCTTCTTGTGGCTAGCTAGGCCAATTTTCATGAGGATAGCAAATAATTTTTCTTTTCAAATTAACTGACTGAAGAAAAATGTATCAGTAGTTTTAAAGAAAAAGAAAAATCATGGGCTTTGGAAAATTAGCCAAATAGTAAGTGAAAGGATGTTGATTTCCCTGACTCGATTCCAAGTTTTTCCTATTGCTGTCTTCCTATTGCTTCCTCCCTCCTTCTACTTCCTTGGAAGTCCCAGCTACACCAATGACTTGACTGTCAGAATCATTATTACAATAGTGTCAGTCTATTGAGTTCCTACTCAATACTGTACAATACTGAGTTCCTACTTACAATACTGTAAGGAATTTAAACGCACATTTCATCAGCATCCTCACAAGGACCTACTACAATGCAGGGACTTTAGCTCTTCTTGTATAAATAAGGAAAATGAGGTTCAGAGAGCTGAAGACACAGGCCCACTGCCACAAAGCGGAGCTGAGACTTGAACTGAAATCTTTTGGCTTCCAAGTCCAACAATCTTTCATGCTCCCACACCCAGATCTTCCAAGCGCAGACATCACCATCAATACTAATAATAAATAGTATAATGAGAACACTGTGCCAGGCGCTAAGCGAGGGACTCCGACATGCACGAGCATACTTCTCACTCCAACCCATAAGGAGGAGCTGTAGTTGGATTGTGACCCCCACTGTACAGAGAAGGAAAACTGAGGTTCAGAGAAAGAAGTCGCCTGTCCGGGGCCACACAGCAGCGCTGGGACTGATTCCGGAGACCCGGGTGCCATCCACCCCCATCGTTTGTGGCCCAGTCCCACCTCCCCCGGCCCGCGCCTCACCTGGCCCTGTGGGCTCGCGCCCACTCGTGCTGCCCGCCCGCCCTCCGGGCGGAACCAACTGTCAGAACCACCCACCCCTCCCCCCGCCTTGGCCCAGAGACCCGTCCCGGAAGCACCGCTCCCTCCCCCGGAAGCCGATTGACCCGCTCGTGGCTGCTCTAGCCATCCCGCCGCCACCAAAGAGAGTGAGGTGGTAGCGGTCACATGATCGTTTACATTCTCCCGAGCGCTTCCCTCCGCCCCGCACTAGCGAGGAGCCTCGCCAATCAGAAAGGCGTAACCCCGGCCCCAACAGGTCCGCAGTCCAGCCCGAGTGCGCCTGCGCGCGGCGGGGGTGGTCGGGCCCAGCCCCAGTATAGAAGGTCCGTGCGGGGCTGGGTCCGGGAGTGACAGACGTGGAGTGCAGGTACTGTGCAATCTGGGGTCCGACGCCTCGGCTGCCCTCCTCGTGTAGTCACCTCGTGTCTGTAATGCACCTCTATCCTTGTTTCGTTCTTGGTCCCTTTCTGTCGCTATTCCTCCCTTTACGTCGCATCTTGCTTAAATCATCACCATTGTCCTGTCGCTATCCCCCACCTTTTATCGCCATCAACCCCTGTACCTCTCTTTTGTCACCTTTAAGCCCCCATTGCCACCATAGGTTGCAATTGCCCCTTTAAGTCGCCATCGCCTTCGTATGTCGCCCGCACCCGTTTTTTGTTGTTGCTATTTCTCTGTTATGAAATCCTCATTGCTCATAAACTGTCATCATACATCTGTGTCACCTTCGCACGCTTCCTGTTACCTTTCTGTCCATGCTCCCTTTATGTTATACTTATCCCTATATTTATGTCTCTTCCATGTCACCTTTGTTTCTCTGGCTGTCACCATCCATGCCTCCTGCTTCTATATATTTTACCCCATCAGGAACCACCCTACTACCTTATAGGTTTTTCACCGTCCATGTTTTTGTCATTGCCCATGTCACCACTCACAAACTCACCACTGCTCCAGGTAGAGCCCATTACCTGGAATGTGCCAGAATCCCAGCTCCACTGCTAACCCTCTGGGTAACCTTGACTACCTAATCTCACCTTTGCAATCTAAATTTCCTCACCTATAAAATGCACACAGGACACCTACAGTTGGGTACTTGTGAGGATTTTGCCAGTTTATTCTTGTGCTATGTCCAGGTTGACATGGTGATTTGGGCTAATATTGTTATTAACCATGTCATTCTCACCCTCATCCAGTCACCTTCATCACCTCCTCATTGTCACTCTCCCCCTTTCCCCACCCTTTCTTCTTTATCATTGCTGTGGCTTCAGTCACACTCCATGTATCATGATACCCTCCACCATGGCAGCCACCCTAGATCACGAACTCCATATTGTCCTCATATCTGCCACTTCACCACACCTGAGGAGGTGGCCTATTAGCCATCAGGATTGCTCATATAAATAGTTAATCCCTATCTCTTTACCTTGTTGGATTGAGTGATCTTCACCCCCAAAAATGAGAGTACTTACCTGGTGTTGTGGTGGGAATTCAGAAGGTCTTGGGGTGGGGGTGAGGCCATAGATAGCTTAGACCCAGACCCTAGACCTTCCTTGACTTACAGAATTGACGGCAATCTGTAAGTCAGAGAGATGAGGCAGGTTCCACTACACCTCAGTCAAACCTCAGCAACCCTGAATCCCCAGGTAGAAGGGTAAGTATCTCTTTACTCAGCTTGCCTGCACAATGCAGTATAGGGCAGTGGTTAGTAATGTGTCCCTGGAGGCTGGAACACCCTGGTTCTGATCTTGATTCTAGCACTTAGAGAACTTAAATAGTTGCATGAACTTGGGCTGGTGGCTTAGTGTGCCTGTGCCTCAGTTGCTGCACCTGCAACATGGGAATGAAAACACAAGTTATTCATTCAGCAGGTATGTAGAAAGCATGTTCTACATGCCCAACCTGTCTTAGGCACTGGGGATGCATCAGTGAACAAACCCAGAGATCTCTAGCCTTATAAAGTTTCCATTGTAGCAAGGGAAAGAGAATTAGCAAACAGGTAAGTAGATTATAGGATATGTTCGGGAGATGGGAACCACACAATAAAGGTTATTTTAAATAAAGTGGTCAGAAAAGGTTTTTTGAGATGGTGACGTTTGAGCAAAGACCCAAATTAGGGGAAAGGATGACCTGGCTCTCTGGGAGAAGAGCATCCTAGGCAGTGGGAACAGCAAATGCAAAGGCCCTGAAGGAGGAACATGGAATATTTAGGAATATTTAAGGGTAGCAAGGCCAGTGAGGGAGGAGAAGGCTGGGGGATGAGGTCAGAGAATTGATGGCGGTAGATAAGCTGGGGTCTCATGGGCCACAGAGAAAACAAGCTTCATTGTGAGTGAGGTGGGTGGGAACCTCTGGAGGATTTGGAGGAGAAGAGGGACACCATCTTACGATGTGACCTGAAGCAGCAGCAGCAACTCCAGAACTACCAAGGATGGATTGGCAAGATCAGCCTGGTTGGAAGGAGATCGAGTCCTCTTCTTAAAGCTGTTTCATATATCCTTTCTATTTGGAGAAAACTTCAAATGCCCCTCTCAAAGATTGGGAGGAAAAGGGAATGTTGGTAGTTTTTGAAAGGCCAAAGCCACTTCTGGGTTCATGTGCTGTTTGGGGAGGGAGGAAGGGAGGGCAGCTACAGACCTACAGATAATAACAGGATAGGCAACTGACCACCCCTGGGACTCGGAGAAAGCTTAAGTTCAAATCCTGGCTCCACTGTTTCCTGGCTGTGTCCCTTTGTGCCAATGACTTAACCTCTTGGAGTCTTTAGCTCCCTTATCTGTTAAGTGGGGCTTGAAAAACAAGACTGTTTTGAGAATTAAATGTATAAAGTCCTTTGATTAGCACCTGGTTCAATAAAAATAAGGCACTCTATCCCCTGGTCCTGCATCCCGCATTTTCATAGGCTCAGGCCTCCCTCAGAGCGGCCAGGAAAAGACAGTCTGCCTTATTCTGGGTTTATGAGTTGGTTCATCTGTGTTGTGTTCTGGAACAGAACTGAGCTCTGGGTTCACATTTTCAGCCAACAGACTGACACTATGGAACCTGGGCAGTGATCTCCCTGAGTCCTGCCCTACGTCTAAAAAATAGGGATATAGTCTGACTTGTGGTGGTGCAGTAGATAAAGCATCGACCTGGAATGCTGAGGTCACTGGTTCGAAACCCTGGGCTGGCCCGGTCAAGACATTTATGAGAAGCAACTACTATGAGTTGATGCTTCCCGGTCCTCCTCTTGCCTTTCTCTCTCTATTCTCTCTCTAAAATCAATCAATAAAATATATTTTTTTAAATAATAAAAAACAGGGATATAATGCTCTTTTGCCCCAGGTATGTTGTGTTGTTCTTTTTATTCAGATATCCACCATTTTCAGTTATAATGCCACCATCCCTCTCCCCGCTTTCTTTTTCTCCAAGGCACAGTCTGTGTTTCACTCATTTACCTATTGTCTCACTCCCCCCCCCAAAAAAATGCTATCTTTGCCTGACCTGGTGGTGACGCAGTGGATAGGGCATTGGACTGGGACACAAGGACGCAGGTTCAAAACCCCAAGGTTGCTGGCTTGAGCATGGGGTCACTGGCTTGAGCGTGGGGTCATAGACATGTACTCATGGTTGCCCAAAGGTCACTGGGGTCACTCACTCTGCTGTAGCCTCCTGGTCAAGGCACATATGAGAAAGCAATCAATGAACAGCTACGGTGCCACAATGAAGAATTGATGCTTCTCATCTCTCTCCCTTCCTGCCTGTCTGTCCCTCTCTCTGACTCTGTCTCTGTCAAAAAGAAAAAAAAAATGTATGCTATCTTTACCTGAGATTTTTCTTCTGTTCTGTGCTTATCTCCAGTTTCTAGACAGGGCTTGCCAGCAAGTGGTCACTGAATCAATACAAGCTGAATAACTAGATAAATGAACTGGCCACTGAACACCTGTCATGTACTATCCCTATGCTGGTTGGGAATAGGGACATAGACGTGACTGAGACAGCCCTGCCCTGCCCTCATAGGTTTCACGTGTCCAGTGGGAGAAACATCCATCGTACAGTGAGAACCCAGAGTGGTCAAGACTGGGATGGAGAAACTCAGGGGACCATCAGAGCCCAAAAGAGGTCCCTGAACCAACTACAGGGTGAGGGAGGGTTTCATGGAGTGAGTGGTACATGAGCTGATAGGAATGAACAAGATAAAGAGGAGAGAAAGGTATGTCAGAGGAGAAGCTGTGGGAGGATTGGTGTGAAAATGTGGTTTCAGTGCAAGGAACTGAAAGATTAAAAATGGCTGGCACATAAAGGAAGATAAGAGGAAGTTATTAGGGGAAGATCATTCAGGGCTTGGATCCACAGTGAGGAGCTGAGACTTTGTCCTGAGGACACTGGGGGGCCATGGAGAGTTTTTGAGTGGGGGCGGAGGCCACGTCAACCTCAGAAGGAGGGGGGATTGGGAGTGTTGAGTGAAGGCTGGGGACCAAAGGAGCTGGCTGGAGAGTCCAGGTTAAGGCCATGGAAGAAAAGCAGGAGGCGGGGAGACCCTCAGGAGGCCAACGGGACATATGGGGAGCCCAGAATGAGGCCCAGGGCTCTGGGGAGTCAGAGAGGGCTTTCTGGAGGAGGTGACACACAGGCTGAGACCTGAAGGATAGGTAAAATAGCTGTCTTTGAAATGGGAACCTGGGGAAGGAGATTTGGGAGAGATGCTAAGGACAGTTGGGGACATAGTGGATATAGAGATTAAGGACAACTGGGGGAGGTGTCTAAGAGGCCATGGGACTCCCAGAGCTGGGGTTCAGGAAGAGGTGGGAGTTAGAGATGACTTTAGAGTCAGAAAGGGGGACTGAATCTGCAATGGTGGGGAAGGTCCTCAGGACTTGTCTGTGTAGGCCCTAGAGAACAAGGTAAGAAGTTTGCACTTTGTTCTATAGGCAATGGTAACCCATAGAAGCATTTTGAGTACAGAGGGACAGCTTAGATTTTTGAGTTCCAAATAAGAAGTATTCACCATTCATGATGTTTTTGTTTGGTGTTTTTTTTGTTTGTTTGTTTTTTTATCTATTTAATTGTTTTTCAGACCGAGCATCTTTTCTCCTAGAAAGAACACTTCTAGGGAGTGTCCTTTGAAATAAAGATTCTATTGCTAAAAACAAAAATAGTTTACAAAACCAGTGCTCTGTTCTGTTTTCTCCAAACTTAACCACAGACAATTGATTGTTCAGTCGAAAGGGATCTCTACAATCAAGGGCAAATTGGCTCCTTTAAACACGAGAACATTTCAGTTTGGAACCCTATGGAAAGTCCACAGTTTGTGACTGTTTCCTGTGGTGTGGGCTGTGCAGTGCTTCATGTGCTTCAGCAGCTACTCGGCCCCACATTCTCTGCCTTCTAGAGCGGGCGGTTTAAATCAACCTTGAATTTTTTTTTTTTTTTTTTCTAGACGGGGGCAAACAGACAGGAAGGGAGAGAGATAAGAATCATCAACTCATAGTTGTGGCACCTTAGTTGTTCATTGATTGCTTTTTTTTTTTAATTTTTATTTATTTATTTATTTTTTACAGAAACAGAGAGAGGGATAGACAGGGACAGACAGGAACGAAGAGAGATGAGAAGCATCAATCATCAGTTTTTCGTTGCAACACCTTAGTTGTTCATTGATTGCTCTCTCATACGTGCCTTGACCGCGGGCCTTCAGCAGACCGAATAACCCTTTGCTGGAGCCAGCGACCTTCGGTTCAAGCTGGTGGGCTTTTCCTCAAACCAGATGAGCCCGCACTCAAGCTGGCGACCTCGGGGTTTCGAACCCGGGTCCTCTGCATCCCAGTCCGACGCTCTATCCACTGTGCCACCACCTGGTCAGGCTGATTGCTTTTTCATATGTGCCTTGACCAGGGGTCCCCAACCAAGCCAGTGACCTCTTGCTCAAGCCAGCAACCTTGGGCTCAAGCCAGTGACCATGAGGTCATGTCTATGATCCCAAACTCAGTCAAGCTGGTGAGCCTGTGCTCAAACTGGTTACCTCAAGGTTTTGAACCTGGGTCCTCAGTGTCCCAGGCCAACGCTCTATTCACTGCACCACTGCCTGATCAGAAATCAACCTTGAATTTTACTCTCAGGCTGAGATGCCATTACTACCCCATATGCTCTGGGCTTAAAATACGAACAGGTTATCATTGTTTATAAAACAAGTGTCTTTAGGTCTAGAGAGATAGCTAGGAAAGTCTTTTCTCAAAAGTTTCCATTCTACTCCATTTCTGTTTTCAACATTTCTTGAGTATGCAGTGTGCTGATCACTGGGCAGCAGAGGACTAAACTAGACATAGACTTAGCTTTTCAAGGGACACATAGAAGATGATCTGTTATAAACTAGAGGACATACAGATCTCACCAGTCAGCTTGTATTGAAAGTTTACTGTGCTACCTGCCTGCCATGGATGGTTTCATTGACTCTGCAGCAAATATAAGTCTCCTGTTGTTTTTTGTTTTGTTTTGTTTTTTACAGAGGCAGAGATAGACAGGGACAGACAGACAGGAACGGAGAGAGATGAGAAGCATCAATCATCAGTTTCTCGTTGCGCGTTGTGACTTCTTAGTTGTTCATTGATTGCTTTCTCACATGTGCCTTGACCGCGGGCCTTCAGCAGACCGAGTAACCCCCTGCTGGAGCCAGTGACCTTGGGTCTAAGCTGGTGAGCTCTTTGCTCAAGCCAGATGAGCCCGCGCTCAAGCTGGCAACCTCGGGGTCTCAAACCTGGGTCCTTCTGCATCCCAGTCCGACGCTCTATCCACTGCGCCACCACCTGGTCAGGCAAGTCTCCTGTTGTTTTGAGAATAAAAGTCAGTCTCAGAAGGGAGTCTCTTTTCCCAGTGACACACAGAGCTGAGACCTGAATGCAGGGCTGTGTGACTTTGAGAACCACCCCAATATACCATTCAGCAATTCCCCCATCACTGTCCCTGAGACAGTGTATAAAATTGTAAGATGGGGGGGGGCCCTGTAAGATGATTCCCATGTTATAGATGAGGCCAGCAGGGCTCAGAGAAGTAAAGCCCCGTGACTGAGTGTCCTGAGGTGGGCTTTGTGCCCTGGACTCTCCAATTCAAAGCACTGCTGTGGAGGCGGGATTATAACTCCCTGCTCACCCGGGAGTGGGGTGTTCGGTGAGTTGTTCCAACATATCTCAAAAGCTCAGTAGGTTACACTTCCTCCTTTTCTGTGGTTTGTGGTGTCACACAAGCAGGAAGAGCACAGGTCAAGGGGACAGGATGATTCTGTGGCCTGAAGGGGGAACACTTGCTACTAAGGAGCAAGGAAGCAGAGCCTAAGGACCAGCCTGGAGCCCTATGGGGACTTCCAGGAGCCTGGGAATACAGGATAGATCGAAGGACAGTGACAGCCCCTGGCAGCCTGGCTTTGTCAGCCCTGCTGTTCCAACCCACCTTTAGTTTCACCCTGCCCAGCTCCCCCCAGGGGTCTGGGAATGGGGAGTGCTGGATACTTCTCTAGCTGAAGTCACAGTCCTTTGCTGGAGACTGAGATGTTGGGCAAGGGGCACCCCAGCTAGGAGCCTGAGCCTCATGATTTAATTTATAGAGAAATCCTACATACATTTCAAAAATTAAATAGTAACTGAAAAGCACCCATCTTGGCTGGGGTTCCGGGCAGTATTGATGCCTTTTTCTCTATTTTTTGGCTGTTAGCCTTGACACAATCATATTTATTTATTTTAATTTTAGTTATTGATTTTCGAGAGAGGAAGGAAGAGACAGAAACATCAATCTATTCCTGTATATGCCCTGACTAGAGATTGAATGGGCAACCTTTGCGTATTCGGACGATACTCGAACCAACCAAGCTATTTAGCCAGGGCGACACGATCATATTAATTGAGAACCTCTTGTATGCCCATTCTGTGATATGTATTAATACTTTAGTTTGAAGCACCCATCTGGATAGATTTTAGACATCTCAAATTTTATTATTTTCAAAACACCATTTATTTATTATCTATGTATTTGTTTATTCTTCATTCCTGCTCTTTTCCCCAAACTTGCTCCATTCCTCCTTAGTCTTAGACTTAGTCTTCCCCAGCTCAACTATTGGCACTTCCATCCTTGAGTTGCTTAGGCCCAAACCCCTGGAGTCATCCTCAACTCCTTTCTTTATCTGGATTCCACATCCAGCAACTACAAATCCCATCAACTCTGTTACAGGAGGAGCAGTAGCAAGACCTTGATTCTTGTCTTCTTGACTCAAGAATCTTGAGAGAAAGAATTCAATCAAGAGACCAAGTGCCGCCCTGGCCGGTTGGCTCGGCGGTGGAGCGTCGGCCTGGCGTGCGGGGGACCCGCGTCCGATTCCCAGCCAGGGCACATAGGAGAGGTGCCCATTTGCTTCTCCACCCCCCCCCCCTTCCTCTCTCTCTCTTCCCCTCCCTTAGCGGAGGGCTCCATTGGAGCAGGGATGGCCCCGGGCGCTGGGGATGGCTCCTTGGCCTCTGCCCCAGGTGCTGGAGTGGCTCAGGTCGCGGCAGAGCGACGCCCGCGGAGCATCGCCCCCTGGTGGGCGGAGCGTCGCCCCTGGTGGGCGCGCCGGGTGGATCCAGGTCGGTTGGGCGCATGCGGGACTCTGTCTGACTGTCTCTCCCCGTTTCCAGCTTCAGAAAAATACAAAAAAAAAAGAGACCAAGTGCAACAGTAAAGGAAGAATTTATTAGCCCTGAAGGAAGAAAGTTAGAGGAAAGGGGACCTTGGAGACAGATTTCGAAATGAACTGCCACTGCCCACTGCTCCCCTGATTGCAAATCTTTTAGGGTCCCTTGCTTAGGAGAAAGAGAAGGGCAAGGAAAATGTGCGTTGGGGGGGCAGAGAAAGGGGATGGGGAAGGGAGAGCACCCTGGGACCTCTGTCCTAAGGGATTTTAAGGGTAAGGATTTTAGGGTAGGTCCCAGGGAAGGGTCTCAATATGCATCAGCTCTCCAGGTGGGTCTTTTAGGGTCGTAGGTTTCATTGATTGGTCAGCACCAGGGCAAGTGATCATTAGTCATTGTAGCTGATCCTGAAATCAGCTGTGGCTTTCCTTTGTCTAGTTTTGCTGCTTTCCTGGGCCTGGAGCAGAAACACAATTGAGGCCTAGATGTTATCTCTAGGGGTTAATGCTGAATTGCTATTCTCTGGCTTTCTTGTTTGTTCCTCCTCTGAGGGGGTCTAAAACCACATGTCTAGCAATATGCCAGAGGAAGAAAGTTTGGGGGAGGGTCTGAATCCCATGACCAGCAAAGGGAGGAAAGGTCATCCTGGGGGTGAGGTTCTTGTTTTCCCAGTTTTGGCCATTGCTAGGTATGTGGGGCTTTCTGCCCTGGTGGCCTCTGTGTCTGGCCTGTAGTTCTTGCTCTGCTCATGCCTAACTATCTACACAGCTCCACCTGCACAATGTAACTAGACCCCATCCAGTCCTCCCCCCTTAGCTGCTCTGATTCCAGGCCTGTCCACCCTGTCTCCACCTTGATCTCCCTGCCCCAGCCCCTGTTCTCTTCCCCAAGTCTGTTCACCACAGCCAGGGGGAGCCTGCAGAACACCTGTGTTAGTTTCCCATGGCTGCTGTAACAAGTCACCACAAACCTGGATGGTTTAAAACAGTGGTCCCCAACCGGTCCATGGGCCATTTGGTACCGGTCTACAGAGAAAGAATAAATAACTTACATTATTTCCGTTTTATTTATATTTAAGTCTGAACGATGTTTTATTTTTTTTTAAATGACCAGATTCCCTCTGTTACATTCGTCTAAGACTCACTCTTGACGCTTGTCTCGGTCACGTGATACATTTATCCGTCCCACCCTAAAGGCCGGTCTGTGAAAATATTTTTTGACATTAAACCAATCCATGGCCCAAAAAAGGTTGGGGACCACTGGTTTAAAACAATAGAAGTTTATTCTTTTACAGTTCTAGAAGCCAGAATTCCCAAATGAAGGTGTTGGCAGGGCCTGGTCCCTCCAGAGGCTCTAGGAGACATTCTGTTCCCTGCCTCTCTAAGACTCAGGTGGCTCCGTGCATATCTGCATTTGTGGCCACATTAATCTCTGCCTCCTGACCATGTAGTCATCTCTTAAAGATACTTGTTCTTGGATTTAGGGTTCACCCAGATAATCCAGAATGATCTTATCTCAAAATCCTTTACAGTATTTGATTATATCAGCAAAGACCCTTTTTCTGTCTTAAGTCAAATTTTATTTTTCAATCACAATTTACATTCAATGCTATTTTGTATTAGTTGCACAACATAGTGGTTAAACAATCATATACTTAATAAAGTGTACCCCTGATATTTCCAGTACCCACCTGGTACCATACAGTTATTATGTTATTATTGACTATATTGCTGTACTTTACATCCCTGTGACTCTTTTGGAACTACCAATTTGTACTTAATCCCTTCACCTGTTTCACCCAATCCCTCAACCCCAAATCCTCTGGCAACCATCAGTCTGTTCTCTGTAAAGACCCTTTTTCTAAATGTCATATTCACAAGTTCCAGAGGTAATACCCACATCAGACATATCTTTTTTTGTTTGTTTTTTAATTTTTTTTTTTTTTTTGACAGAGAGAGAGTCAGAGGGACAGATAGGGACAGACAGGCAGGAAGCGAGAGAGATGAGAAGCATTAATTCTTCATTGCGGCGCCTTAGTTGTTCATTGATTGCTTTCTCATATGTGCCTTGACGGGGGAGCTACAGCAGAGCAAGTGACCCCTTGCTAATGCCAGCGACCTTGGGCTCAAGCCAGCAACCTCAGGGTTTTATTTATTTATTTATATTTATTTATTTATAGAGAGAGGGATAGATAGGGACAGACAGACAGGAATGGAGAGAGATGAGAAGCATCAATCATCAGTTTTTCGTTGCGACACCTTAGCTGTTCATTGATTGCTTTCTCATACGTGCCTTGACTATGGGCCTTCAGCAGACCAAGCAACCCCTTGCTTGAGCCAGCGACCTTGGGTCCAAGCTGGTGAGCTTTTTGCTCAAGCCAGATGAGCTCGCGCTCAAGCTGGCGACCTCGGGGTCTCAAACCTGGGTCCTTCCGCATTCCAGTCCGACGCTCTATCTACTGCGCCACCGCCTGTTCAGGCAACCTCAGGGTTTTTTGGGGTTTTTTTTTAGATTTTATTTATTCATTATAGAGAGGGGAGAGAGAGAGAGAGAGAAAAGGGGGGAGGACCAGAAAGCATCAACTCCCATATGTGCTTGACCAGGCAAGCCCAGGGCTTCGAACCGGTGACCTCAGCGTTTCCAGGTTGACACCCCATCCACTGTGCCACCACAGGTCAGGCAACCTCAGGGTTTTAAACCTGGGTCCTCTGCATCCCAGTCCAACGCTCTATCCACTGCGCCACTGCCTGTTTTTTAATTTTTTTTAAATTTTTACTTACTGATTTTAGTGAGAGAGAAGGGGAGAGAGAGACATGAACATCGATCTGTCCCTGTATGTGCCTTGACCGAGGATCGAACCAGAAACCTCTGTGCTTCAGGATGATGCTGTAACCAATGGAGCGTCTGGCCAGGGCGCACATCACACATATCTTTATTGAGGCTGCCATTCAACCCACTATAATACCCAAGGCAGATCACATCCCTCCTCTGCCCAGTAACTGCCAGAGGCCCTGTGATCACCATAGTCTGGGTAACCCTGCACGGTCTGCTCCGCCCAGACTCATCTCCTTCTCCTGTATTCCCACTCTGCTAGAGACACACTGGCCTCCTTGCTCTCCCCTTTCCACAGCAGACACACTCCTGCCTTAGGGCCTTTGCACTGGCCTTCCCTCTACTTGGAATACCTTCTCTAAGGAAGTCCATGTAGCTCCCTCCTTCCCCTCCTTGAAGTTTTCTCAAGTATCCTCTTCTCAGCCAGGCATTCCCTGACTTTTTTTTTTTTTCCCAGAGACAGAGAGAGAGTCAGAGAGAGGAATAGACAGGGACAGAGAGACAGGAACAGAGAGATGAAAAGCATCAATCATTAGTTTTTCATTGCACGTTGCAACACCTTAGTTGTTCATTGATTGCTTCCTCATATGTGCCTTAACTGCGGGCCTTCAGTAGACCAAATAACCCCTTGCTCGAGCCAGTGACCTTGAGTCTAAGCTGGTGAGCTTTTGCTCAAACCAGATGAGCCCGTGCTCAAGCTGGCGAGTTCGGGGTCTCGAACGTGGGTCCTTCTGCATCCCAGTCTGCCGCTCTATCCACTGCGCCACCGCCTGGTCAGGCGATTCCCTGACTTTAAAATCACAAACAACCCCACTCCCTACCTTACCCCATTCCTTTTCCCCGATTCTCTATACTACTTAAAATAACTATTCTAACAAATAATTATTTTGTTTTTGGTCTCTTTCCTCATGTCTGTTTTGCTCACAGTGGTACCCCCAGTGCCTAAAACAATACTGAATACACAGGAACTTAATAAATATGTGCAAAATTTATGAACAGCCTTGTGAAAAGCAAGTGCCATTGTTACCATGCCCATTTTGCAGATGGAGAAACTAAGGCACAGATGCATTGTCATTTTTCAAGGTCAAATGTTCACATAAGTGTGGAGGCTCATTCAAATCAGACCTCTGGCTCTGGAACTCACCTCTCCAGTACTACTGTTCTTTTTAAATACCTAAGGTGTATTGCTTTGATGAAAATACAACAGAAGTTAAAATTAAACCCCTCATTACAGACCCTGTAATCACTATACAAATTGAAAGCCAAAAGGTCACTAACCATTTCAATGAACTCCTTCTATTTTCCTCCTATTTTGGTTTATTAGCACTCATCCCAGTTCCCCAGGCTCAGGGTGCTCAGTCCAATCTGTCACCTCTCCCAAGGCTCACTGCTCCCTCAGTTTTGCTCTTGTCCATCTTAACTTCCCTAATTTCATATCTGCTGTTTCAACCCCTTAGTCTTAATATATCATTTCTCACCAAGGCCTTTGCAAATAAAGGCAAAAGTTGTTTCCAGCCCCACACCCCATCCACCATCCTGAAACCTTACTGGCAACCACCTTTAAGACTGTTACCTCCTGTTATCTTCTGCATTTAGTGACCTCTGCTATTCCAAATAATATTCTGTTGCCTTTTCTCACTGAATCCATTTGCCTCATATTCCTTTGTCACCTTGCAGTGAGAGGAGGGGGTCTAGCTGAGCTCTGCCCTCCCAAATCAGGGATCCTGAAAATAGACCTATAATAAAAAGTAATTCTGATCTACTCCCAGGTCCCACTCTCAAGGCAACCACTTCTGACGCTGTTGCTTCTCTTAATAAAACTTTTCTGCATTTATCCATTAACTTCCTCCCTGGCTCGGGGAAGGAGCTCCCGTCCCTCTTTCATTAAGACAGGGAAGGGTTCTCTATATCTGCAATTGTGGCCTTAAATCCTGCTTGTGAGATAAGACACAGGAGGTGGGAAACCCAGCCTATCCCCCCACCCAGAGCCTAGGTTTCAGAAACAATTTTTTAAAAATCTGCATCAGTTGGCTTTTTAAAAAGAAATCAAACACAGACTCCAACAGAAAACCCACCCCCAACGCGCCCCACTCTGCCTCTGCCTCGCTCTTCCCCTCCCAGAGCGTGGGCTGTGTCTTCTGCTGATTTTATCGCTACACCTCGAAATCTTGTTACTCAACCTTGATGTCTCTATTTTATTGTATAACTAAGTTTATAAATCATTTAATTTATGCCCGTGGTACAAAAATTCACAAGGTTCGTAGGCGAGAAAAGATGTGGGTTCCTTTTTTCATTCCTTGTGGCTTGTCTACCCAGCACGGTGGCTATGGGGTGGGGTGTGGCAAAGCCCACCCCGCAGTCCTGTACTCTCTCCATTGGGCTAGGTCGACGCGACTGTACCTGAGAGGCGGAGGCTCCCTTCTCCCTGCGGAGTGCCAGAGCGAGTGAAGGCACTGCGCAGACTCCCTGCTGCAATGGGCAGGGCCTCTCAGGGCCACGCCCCCTCCTTCCACTAGACCCTGCTCAGCCTGTTGGGGCAGGAGCTGGGTCCCCCCGAGGTAGCAGCTGCTGCTTGACGACTAAGGACTAAAGTCGGGGCCCCTCCAGGGTATGGTCGGGGAGGATGGCTGGTGGGGGATGGGCTAGGAGCTGGTGGGGACGCCCGGATGGTCCTGGACTCCCGGCTTGAGCTGTCTGGTGGGTACCGGAGAGTGAAGACAGAGGAACCACCTGGAAAATGCCCCCTGCATAGTCGCAGGGCTGGGAAAAGCCAGGCACAATGATTTGGGGCTCCACTGACCCCATCCGGCTGTCTCTTTGGAACGTCTAGATTAGAACTCAGAGACAGGAAAGTGCTAATGGGGAGCAGGGTGAGCGCTGAGGGGCGGCTGGGTGAACCCTAAAAGGGCGGCAGGGTGGCTACCAGGGAAGAAAGCCTATGAGTTTGAGGGATTTCGAAATCCCTGCTGACCAGCAGCCCGCTTCCTCCTTTTGGGGTGGCGGGCGCGGTGCCTGTGGCACCCGTGATCATGGACAAGAGACCCACTGGGTCTCGTGAGCCCCAGAACTGATCTGCCTTCTATGATGTCGCCCAAAAGCCCAGAACACTCCCACACAGTGCCAGCTTTTGTTCCCACAGTTTGGAGACCCTGACACACCCACTTCCCCACTTGCACTCCGCGTACCCCCTGGCTGCCTGGCAAGATGAAGCCTAAACTGATGTATCAGGAGGTAGGTGGCTGTGGCCCCGGTGGGGAGGGACTGGGTGCAGTGGCGAGCAGGGGTTCCTCTGTCACCCCAACTATCCCCATTGTTCCTCAGCTGAAAGTGCCTACTGAGGAGCCAGCCAACGAGATGCCCATGAATGAGATCGAGGCATGGAAGGCTGCGGAGAAGGTAATAGCCCACCACCACCCTCAGTCTGTCTCAGGCCTGGGCTGTGCTGCTGGTCCCCTTCTACCCCCACCACCGACCTAGGCTGGCTGACTGCCTCTTCCTCTCCACAGAAAGCCCGCTGGGTCCTGTTGGTCCTCATCCTGGCTGTTGTGGGTTTTGGTGCCCTGATGACTCAGCTGTTCTTATGGGAATATGGTGATTTGCATCTCTTTGGGCCCAACCAGCGCCCAGCCCCCTGCTATGACCCCTGCGAGTAAGTGAGGAGCCTTGGATGGTGGATGGTGGAATGAAGGGTCCCTGACAGGCCAGGGACACTTAGACACACCAGGCAGGGCCAGCACTCGGCATCACCCAATGCCCGTGACAGTGAGGTAATCGAAGACTCCCAAGTGCACCATCACAGGTTCTTCCATCTATGCCCACCCCTGTTGCCCAATACTGTCCCATGGCAGCCACAGCATTATATTCTATCCAGGTCTATGAAGACAGGCACACACAGATAGATACTCACAGCATCTTCCATCTACACCTGTGGACAGGCATCACACAGATATCCACATATACACTTTCCTTTCACACCTCTAGATAGACAAATGCATGAACTCAGAATCATGAATACAGGCACACACAATACACAGTCTTCCATCCTCTGTAGGCACAGATGAGTGCACCCCAGCCAGTGGTCTCTGGCCCCCTATAGCTCATATCGTGCCCCCTTCATCCCACAGAGCAGTGCTGGTGGAGAGCATCCCCGAGGGCCTGGACTTCCCCAATGCCTCCACTAGCAACCCCTCAATCAGCCAGGCTTGGCTGGGCCTGCTCACTGGGGCCCACAGCAGCCTGGACATCGCCTCGTTCTACTGGACCCTCACCAACAATGACACCCACACTCAGGAACCCTCTGCCCAGCAGGTACCTGGCAATCTGGGCCGTGGCGGACAGCATGAGGGCAGTGGGAGGCACTGGGGTGGGGGGGTGAAAGGGCTTTTCCCCACAGCCCAGGAGACA